>NW_026571115.1:703500-1111000 GCF_026225935.1 Boleophthalmus pectinirostris | reverse complement strand
ATTCTCTCTCTTTCATTTGTGTCTGTTCATTTTCTCTTTCTCTCCCCCTTTCTCTCTCTCTGTCTACTGTTAAACCCTCTTCCTTCCTCTCTTTATCTGCAACTCCCTCTCCCTCTCCTCTTTCCCTCCGCATCTCCCTCCTTCTCTCTTTACCTCCCCCCTCTTCTCTCCCTCCCCTTTTTTCTTTCTTTCGTTCTTTCTCTCGCTTCTCATTCACCTTTTTGCTCTCTCCCTCTTTCTCTCTCTCTCTCCCTTGTCACTTTCTCTTATCTCTCTCTACCTATCTTCTCTCTCCCTCTCTATCCTTCTCTCTTTCCTTTGTGTCCCTTCATTTTCTCTTTCTTTCTCTCTGCACTTTTTCTCCTTTTTTTATTTGCAGCTCCCTCTCTCTTCTCTCTCTCTCCATACTTCCCTCTTTACCTTCCCTCCTTCTCTTTTTACCTCTCCCCATCTTCTCACCCTCTTTCCCTCTTTCTCTCTCTTCCTTGTCACTCTCTCCTATCTCTCTACCTACTTCCTTCTCTCTCCCTCTCTATCCTTCTATCTCTATCTTTCCTTTGTGTCCCTTCATTTTCTCTTTCTTTCTCTCTGCACTTTTTCTCCTTTTCTTTATCTCTCCCTCTGTACTCTCTTCTTTTTACCTCTCCCCAACTTCTCCCCCTCTTTCTCTCTTTCCTCCTCCGTAAATTCCTTCTGTCTCTTTCTCTCTCTTTCCTCTCTCCTCTACCTCATTCGTTCAAGCTTGTTTCTCTCCTTCTTTCTGTTTTCTCTCCTGTCTTCCCTCCAAACTGATCCTCTCCCTCCTCTTTCTCTCTTCCTCTCTCCTCTTTCGTTCTCCTCCCGTCGGAGCGAGCCACGCGGGGGGAGCGAGGGAGCGCACTCTTAAATTAAATATGGCCTCCATGTGTCATATATTTACAGAACAGGACGTGTGCGTGATCCGTCATGTCGGGGGGGACGCTGTACTTACAGACAGAGGGAAGAGGAAGAAGGAGGGATGGAGGTGGAGGGATGGAAAGAGGGAGGGAGAGAGGGATGGCCAGGAGGGAGGCTGTGGCGCTCACATGTGATACCGCTGGACTTCATTCTTCCATTGTTTATTATAGAGGAATTTCAACACATTTTTCAGGTTTTAAGCATCGAAACAGCGACCAAATATGAGAGAGTCACATGACGCTCATTCTGCGTTCTGATTGGACGATCGTCTTGAACCAAATGACACCGAATTATAACGTAAACAGCTCGGCCATCGTGTGATTTTGTAATGAAGTAAGAACTAAACATGATCCTGTAAATATTTAAACTGTTCAATATTTGTACTGGTGTCAGCATGTGGACTCCATTTCCAAGAAGTAATAGTAGTAGTTGCAGTAGTAGTAATGATAATAATATTATTAGTTGTATTAGTAGTACTAATACTAGAAGTAGTAAAAGTAGTTGTCATAGTAATGGTATTAGTAGTATTAGGAGTAGTAGTAGTAGTAGTAGTAATGGTAGTAATATTATTAGTTGTATTAGTAGTACTAATACTAGTAGTAGTAATAGTAGTTGTATTAGTATTAGTAGTACTAGTACTAGTAATAGTGGTTGTCATAGTAATGGTATTAGTAGTATTAGGAGGAGTAGTAGTAGTAGTACTAGTAGTAATGGTAGTTGTAGTGGTAGTATTAGTAATAGTCGCATTTGTAGTAAGTAGTAGTAGTAGTAGTAGTAGTAGTAGTAGTAGTAGTAGTAGTAGTAGTAGTAGTAGTAGCAGTAGTAGCAGCAGTAGTAGTAGTTGTAGTAGTAGTAGTACCAATAGTAGTAGTATTAATGGTAATAGTAGCAGTAGCAGTTGTAGTAGTGATAGTGGTAGTAGTAGTGGTAGTAGTACTTGCAATAGTAGCAGTGGTAGTAATGGTAGTAGTAATAGTGGTAGTAGTAGTTTTAGCAATAGTAGCAGTGGTAGTAGTGGTAGTTGTAATAGTAATGGTAGTAATAGTAGTAGTTGTAGTAATGATTGTAGTAGTGGTAGTAGTAGTACTAGTAGCAATAGTAGCAGTGGCAGTCATGGTAGTAGTAGTATTTATCGTAGTAGTAGTAGTAGTAATGGTAGTAGTAGAAGTGGCAGTAGTAGTAGTTGTAATGGTAGTAGTAGAAGTGGCAGTAGTAGTAGTAGTAAGTAGTAGTAGTAGTAGTAGTTAGTGGTAGCAGTCTACTATTTGAAATGCAGCTTTTTGTTGCACTTTTTTTTATAATCTTCACAGAATCCAGCTGTAAGCACCTTGAAACCTCAACATTTAGAGAAAATGAAGAACTAAAAGTTAAAAGGAGCTGAAAGTAAAAAATATTTATATACAATTATCCGACGTATGAATGTGTGTTTATTTTTGTTTTTTGTGTGTGTTTTGTTTTATGTTTACATCGCCGTGTGTTGTTGTAGAATGAGGTCAGGAGGCCACAGCTCTCCCCCGTCCCCCCTCCTCCCTCCCCCCTGTGTCTCTGCAGGGGGGTTAGGGGGGGCAGGAAGTCAGGGCACCGGGGGGGGCTCTCTACTTCCTGTTGCCCGGGGGGACGCTGCTGCCCCCGGGGGACGTCTCTGATTACTGCGCCGCTCGTCCCAAACGCAGGACGATAAATCACGGCGTTTCTCTGTCAGGGCGCCGAGCGGGACATTTGTTATGGTGTCGAGAGTGGAGGAGCGCTCTCTCTCTCTCTCTGTTTCCTCACTCCCTCCATCTCTTGTTTCTCTCCTCCACCCCTCCGTCTGTCTCTCCTCTTTCCTCCTTTCTTCATCTATGTCTTAAATTCCCTCCCTCTCCCTTTCTCCTTTGTTTTTCTCTCTTGTGTTCTGTTCTCCTCCCTTTTACACTTTCTTTCTCTCTTTCTCCCTCTGTGTCTCTCTTTCCCCTTCCCCCTTGTTTCCTTTTCTCTCTCGTCATCTCTCTCTCAAACTCCCTCCAACTCTCCCTCACTATTTTCACCCCTCACCGCTCTTCTTGTCTTTCTCCTCTCTCTCTCCCCCTCCCTCTCACCTCCACTCTTTACCTTCCCTCTCTCTTACTCCCCTTTCTCTCTCTCCTCCTCGCATCTCTCTCTCTTACCCCCTTTCTCTCCTCTCTTTCGCTCCCTCTTCTCTCTCCTCTCTCACCCTCTCCCTTCTCTCTCTGTCTCTTCTCTTTCTCACCCTCTCCTTTCTTTCTCTCTCCTCTCTCACTCTCCCTCTTCTCTCTCTCTCCTACCCCCTCCCTCTCTCCTCTCTTCGCTCTTCTCTCCTCTCTGTCTTCGCTTCTCCTCTCTCCTCTCCACTCTCCCCTCTTTCTTCTCTCCCCTCTCCTCTCTCCTCCTCTCGCTCTTATCCTCTTTCTCTCCCCTCTCCTCTCCTCTCTCTCTTACCCTCTCTCCACTCTCTCCTCTCTCTCTCCTCCCTCTGTCTCCTCTCTCTCTCCTCTCCACTCTCTCTCTCCCTCTGTCTCCTCTCTCTCCTCTCTCTCTCTCTCTCTCTCCTCTCTCTCTCTCCTCTCTCTCCTCTCTCTCCTCCCTCTGTCTCCTCTCTCTCTCTCTCTCTCTCTCTCTCTCTCTCTCTCCTCTCTCTCTCTCTCTCTCCTCTCTCTGTCTCTCTCTCCTCCCTCTCTCTCCTCTCTCTCTCTCCCTCTCTCTCCCTCTCTCTCCTCTCTCTCTCTCTCTCTCTCTCCTCCCTCTCTCTCCTCCCTCTCTTCCGTGCATATAGAAGTCAGTTGCGTGTCAGGTTGTGTGTGTGCGTGATGCGTCCGTCTGATCGCGTGTCTCTCTCTCTAAATCTGACTCTGCAGCTTTTTTTTTTTTTTTTTTTTTTAACCTTCAGTCTGTTCAATCTTCTGGATTTTATTCAACCCAAACGCGTTAACAGACAGACAGACAGACAGACAGACAGACAGACAGGGGGCGCTCCTCTCTCCTCTCCTACACAACAAACTGTGGAATGATTCACAAAAACATGAGTTCAGTTTTGCTTCCCCAAAACCCGTAAACGTCTGTTTTTATTCACTTTTTATACTTCAGTTTTCAAATTCACACACGTTTGAGGAATCCTTAGTCTGTTAACATCTCCAAATCTTAAAATGCTCTGTTCCACCTTGTGATGTCATGAAGAGGTAGTTTTCAAGTTTCCATCTAGTCCTCTCTCTCTCTCCCCCTTTCCTCTCCCCTCCTTTTTCCTCACCTCTCCTCTCTCCTCTCCTCTCATCTCTCTCTTATCTTCACTCTCTCTCTCTTCTCATTCTCTTTCTCACTTTCTCCTCTCCCACTCTCTCCCTCGTCTCTCTCTCACCCACTCCCTCTCCTCTTTCTCTCTATCTGTCTCTCTCTCTCTCTTCTCTCTCTTACCCCTTCTCCTCTCTCTCTTACCCTCTCTTTTTCCTTTCCTCTCATCTCTCTCTTACCCTCACTCTCTCCTCTTTCCTCTTTCCTCTCTCTCTGCTCTTATCTTTCTCTCTCTCCTCTTTCACTCCTCTTTCCTCTCCTCACCTCTTTTCTCTCTCTCTCTCTTATCTCCTTCCTCTCCTCTTTCTGTCTCTCCCTCTCCCCCTCTCTTCTCTCTCTTACCCTTTCTCTCTTTCTACCTCTTGCTCCCTCGTCTCTCCCTCTTACCCCTTCTTTCTCTTTCCTCTCTAACTCTCCTCCTCCCTCCTTGCCTCTCCCTCTCTTCTCTCTCACCCTTTCTCTCTCTCCCTCTCTCTTCTCTCTCTCTTACCCCATCCCTGCTCCTTTCTCTCTTTCTACCTCCCTCTAACTCTTCTCTCCAACTTACTGCCTCTCTCCCTTCTCTCTCCCTCTCCTCCCCTCTCCCTCTTCTCTCTCTCACCCACTCCATCTCCTTTTTCTCTCGCTCCCTCTCTCTCCCTCTTTTCTCTCTCTTATCCCCACTCTCTACTTTTTCTTTTGCTCCCTCTCCCCCTCTCTTCTCTCTCATAATCTTTCTCTCTTTCTCTCTCCCTCTCTCTTCTCTCTCTCTTACCCCATGCTTGCTCCTTTCTCTCTTTTTACCTTTCTAACTCTTCTCTCCCTCTTACCCCCTCCCTCTCTCTCCTCCCCTCTCCCTCTTCTCTCTCTCTCTCTTACCCACACAGACAGAAACTGAAACATGAACTAAAACTGTATTTAGAAACAGGACCATTTACCCTTTTCGATGTCTTGTCTGTATGAGTATATGTTTAGGGAGTGGACGAGTATTACACTATGGACTTCTCTTCTCTTCCTCTCTCCTCCTCGTCTCCTCGTCTCCTTGTCTCTCCCTCCCGTGTATAAGTCTTAAAAATGAATGTGAGCATGCATTATTGAGTGACTCCTCTCCTGTGCTGTGTACGGGCTCAGATGGGCACTCACCACTGGCACTAATAGAAAAACAGTGGGGGACGGGCTCATTTCTCACTTAAACTAATCTCTCGTCTCCTCTATAGCCACTTTAAGCCCCGTGCGCTCGGCCCGTCTCCCGCACGCCCGTCGACGCACTCTACTTCCACTGTGTGTTTAGTTACACAGAAGTGAACACTGTCACGTGGGCTGATCACAGTACTGCGCCGATACTTTCTATTGGCATCACGCTGAGGGGGACGGCGTGTATGTCAATGGAGGGTGTACATAAAAAATAACAAATACAGCTTCTTTTAAGAGTCTGACACTGTAAGAAAAAATACAAAATCCATTGGAAGGTCCTACATTACGCAAAATGGGCTCTTGTGAGCTTTTAGTCATGTTAGAATGTTGTTACCTCCTCAAAAACATGTTGTGTTTTGTTTCATTTACACATGTTTGAGTAGTAGTAGTAGTAGTAGTAGTAGTAGTAGTAGTAGTAGTACTAGTAGTAGTAGTAGTAGTATTAGTCTGTCTCCCCAACTAAATTACACTTAGTATTTAATAAAAATACGACTATAAAAAATAAAATTTATAATATCAGTAATAATAATAATAATTTAATAATGCCCAACTTTAGATAAGTTTATAATCTTTTTTTCTTTTTTATTACTGTAAATAAAAAAGTGTTAGTATCACAAAAAAATCTTTAATTATATTTGGTATAAAAAAATAAAATTAATAATAATAATAATAATAATAATTTCACATTTGTAATATATATATATAATATCTGATTGAGTGTAATTATTATTTTTTTATTAATCAAAATACATAACAAAATACTGAATGTAATAATTAATTAAAAATATAACTGCCTTTAATAAAATATGTATTATTATTATTATTATTAGTAGTAGTAGTAGTAGTAATAGTAGTTGTCGTAGTATTGTTGTTGTTGTTGTTGTTGCTGCTGTTTTATTTGTATTTATTATTATTATTATTTTTATTATAATTTCTTTAAATACTAAATATAATTAAAGATTGTGTGTGATACTTACACATTTTTATTTATAGTAATTTAGTAAAAATAGTAAAAAATTACTATAAACTTATAAAGTTTAAGAGTTATGGTGCAGCACTTTATATTTATAGTAAAGCTTCTTTTTTTTTTTTTTTTTTTTTTTTTTTTTAATTGCTCCTTAATTGTTGAAGTTTAAAGTGTACATGTTCAAAGCTCAACATGCTCTGCTCCACCTTGTGATGTCATGATCACCTGTACTGGCGACTAAAGTCAAGAACTCACCGTATTACAACAAAAAGCTCAATTTGAACAATAGAGGGATTTAGAAATTAGAGAGAAGATCTGAAAAAGAGAGTGTGCATGAAAGAGGGAGGGAGAGGAGAGAAATAGAGAGAGAGATGGGAAGAGAAGAGAGGGAGGAGGTTTGTGTCAATGGATTGGAGCGCATCATTCACAGGATGCCATGAGCCGCTCCGGGCCCATTCATAATGTATCACAGCTCCACCTGGTGTCAGAAGAGGAAACTGCACTTTAAGAGGAGGCAGAATAACGACAGAAGGTTTTACTCTTAGACTTAGACAAACTTTATTGACGCACAAGGGAAATGATTTGGACACAGCAGCTCACACATCACAATATAATATAATAACAAAGAGAAAAAATATAAATAAAATAGAATAATAAGTATTACAATATAAAATCTGACGTGAAGTGTTAAAATTGACTCCCGCAGAATCAATTTTAAGTGTTTCTATGAGTTTCTATGAGTCCAATCTGTTCTAGAATCAATTTAATCATTTTGGAAATCTTAATTAAGTAAAACTGGACCGAAGTTCCTGTTTAACCCCGAAATCAACTAAACAACACACAGAGGAGTTTTTATTTTTACACATTATTTGAGTTAATTTGAGATGAAATTATGGTTCGAACCGGTCTACTCTCGCAGGAGTTTGAAGTGGGGGGTGGGAGATGCCAAATTAACACTAAGGGAAGTTGAATTAACACTAGTGGAATTTGAATTAGCACAGGGGAAAGTTAAAATAACACTGATGGAAGTTGACTAAATACTAGTAGAAGTTAAATTAACACTTGGAGAAGTTGAATTAACACTAAGGGAAACTGAATTAACACTAAGAGAAACTGAATTAACACAAGGAGAAGTTGAATGAACACTAGTTTAAGTTGAATGAACACTAGTTTAAGTTGAATGAACACTAGAGGAAGTTGAATTATCACTAAGGAAAGTTGAATGAACATGAATGAATGGGAAGCTGAATTAACTTCAACCATATCAACTCTGGCAAATAACCCCTCAAACTTAAACCCCCCTTTAACTTTCAAATAGTTAAAATAACACTTTTTTGTGTTAAAAACAACTCTGAAATATTTTACCCTGAAATTTTAACCCTCCAGTTTTTGCAGTGTTGGAAGAACAACAAGTGCAGCAAAGATATGGATGATATGACAATTTAAAAAAATAAAATGGAAAAAATGGAAAAAATGAAAAAAAAAAAATGTTTTTAGTTAGTTATTTCAGATAAAAGTTAGATCAAACCTTCTTAAAAAAAAAAAAAAAAAAAAAAAAAATCTTATAGGCTTTCAGTTATCTTCCTGAATGAGTTTTTTGTATGATAATTAGGAACAGGAAATTGTTTCTATTATACAAACATAAATATTTGCGTTTGTTCTTTTACTGAATGTATTTTTGAATATTTTCTAACCTTAAATATGTATGTTTGTGTTTTGTTTTTACAGGGAGGCTATGCAGCGTACAGATTTGCCCAGCCCACCACCACCGCCGCCTACAGTGACAGGTAAGACACTAAAACACTCACACTTCTTCATGCTGGCTGCACTGACACGGAGCAAAGGATCATGGGCAATGTAGTTTCCTCCTGTATGACTCCGGTGCTCACACGTTTTCCTTTAGCTCCTGGATGAACAGAGTGTGAGTTTTGTTGTTTTGGGTGGAGACGCTCTGACAGATGCAGCGTCAGTCTCTCTTTCTCTCCCTCCATCTTCATCCCTCTCTCCTCCTCCTCCTCCCTCCCTGTCCATCCCTCTCTGGAGTCAGTCTGATAGATGCTCTTTCCTCCCTCTTTATCCCTCGTCTTTTCCCTCTCTCTCTCTCTCTCTCCCTCCCTCCTTCTGTCTTCCTCTGCCCCTCTTTCATCTCTCTCTCCCTCTTCATCCCTCCCTCTGATAGATGCAGCCTCCCTCTCTCTCCTCTTCTCTCTTTGTCTATCCCTCTCTTTCTCCTCTCTTTCCCCCTCTTCATCCCTCCTTCTGATAGATGCAGCCTCAGTCTTTCTCTCTCCCTCCCTCGTTATCTCTCTCTCCTCCCTTCCTGTACCCCCTCTTCCTCATTCATGCTCTCCCTCTCTTTATATTCCTCTCTTTCTCGCCCTCCCTCTCCTCCTCTCTTTCTCTGCCCCTCTTTTTCTCCTCTCTCTCCTTTTCTCTCATTCTCTTTCCCTCTCTTTCTCCTCTCTCTCCCTCTTCATCCCTCCCTCTGATCGATGCAGCCTCAGTCTCTCTCTCCCTCCCTCCCTCCCTCCTCATCCCTCTCTTCTCCCTTTCTGTCACTCTCTTACTCCCTCCTTCTCTCTTTTTCTCTCCTCTTCATCCCTCCCTCTGATAGATGCGGCCTCAGTCTCTCTCTACCTCCCTCTTCATCCCTCTCTCTCACTCCCTCCCTCTCTCTCTTTCTCTCGTCTTCTCTTTCTCCTCTCTCTCTCCCTCTTCATCCCTCCCTCTGAGAGATGCAGCCTCACTCTCCTTCTTTCCTTCCCTCTTCATCCCTCTCTCCTCCCTTGCTGCCGCTCTCCCTTCCTCTACATTCCTCTCTTCTTCACCCTCCCTCTTTCTCTTTCTCTCTTTTCCTCCTCTCTCTCTCCTTCTTCATCCCTCGCTCTGATCGATGCAGCCTCGGTTCAGGTGTTTCGGCCAACCGCATCGCTCCTCTCTCTCCTCCTCTCTCTCCTCCACCCTCTCTCTCTTTCTCTCCCTCCCTCTCCGTCCCTCCCTCCTTCTCTCTAGTCTTTCTGATAGATGCAGTCTCAGTCCAGGTGTAGCGGGCGGAGTATTTATGACGGGACGACTGCATCACTCCTCTCTCTCCACGATTCATCCCTCACTCTCTCTCTTCTTCTTTTTCTGTGGCTGTCCATCTTTCTCTCTTCCTCCTTGTGTCCTCCCTATGTCTTCCCCTCCTCTCTTTCTCCGTCTCACCTCCTTGTATTCTCTCCTACCATAAAAAAAATGAAACAGTTTCTCTTTCCATCCCTCTCTTTCTCTCTCAATGAATGAAACCTCTCTCCTCCATTCGTCCCGCTCTCTCCATCCTTTAAAATTCTGAATGAACTCCCTCTCCTTCTCACTTTGTCTTTCTCCATCTCTCCTCCTTCTCTCCCTTGTACATCCCTCTTTTTAAAATAATCTTCTCTCATCCCATAAAATTATTAAAGTGTAAATTAGTTCCCTCTCTCCACCTCTCCTTCCTCTACTCCTCTTCTCTCCACCTCTCCTTTCTCTCCCCCGTCTTCTCCCCTCCTCTTCTCTCTCTCCTCCTCACCACTCTCCTTCATCTCGTCCTTTTGTATACTGTCCTCCATCTCCTCTCTCCTTTCCTCATCTCCTCTCTCCTTTCCACTTTCCTCCTCTTCTCCCCCCCTCCTCTCCTTTCTTCTCTCCCCCTCTTCCCCTCCTCTCTCCACCTCTCTTCTCTCACTCCTCCTCTTCGCTCCTCCTCACCACCCTCCTCCATCTCCTCCTCCTTTCCTCTTCTCCTCTCTCCTCCTTTCCTCTTCTCCTCCTCTCTGCTTCTCTTCTCTCCCCCTCCATCCTCTTCTTTTCTCTCTCTTCCTCTTCCTCACTGTCCTCCATCTCCTCCTTTCCTCTCTCCTTTCCCCCTCCTCCCCTCCTCTCTCCTTTCCACTCTCCCCTTCCTCCCCTCGTCCTCTTCTCCCCTCCTCTCTCTCCTCTTTTTCGCTCCTCCTCATCTCATCCCTTTCTATACTGTCCTCCATCTCCTCTTTCCTTTCTTCTCTCCCCCTCCTCCCCTCCTCTCTTCTCTCTCTCTCTCTCCTCCTCTTCTCTCCTCCTCACCACTCTCCTCCATCTCATCCCTTTCGATACTGTCCTCCATCTCCTCCTCCTTTCTGCTCTCCTTTCCTCTCTCCTCCTTAACTCTCTCTCCACCCTCCTCCCCTCCTCTCTCCCCTCTCTCCTTTTTTCGCTCCCCCTCTTCCCCTCTTCTTTCCGCCTCTCTTCTCTTGCTCCTCCTCTTCGCTTCTCCTCATCACTGTCCTCCATCTCATCCCTTTTTATACTGTCCTCCATATCCTCTCTCCTTTCTCTCCTTCTCTCCCACTCCTCCTCTTCTCCCCCCTTCTCTCCTCCTCACCACTCTCCTCCATCTCCTCCTTTCTATACTGTCCTCCGTCTCCTCCTCCTTTCCTTGTCTCCTTTCCTCTCTCCTCCAGTCTCCCCTCTTCTCTCTCCTCCTAACCACTCTCCTCCCTCTCCTCTTCTCCTCTCTGCTCTCTTCCACTCTCTCCCCCTCTCTCCTCCTCTTTTCTCACGCCTCCTCACCACTCTCCTCCATCTTATCCCTTTTGAATACTGTCCTCCATCTCCTCCTCCTTTCCTCTCCCCTCTCCTCCTTTCCTCCCCCCTTCTCCTCCTCCTCGTCGTCTCCTGCGTGTGTTTTTTGGGGTTGGAGTGTAATCTGCGGAGGATTGAGCGTGTCACTTGTGATAAGGTGCGCCCGCTGCCCCAGAGCTTCAGATCATATCGATAATACCAGATTTATCAGAGCAGCCCCGGCCTCCAATTACCAGCACAGCTCCACTGAAATTGGACAGCCACATTTTCCCTCCACCGGTGATTTAATTCTCTGTCTCGTGAACGGGCCGCGCTTCGTTTTATATTCCGAGATTTAACGTCATTTCACTTGTTGGTTTGGTTTTGCGTTTCTGTTGACTTCCTTTCCAATACCTGGACCTGGCTTCTGGAGATGACAAAAATATCGAAAATCAGATATGAATCGAGACAAAAACTAGTATCAAAACTAGAATCATCATACTGAAAAAGTCTGAAGGACCTACCTGCACCACTGAGGGAGTGCACACCTATAAGACCACATGGGAATATATACGATTTAATGCTCAAAATCACGTTCTATTGTCACTGGGGTATCCTGGTGTAGTAGTGGGAATAGTGGTAGTACACATAGTAGTAGTAAAATAATAATAGCTGTAGTGTGGTAGTAATTTAACTAGTAGTTCTAGTTATAGAGAGTAAAACTACTTAATGAAGTTGTAGTGGTAGTTGTTGTTTTTGTAGTAATAGTAGTAATAAAAGTAGTAATAGCAGTAGTAATAGTAGTAGTAATAGCAGCAGCAGCAGTAGTAGTAGTAGTAGTAGTAGTAGTAGTAGTAGTAGTAGTAGTAGTAGAAGTAGTAGTTGTTGTACTAGTAGTAGTAGTAGTAGTAGTAGTAGTAGAAGTAGTAGTTGTTGTACTAGTAGTAGTAGTCGTAGTAGTAGTAGTAGTAGTAGTAGTAGTACAAGCATAGCTTGTAGTAGTAGTTGTAGTAGTAGTAGTATTAGTAGTTGTACTAGTAGTAGTAGCAGTAGTAAGTAGTAGTACTAGTGGTGGTAGTAGTAGTTGTTGTTGTTGCAGTAGTTGTTTCAGTAGTTGTTGCAGTAGTATCAGCAGTAGTTGTTGCAGTAGTTGTTGCAGTAGTTGTTGCAGTAGTATCAGCAGTAGTATCAGCAGTAGTTGTTGCAGTAGTATCAGCAGCAGTATTAGTAATATTAGGTGCAGTACACAGTGTACCAAATGTAGTCAGTAAGTCTTCTCTTAATCTGCTGTAGGAAACAATCATTCAAAACTTCAAATAAAAAATCCCAAACTAATTATTTTTGGATACGAGGTCATTAACTCCAGATTAAACACTCATCAGAGTGAGATTATCATCTCTAATTGAGTTTATGTAAAACAAGTCTCATTCCATGATTACATTATGCCTCATTATTCTGATGGAGTTTTGACGAGAATTCAAACTTGTGAAAAATGCTGAGGGCGACACAAAGAATTAATACAAAAATCAACATTGTGTTACAGGCGGCCTTTGTTTGTGGCTCAAGTTACGGCAACACTTTACAAACGCAGCAGAAAGAAAAACTCACCTCAGAGTGAAACGTTTACATGGTCCATTTATTCTTCACTTACCTTCTGCATTCTGACCGTTCTAACTATTCACCACCATGAGTCTGTGAGCACTTTTTACTTTCAGAGGCCACTTTGAATATCTGACAATACAATTCTAAATATGTAGCATTTTATTGTGATGGTCTATGTACTTCCCTCTGTCTTTTTTAACTATTGCTGCACCATAACTCTTAATTTAAGCAAATAAACTTGTAATTTCATATATTGTGATGGCCCATGATATTATTGTGACAACTCTGATGATACAATATCACGATATTTCGGTTACTGTTACATCCCTGGCAAACATCACGGAAACTTACATCATACCAGAGTCCTGCACCGACAATTTGACCCCGGACCGTTTGCGCACATTTGTTTACGTTTTACAGAAATAAAACCTAAAACCACAAGACTAATTTGCATACACTATAAGCACTGAAAAAAAACAGCTCTCTCCTTGTGCCCCGATGCGGTCAGATTCTGTCGGATTAAAAGACACAACTCAGTGGAATATATGTGTTTTTTCTGTGACAGAGGATGTTCTGCTGATGGTGAGTCTGTTATGTGCTTCTATTGCGTTGGAGATGGTTCATGCTAAACTTTACATGAACGTCAGGTTTAAATCCTAGCCTTCTAGTGTTGTGGTAGTGATTTACTTTGCAGTGCATAGATCTCAACACAGACCAATAAATCAAAAACGACAGCGACAAGGCAATGGCGGCAGTATACTTTGAGTCAATGCAGAACCAAACTTCTCCCTTAAAAGGACAGTTCAGAATTTTGGACATAGGGTCTCATTTCCTAGTGAGCCAGAGTAGATACGTGAAGACACTTTTTGAAATAATCCGTCCAGTCTTTGTATTTGGAGAGGTTGTTGGTGCTAGGCTAGTGCATGTCAATGGCCATAGTTAGCCTGTCACTAAAAACTTACCCACTCCACAAAACACCCGAAGCAAATCTATTATTACACCAGACTGTCCATGTAAATGTCTGTGTCGACAGAATTATTTTAGAAGTAAAACCAACCTTGTATTTGAAGGATTTGTACTTCCTGATAGAAAACATAGCAGCGGCGAACTGATATCACCTAGCACCAAGCACCATCGCCATAACGACACATAGAGCACATGAAGAAGCCTGTTCCAGATATGGCCACGTTCACTAACTAGAGCAGAGTAAAATTCTGCTCCTGCCGAGAAAATAGTCCCTCAACATGTGACGATTCATGCGACGCAAGGTTGGTTTTACTTCCAAAATTATTCTGTCGACACAGACATTAACATGGACAGTCTGGTGTAATAATAGATTTGTTTTCTGGTGTTTTGTGGAGTGGGTAAGACTGTTTTTAGTGGCAGGCTAACTATGGCCATTGACATGCACTAGCCTAGCACCAGCGACCTCTGCAAATACAAGGACTGGACGGGTGTCTCCACACATCTATAGTTACTCTGGACTCACTAGGAAATGAGACCCTATGTCCAAAACTCTGAACTGTCCCTTTAAAATTGGGCTTCAGGAGCACTGCAAAAAAACAAGGCTTTGACGCTCCCAAAATCGTGTTGTTTGAGATCGCGATCTTCGGTCCAAAACGATACATCGTTCAACCTTAACGTGCACAGTGAAGTGTACCTTAACCTTAACTATGAACAACCACCTCCTACTTCATCCAACCCGCTGCTTCGTTCTTAGTGACATTGCCCGTGGATCTTTAACCTCTTTGTCTCCAGTCCCCCTATTTCTCTCTTCCTCCCCCCTCTCTCTTTCTCTCTCTCTCTCTGTGTCTCTTTCTCCCTCCCCCTCTTTATCCTTGGGCGGCCAGTGGGTGTCAGATAACGGCACCTTTGGGTCCCACCCTTGACCGTGTCCTGGCTCCAAACCTCTCCCGGGGGACCTCTCCGCCGCCACTCTAAGCCCCCCTCTCCCGCACTGACCTTGGGTGCTGCCGGACTCTAATGATCCAAGCCGCATTAAGGCCTTACATAACTCAGGGTAGCTCATCCGAAAAACATGGCCGCCATATGTCTTACCGTATCCGTCTTCGTCTTGCCGTAGTTTTTATTCCTGCTTGATTTGGTGCTCTCTCAGTCAGCGGTGGGTGGTCTTATCTTCTCCCCGCAGACCCGTGAGCTAAGCTGTAATGTTTTACGACGCCGGCATTAATTTCAAATTTTAGAAAGTAACTAAGAGGAACTAAGTTTTTATTAAGTGTGTAAATTGGTGCTAACATTAAAGCTAATCGAGCACCTCTTTCCCGTTGGCTATTCATGCTAGAATTCATGCATTTCTCTAATTAGATCTTCGAGAGTTACGATTGTATTAGCAGTATATTTGAGTAAATATTGGGTTATGTTAGACACGCTAGTTTCTTTTTAGCCATTTGTAATGTTGGATAGAAAATAGGTGTACTTAGGGTGACCACACGTCCCTATTTACCCGGGACAGTTCCAGTTTTGAGCCCTGTGTCCCCTGTCCCAGCAGATGTATCCAAAACCACAGACTTGTCCCAGTTTTATACAAGAAATGTCCCTAATTTTGACCAATCTGATCCCTGCCAATGGTAAAGAGAGGCATAAAGTGTCATTTGTTTAGGTAAAATGCAAAAAAATCAGCTTGAAAATATGACTGGTCTGACTCACACGTCTTGAATGGTCTCTGCATAACAATTTTCCTTAATTACGCCCTCGTTTCACAATTTTATTATTACCAACCATCAAAAAACCAGGGATGTCCCAGTTTTTTGTTGTTTATTTTTTGAATATCTCATCCTATGTATACTAATAGTAGCTTGATTGATCAGCCGGTTTCACTTCATTGAGTCATTGTGTTCCGTTTGTGCTGCAAAAAGTTTCATTTGTGCGATTATTGTTCTTAAGATATTAGCAGTTTTATTTTCGGCCGATGACGTCATCCAGTAGCCTGATTGATCAGCTGGTTTCACTTCGTAGAACCTGTCTGAAGTGTTAGAATTCGTTGGCTCAATGGTAGGTGGGTACTTTTTTTATTTAACCTATCGCCGCTATTTGGTCATGACGTATGTAATGCGCTGCAGACGGGGCTAACTGGTATATTAAACTTTTCCCAAATCCCGTAGGAAGAAGGACAATAACGTCTTTCCCCTTGATAAAATTCACCAAACATTCTCTTTGTTCCGGCTTTAAATCCTCGATCTTGGAATTGTTGCCAACACAGTAGGTATGGCTCTTTGCTGATTGGCTGGTGCCTGAACTCACACTTCTTTCTAGTCTATTTTGATTCCTGACCTAGTTGCTGGAGAGAAATGAAATTGAGTGAAAATATATATCACTTGAAAAAAGGAAGTCACCAAAAACGTCTTATCATAGAGTTGGGATGCAACAATAACCGAAATATTGTGATATCATATCGGCAAAGTTCTCACAATAATATCTTGGACCATCACAATATATCGAATTACAAGTCTCTTTGCTTATATAAAGAGTTATGGTGCAGCAATAGCTAAAAAAAATGACAGAGGGAACTACATAGACCATGATCCTTTGCTCCATTTCGCTGGAGACTACATGAAGAAATAACAGTTCTAACACTTTTAACACTTAGTTCTTTGGATTAAGTCTTGTCAAGGCATTTTAATAGGAAAAAGTAGCGTATTCACAGTTTTGTTGCCCTCCACAAAATATCGCAATAAATATCGTACCGTGACATCTAAAATATTGCGTAAATGAGCCTCTCCACCATATCGTGAGCTTTCCCACGATATCGCAATAAATATCATATTGTGAGATTTGGATATTGTTACACTCTTATCACAGAGATCATGAGCGCTGAACCATTAACCATGTCGTTAGAGGGTCACACTTAACATTCTGGTCACGATCCTGTTTCGAAGATTAGGCAAAGCTTGGGTAAAGATACAAAGGTTTATTGTGTTGTCCTTGCATTGGGAATTTGTCCTCTAAATTTGACCCATTCTTCAGTGTCGCTGGGGTAATCTGTCAGGAGCAGTGAGACCCATCTCCAGATCTTGACCTGATCTTGGTCAGGACCTTAGCTGGGAGATTGTACCATGTAATGAAGTACACTTCGTTTTACCCCATTAAAATCAGGGTAAATGGTAAATGGTCACATTTTTATACAGTTCTTTCCCACTTTCAAGACACTTAAAGCGCGTTACATCAAGGAGCCACTCACCTATTCACACACACATTCATACACCAGTGTACGCAGACACTAGGGGCGAGGCGGGTTAAGTCATAAGTCTTGCTCATGGATAACGACAGCATTTATCTGTGGGAGCTGGAATCGCACCACCAACGCCTCCGTGAAGTTGGCCACCATCAAATGCAAAGCAACACAAAAACTATGTAAATCGTTTGTGCTCTGTTTGTGCTTTTTTGTGCTGCAAAAAGTTTCATTTGTGCGATTATGGTTCTTAAGATATTAGCATTGGTATTTTCGGCCAATGACGTCCATCCAGTAGCCTGACGCATCAGCGAGTTTCACTTCGTAGAAACCGTCTGACCTTGCAGCATTAGAATTCGTTCACTCGACGGTAGGCGGTTACTTTTTTCATTTAACCAGTCACTGCTATTTGGTCGTGACGTATGTAATGTAACGGGGCTAACTGGTATATTAAGCTTTTCCCAAATCCTGTATGAAGAAGGACAATAATGTCTTTCCCCTTGATAAAATTCACCAAACATTCTCTTTGCTTTGGCTTTCAATCCTCGATCTCGGGAATTGTTGCCAACACAGTAGGTGTGGCTCTTTGTTAATTGGCTGGTGCCTGAACTCGCACTTCTTTCTAGTCTATTTTGATTCCTGACCTAGTTGCTGGAGAGAAATTAAATTGAGCGGAGACACTAGGTGGAGCCAGCACGGCCCGACATCCAGCCCTCCAAAATGTTAAATAGCCTCAAAACATGTCTGTGAAAGCGTTATATAAATAAAGACTTACTTACAAAACAGGCAGAAAATGATAAGAAACATTTGTATTTCGTTTGTGCTGTTTTGTGCTGTACAGTTTTCATTTGTACGAGTATATTTCTAAAATGATGAATTATTATTTTTGCAGAAATGATATGACATCATTTCCTCTCAGCTGACTGCAGCGGCTTTAGCAAAACTCCGCAAAACTAGTGAAGAGAAACGATCTGAGGCTGTGGAAAAGTCTGTATTATTATATAAAATATGAATCAAAAGCAAGTTACTAAAGATACCATACAGACTTTTTACAGCCTCAGATCATTTTTGTGAAGGTTTGTGTTTTTTCATGGGGGGCCAACTTCACACAGGTACCGCCAACCTGTGGGTCAGTGGATCACACCGCTCAACCAATGATGTTTTATGTCGAAAGCAGGATTTGAACCGTCAGTAAAAAGTACTTCTAAAGCCAAACCCTATTAAACATGACACGACAGAATTCCAAGAAAGAAAGCAGCGCATGAAGAGCGAGTTTACATTTACAATTTCACTTACGACTGACAATTCATTCATTCCAGAGCTCTGTATCTTTCAAAACATAACACTTTATATTCTTTTTTTTTAAAAGGCTTCTACAGTGTTAGACTTTTTTGTTTTTTAAATCATAAATCATAAATACAATTTTTTTTTTTCTTAGTTCTTAGCCGATACAAAACATACCTCGATACACATTCCACGATATGATACATATTTCAATACAGTGAACTTTTAGTTCGATGCAGTATATTCCAAATTGATTCGATATAGTTCAATAAAAACTAAAGTCTAAATGACGGCTGTGATACTAAAAGTCTTTGTTAAACCACTTCTTGTGCAAAGTTCATATGAAAAACAAACACTGAATCATCAAAACAGTGAAAATGTCAAATGTGTCGCATAAATGAGTTTCCTTCCTCTGAAATAGCAACAAAACTGTAGCTGTAACAAAATAATTTAATCAAATATATTTAAAAAAATACTTCTGGCGATGTATCGATGCAGCAGCCCATGATATCAATACTGTATCGTCACATTAAACGATATGATATATCGATATTTGGATATTTTTCCGTACCCCTAGTTCTTATCTTTTTTTTATTTTTCTTTTCTTTGCATCTTTTTCTTATCTTTACCTTTCTTTTTTTTTTCGTTTATGGTTGTACAAACTAATAATAATGATAAAGAAGGCATAAAATGTATCTTTTATGATTGTATGAAAAAAAAAAAATGTGAAAGAAAATGATGAAGAAAAGCATGTGTGCTATACAATAAAATTATTACAGCAGGACATGTTTAGCACAAATCAGCTCACCAGTTCTAGTTTCAACTAAGTCAGTTCTTTACGGTCACATTGCATTAAAACAAAGCTCCGATTAAAGTCTTTACCGGAGCGTCAGACGGAGCAGTGCCTCCAGTTAGCATCACACTCCCAGTATCAATCCAGTTCAAGTATCAATTTGGGAATGACTGGCTCAGAAGACGCCTAGGGCACTCCAAAATTATTATTCAATTAAAAGCGTGTGAATTAAGTTTGGCTCAAATTGGATGTTTTTTTCCGAGGCGCACCTGGCAACGTGACACCTGGCAACCCGGCGCAGTGGTCTTCCCCAGATCGCTTGTTGAAAATCAGCGGGTTAAAATACTCGTACTCTCGTGTTAGAGTAGTGTCCGCCTTGTGTCTACAGGGAGTACTGCGTCTTCTCTCTTCTCCTCTCTAGTTTTTTTTTTTTTTTTTTTTTCCCCTGGTTGATTTGGTGCCCTCAGAGCTTGGCCGGGCGCGCCTTATCTCCCCCGCACAGGCCCTCATTTGCAAGCGAGCGTCGGGGAGAGAGCGAAAAAACAGAAAGTAAATAGACGAATATGTGAAGTCGGATAAATAAATAAATAAGGCCGCCCCATCTTGTCCTGTCTGCGGAGGAAATTGGAAGGATTAGTTCCAAACCAGCAACAATGAAAAGGCGCGGGGGCGTGGGGCCAGTGTTGCATCGTGGGTAAACAAGGAGGAGGGAGGAGGAGGGAGGAGGAGGGAGGCGGCGAGCTGTTCCTCTGCGGATTCCCCCCCTAGCTTTGGTTCGCTCATTAACCATTCCCTTCACCTAATCAAGACGACAAAGGGAACACAAGGATGGTTTAGCCACCTTTTGAAGCACCTTGTATGATGCGAGGTAGCCCGGGGGGAGAGCGCGCACTCGGACTTAATGCTGCCGCAGTTCGCTGTACAGTCACGGTGCGAGCGGCAATTACAGCCAAAAATATGCGCTGTTTACGTGTTTACATATGACAATTTGTTCTTTTCTCCAAGTTTGACCTACTTCTCGCACGGTGGACTCATTTAAAGTGCCATGTGTTATTTTCTTTTCATGCAAAATTCGTCTCGCACCGTTACAGTTATATTGTACAAACAGCTTTTTAGGTCAAAATGTTCACTGTTTACTGACTGCATAACATTTCAATATTGTCCAATGTGATCAGGAAGTGTGTGGTTTAGCATGCTAGTTGTCATGAAAAGCGCTTCTAAACTCATTGTGGCGGTGAACACTGTTGGGCAAGTTACTTCAAAACTGTAATGTGTTATTTATGACTTGTTACTGTCATTTCAAAGTAATTAGTTACATTACAATATTACTGCGTTTAAAATGTAAAACATTACATGACTATTGCATTACGTTTAAGTTACTCTCACTCTAACAGTGAAGATGCTGAACTTTTGTGCCGTATATGGACAAACAAGGTCACTAAACCAGGACTAAACCAAAACTGAACCAGGATTAAACCAGGACCAAACTAGGATTAAACCACAGCGGAACCAGGACTGAACCAGGTTGGAGCGTGGAGTTCTGCGCCGGTCCTTTCGCACGCGGTCACCCGACGGTCTAAGTGGGCGCATGTCCGGTGTTTCACTGCTGCAGATATCAATATTACTTTTTTTTTTTCTTGTAATGCCTTACATTACTGTGTTACAGCAAAAAGCAACGCATTACAGTAATTTGTTACTTTTATAACGCGTTACTCCCAGCACTGGCGGTGAATAATTAGGATGGTCAGAATGTATAAAGTAAGCGAGGAATAACTTTGGATCATCACAAACTACTAGCATGTTAACGTGCACTTCTGGACTTTATAACTGGATGAAAACTGACTTATTTTGACATCAAAATAATAAGTTGCTTATAAAATAATATCTGTACTGAGGCAAGACACATTTTTTTCAGACATGTGGGAAAAATCAGGTACCGGGCTTTTAAAAAAATGAATATGTATGCAGATAATTTGTGTCCATTTATTTTTAAGAACCATGTTTTGACTGTTTTATATTTAACCTTCTTATTTGGGCTGATTGGGACCTGATGATTGCCAAAACTTGTATACTTCATTTTATGCTTTATTTATTGTTAATGATTTGCAAAAACTATTTTTTACTAACTATTGTTTATTACTTACTCACTAACTAATTTACTACTAAACTATTTATTAAGGGTCTGTATTGCTCTATGTTACAATTTTGTATCCTCATCACAAACAGACCTGCAGCTGTGTTTTGTTTCATTCACACATATTTTAACACCCAAACTCAGCACATTTAGTCTGAGTTCTTCTCTCAAACACTCTGTTCCACCTTGTGATGTCATGTGGTAAGTCCTCCATTGTGTTTTTAAACTCCATAAACCTTCACTAGAATCATTTGGATCACCTCAATCCTGGAATTACCAATCTCTGCTGAACAAAAGTTAAAAAGTAGCCGTTCACTTGAAAATTTCAGCTTCATGACATCACAAGGTGGAACAGAGCATTTTGAGTCTTGGAGATGTAGACAGACATATGGGAATGAAACAAAACACAACTTCAGGTTTGTTTTTGAGGATGTAACATATATTGTTATTATAATTATAGCATGACTTAAAGCTCACAAGAGTCACTTTGGCGTAATATCAGACCTTTAAAATCTGAACTGGAGAGAGGCAAGTGTGGTCAAGACAAAGATTAGTTTTAAAACATCACTACAAACTACAACTTTTAATATTACATCTGCACCTATTAGAATCTCCTCTCATTCATCAAACGCAATTAACACAATGGCAAAACTCTACCCCCTCTGTCTTCACTCCAGAACCAACATTGCACCTTTAATTTGGGAGATGTTCTGGCAGCTGCCCCAGAGCTCCCTGCGTGTGCTCATTACGTATTCCTCCACCTAATCACGATGACAATGAGAAGACAAGTACAATTCATCCACCTTTGAACCGTCCGTTTGAAGCACCTTGTATAATGCACAGACCCCGGAGGCCGCGCGGGGGGATCATTGATTGTGTTACAGACTTGAAAGCGTCGACTTGGGGGCCCGAGCATCAGACAAGCATGCATAAATGTTCCACTCGGCTTGTCAATGATGGATCAATCTCTCCCGCTCCCTCCCTTCCTTATATTTCAGATTTAAAGGAGACATATCGTGCTTGTGTCCGCTCCGCACCACTAGTTATAATCTATGACGCCCGAGGATCATTATTATGTCATATTATTGAGCTGAAATGATTTAATAAAAGAAATAACCTCGTTGACTTCTGCGTTTTGAAAGCTGCATTGGCCAATGGGAGCTGATGTCGCCGTAAAAGTCATCACAACAAAGATCATGAAAAGTTGTTGGCGCCTCCTATGGATAGCTGAACATCACACACGAGTAGAGGATTTATTTTATTTTATTTTTCCATTTGTTCCAAAAAGACTATGCAACGCTGCCTAAATCCTACATGTATCACAGTTTAAGAAAATCACAGTAGTAATCCCAGAGTAATGGGCTTGTATCAGTGGTGGTGAAAACGGGGAGTAGATTGATGCAATACTGGTGTATAAAAACTATTGTATTTTTCAGACTATAAGTCACTCCGGAGTATAAGTCGCACCAGCCAAAAAATGTGTAATGAAGAAGAAAAAAACATATAGAAGTCACACTTTTTGGGGGAAATTTAGTTTATAAAATCAGAGAACAGGAACTGACATTTCCCGTTGAAAGTCAAATTCTAGTAATAACAATAGAAGAGAGAACAACAGACTGTTAACATCACATATGAACAGTTCTTCAGATAAATATAACATAAACAACAGAACAGAACAAGTTTACCAAACTCTCCATCTCACTCCAAATCACTAAATCCATTCAATTCTTCATCCTCGGTGTCACTTTTGAGCAACTCCACGACCTCCAGAAGTAAACAAAACGCCGTTTCCTCTTCTGTGTCGTCAGACTCAGCATCAGTTCCAGTTAGAATTATTCGGGTCTTTCTGAATCCCAACAGGATGGTTTCGGTGTCACTGAAGTCCAGGCTTTGTCCATCCATCCAGTGACTTCCAGGAAAGTTGCATGGCGCATCCTCATAGTGTCACAAGTGTCTCGCTCACTCCAAACTTTCTTTCTGCTGCTCGATTACCGTAGCCGCAGATTTCACTATTTGCAACTTGTAATCTTCTTGTCTTTATGAGTTTGTTTAAATGTTAAATTGTTCAGTGGTACAGAAGTAATGGTGCGATCGACTGACATGATACAGACAGAACAGAGGCTCTTTCTGCAGGAGACATGCACAGTAGAGTGAAGTGACAGTGGTACAGGAGTAATAGTAGTAGCAGATACTGACACACAAGACTAGAGCCTCCCATGGCTGTCAGCGTGAAGATTTTAATATATAAGTCTTACCAGAGTATAAGTCACAGGAAACACCAAAACCATGAAAAAAGTGCAAGTTATAGTCCAAAAAATATGGTAAACAAATATGAATGTATTAATATAAATACAACTTCAAGAGAGAAGAGTAAGACAATGAGAAGAGGAAATAACTATAGCGTGGTTAAAAGCTCTAAAAAACGGTTTATTCTGTGTAATCAGTTGATTTCTTTTTTTTTTGTTTCCTTTTTTTGTGAAGTTTGTAATTTTACTTCAAATATATCTTCATGGAGACAAGAAACTGGCGGAGACTGACTGGTTAGAAAAGTTCCACAATGCACCTCTAAAAAGAAAGGTTTACACTTAAATTGCATTACAAGTACTATTGAAACTTTTTACTTTTGACAAATTACGTTTTTTTCAAATTCCAAATATAAAACCAAGCTTTTATTTGTTTCTTTTGCTTTTTTGCAATTTGATTTAGAATTTTTTACCTTACTTTCAGTTAATTAAAAACACTCTCATACATATTCTTCACTATAGTTGAGCTTCCCAAAAACAGAAAACAAAATCTTACGTACGTTTGGATAGAATTTTCGGTGTTCGATTCGTCTCTCATCATCTCTTTCTTTCTCTCCATCCCTCCGTCTCCCTTCCTGCAGTTATGGACGAGTCTATGCAACAGCGGACCCCTACCACCACACGATTGGGCCGGCCGCCACATACAGTGTGGGCACTATGGTAAGTCTACGAGAATCTCTTCTTCTAAACACAACTGAAAACACACACAGTAATCACATGGTACCAGGTAAAGTCACACAGGTAAGGAGCAGGGTCTGAACTTATGATACGCACATGTACACCAAAGAAAATACACATTATGCAGTTTGTTTTGACACGTTTTTACATTTTACACTTGTGACCAATTGAATAGATTTCATTTGCTAACACACTGTGCCCAAAGCAGCTCAAAATGTAGACAAAAAGAAAATCTAAATCAACTGAAAAAAGTTAAACCAGGTCTATAAGAGAACTAATTCAGGTTTAAAAGTGGAGTTCTAAATGAGAAATTATCCAAAAGAGGACAAAAAATGGATCAGATGAACTAAACAAAATTAGGCAAACCCATAAAATTTTTCAAGTTATTAGTTATTTACTTTCTTTTACTACTTTTGTTTTTGAGTTAATCGTGATTTCATTTTTAACTGTTACTAATAAACACTGTTACACATGTTTGACTTTTCATGCTTTACATGTTCCTGGATCCTTCCTGTCATATTTAGTACAAGTACAAAAGTCTCATTCCATTGGCAGATCATTTTACTTGTCAAGTGAAATTTACTCAAACCATGATAAAACTTTCTCAATTCTTGGTTTGGTTTTTGGAGAGTGAGAAAAATAATTGTTACTTCTAAGCTAAACACTGTTAAGTACTGTAAAGTATTTTAACTTTTCAGGTTGGGGGTTGGGGTTAGAAAATAAATAAGAAATAAGATGCATTTGTTCAATTATTGCTCAAAAATACCATTAAGTGTTTAAATTGAGTCTCACATAATCATTTTGCGTTTCTATGAGTCCAATCTGTTCTACAGTTAATTTAACAATTTTGGAAATGTTAATTAAGTAACACTGGACCAAAGTTCCTGTTTAACCCCGAAATCAAGAGTTATTTTCACCTTTTGAGAGTTAACAGATAACACTTTGTTGGGTTATTCTGATTTAGCCAAACAACACACAGAGGCGTTTTATTTATACACTTTATTTATAGTTTGAAGTGGTGGGTGAGAGGTGCCAAATTAACACTAGGGAACGTTGAATAACCACTAAGAGAAGTTGAATTAACACTAGGAGAAGTTGAATTAACAGTAGAGGAAGTTGAATTAACACTAGAGGAAGTTGAATTAACAGTAGGAGAAGTTGAATTAACAGTAGGAGAAGTTGAATTAACAGTAGGAGAAGTTGATTTAACACTAGAGGAAGTTGAATTAATTTCAACCATATCAACTTTGGCAAATAACCCCAAGCCAAACCACCATTTAACTTTCAAATAGTTAAAATAACACTCTTTTGTGTTAAAAACAACTCTGAAATATGTCACCCTGAAATTTTAACCCTCCAGTTTTGCTTTGTGCGTTCTTACTGTAAATTGGCCCAGTGGTGTCTCCTCCTTCTGTTTCTGTTTCTACCGAGGTTGAAAAGTTTAATGCCACACTTTGGAATATTGTATTGGAGGTAAAGCAATAACATCTCCATGGAGACAAGAATCCGGCTCGCCCTCTACCAGAAAAGCTACACAATGCGCCTTTAAAAAGAATGGTTTACACTTTTAAATTCCATGCGCCATTGAATCTTTTTACTTTTGACAAATTACACTTTTTTTTTTTTTCAAATTTCAAATATAAAACAAAGCTTTTATTTGTTTCTCTTTCCTTTTTGCGATTTTATTTATTTATTTTTTTTACCCTACTTTCAGTTAATTAAAACCACTCTGATACATCTTCTCCAGTATAGTTAAACCTCCCAAAAATAGAACACAAAATCTCACGTACGTTCTGCACTGCTGCCTGTAGATTTGAAATTCTTTTTAATATGTCCTATAAAAGTCTGGGGGTCCTTTCATAATTTTATAATCCAGAATTAAACCCCAACTTCAAAGCTCCAGTTCATCTTTAATGCACGGCCGGCTCCTGTTAGTGTTTTTAGGTCAGTGTGTTAGGAGATATGGAAAATACTGCTAACCTCCTCCCTGCGAACGCACACCAGCCAAATGTCTCACACCGCTTCAAACGGAGGAACCAAATTTATATTTAAAAGCTCTATCATTATTTTAACTTTATTTGAACTTTTATTTTATTGTTTCTTCATAGGCTCGCCCCAGTTCAAATGTTCCGCTTTATTTTATTTTGCGCTTTGATACAAAATAAATACGATAAAGTCCATTTGATTCCATTGAGATCTCGCTCGGTTGGTTCGTTATGAATATAGAATCCAAAATTATGAATCCAAAGTTATAAAGAATTCAAATTATATCCAAATTATTACCTAAATTAAATTATAATTATACAATCCAAATTATAATCATCAAAAACATACCTGGAGTTGTGTTTTGTTTCATTTTTTACTGCAAATCCTGCATATTTAGGCTGAAAACACTCTGTTCCACCTTGTGATGTCATCATGTGGTAAAAAAAAAGTGCTCCACTGTGTTTTTAAACTCCATACACCTTCACTAGAATCATTTGGATCATTTCAGATCTCGAATTGCCTACTGAACTAAAAATAAAAGGTATAGGTTTTAACTTGAAAACTACCACTTTATGACATCACAAGGTGGCATTTTGAGCTTTGGAGATGTAAACAGACTAATAATAAAGGGTTATTCAAACATCTGAATGAAACAAAACACAAGTCCAGGTCTGTTTTGGAGAAGGTAACAACCTTATAACATGTCTTAAAGCTCACAAGAGTCGATTTTGTGTAATATAGTGTCTTAAAAGTTGCACTATGTAACATTTCTGAAGGAGCGTATACTACCTGCAAAAACTAAAGCCTAGCCATGTTAAGATGACTTGAATTGAGAATGTTTTAATAAAATTTGAGTAAATTTCACTTCCATTCATCCATTTTCTTCCGCTTTCAGCTGACAAGTAAAATTATCTGGCAGTGGAACAAGACTTTTTGTACTTAAAATATGAATATACATCTTCAACTTTTTGCACTTAAAATAAGAAACAAAATCAAATGCTGCTTGAATTAAGTAAAAGACACTTATTCCATTGGTAGATCATTTGACTTGTCCAGTTGAATCTACTCAAAGAAAGTCAAACGTTCTTAGTTTAAGCCTTTTTAACTTACCTAAATATTGTTTGTCTCGATGGAGATGTTCACTTTGCCTTGAATATTCCACATTATGACATTAAACACATCAGTGCCATTTTTGCTGTACAAGTAGGGCTTGTGGACCTGTACAAAAAACATTTATAATCTTGGGTCGATCATGTTTTATGACAAAGTTATAAGCGTTTTCTTATATATATTTTTTTTATTAGTGCAAAAGAGTTTTCAGCACCTGTGGAGCACATTTAAACCAACTATGCAATCCTGTCTTAGAAGTGAAAGAATGTTAAAACTACACTGTGCGGGGGCTTCTCATGTCAAAATGAAATGCTTCCAGGCGTGAGCTCGCTGTAGAACACAGTGCTGTGGACAGGACAGCCCCATGGCTTTTGCCGCATTTCAAGACATTGTGCCTAAACATAAAAAGTGAAACTGTGGGAAAACTACAAGAAATATCAATGCCATTTTTGGTGTGCAAATAGGGCACATGGACGTGTACAAGATACATTTGGAATCTTGGGTCTATCAGGTTCTATGCTAAAGTTGTAAGCATTTTCATTTGGCTGTGGAGCACTTTTACACCAACTATACTATCCTGTCTTAAAAGTGAAAGAATGTTTAAACTACACTGTGTGGGGGCTTCTATCTTGCAGAGTTTCTTAAGTGTTCCAAAAACTTACTCCGCAGATCTAACTTGTAACTTTGCCTCATGGTGTCACCTGCTTGTATCCACGGCAACTGATAAGTTTAATGCCAAACTGTGGAACAAGACAGATAAAAGCAGTGATGTAGTGGCGAAGTGCACTTTTAATTTAATGTAAGAAACAAAACAAAAAAATAGAGTCACAATCCTGGAATTTTTTATAAAGTGTGTTAGCAAATGAAACACTAAATTCAAAACATATATATGGTGTTCTAAAGGTAAGCAACGATAAAAATACACAACTAAAGGAGCCTGACATCCACACCAGTTCAGATCGTACAGTTTTACTGCATGAAAAAATGATACATGATTTTTTTACTGAAAATTGCATTTTTCTGTGGTGTTTTTTGTTTCTTCTTCTTTCTTTTTTTTTATTTCAACATTTGCATTTGAGACATGTGAAGAATACTGGATCTATACCACACAATTAGTCTATTATTATTCTATTTTAGTAGAATGATCTGATTATAAGCATAGATGTTTCATTAGAATGTTTGTTTTGTTCATTTGTTTGATAGCGCTTCAGCTTCCTCTTGCATTCTACTGTGAAAATACTGCTTGGTTATAATGGGATTGCAAGACTGGACTAAAAAGTGCAGGGGGGTTTTTCCAGCTTTTTTTCCAAATATTGTGTTAAAATCTCAAATCTAAACCCTTGCACTTTCACAGTATAATGATAAAACTACATAGTGAGTCTAGTGAATGAAGTGAATATGGTGAATGTAGCTATAGCGTCTTGGGTAAATGAATAATAAATGAAAGGCTTCGCTCCATGTTGGGAGATGTGAACTTTTGGCTCCTTGTGTGTCCACTATTCTTCTCCTGTCTGATCGTCTGAAGCTCACGTCTGACACTGTGCTGCTCAGAACCTCAACCACATCTTTCATTTGGACGGTTCAGTCCAAAACAACCAAAGCTTTCAAAGGGATGGAGTTCAATTGTTAATGTTTGTTTTTAGCTAGCTTTTGCAGCATCAAAGATGAAAACCCAAGATATCAAATAAATAAACTAACATAAAAACAAAAGGGTATATATATATTTTTTAAAGAATGGATAGAATTTGTGTTTGGTTTTGTTTGAAGAAGGGACCAGGCCCAAAGCTGGAGATTATGGGCGATCAACGCATGCAGCAGAGTGCCGCGGGACAGGGGAGAGAGAGAGAGCGCAGTACGGCCTCTCTACTTTTCTACTACTTCAACTACTTCTACTTAAATTGAACTTTTTTAACGGCATGCATGCGATTTTTCAACTGCATCCAAAGTACATAGAGAGTTCCCCGGTGCGGCTGCTAGCTAAAAGCTTTCATTAATTAAGACATTTGTTTCCCTCCTCATTTTACCTAATTAAAAATGTGCTTGAATGTTTATTTTTTATTTATTTTTTATTATTATTATTATTATTCCAAATTTCCTTCCACTTTCTCTGACATGGTGATAATCTCGTAAACAAAGAGCGATAGGGAGGAGACGAAAGTTGAAATGCTGGTGTGTGTTTGAGCCGTGGAGCTAATGGCGTCTGTAGGGAAGTGTGCGGCGTGGTTTTCCAGGCAAAGTGGGGACCTCGCGATGTGTTAAAAGTATTACGCAAAGTTCAGTGGAGGTTCTTTAAGTAGCTCTTCAAATTACAGAGTTCTGCACAGTTACACAGTTCACGATTTTCTCCGATGGAAGATAATTGGGCTAGATAGTGTACAGATGAAAATACATACCAATCATGGTCTTAATGAACAAATATTTATACAGATATTAATCAATTTAAATCTGGATCCATAGGAAAATTGAATGAAATCGTCCAAAACAAGATCAAAAGTCTTCATTTAAGCAATCAGATGTATTTTATTTAGGCAGTATAAGCTTAAATTTGGCTCAGGCTGCGTCCAATTCACATTCTTTCTTCAACGCTTCTCTCCTTTCCAGCCTTCTTTTCTTCTTTCCTAACTCCTCGCTCCCTTGACAGCTTCCTTAAAGCTTAAAATCTTAAAAAATCATGTACAATCTTAAAAAAAAACCAAAAACAATTCATACGTAAATACAAAAACAGTCCATTTATCTAATGTATTCCATGAATCCTAATTATTCAGCGCAACTTTCCGAGAGCCATCACGGTAAACTGGCAACTAACATGCAAACTGTGCACTTAATTCGATGGAGGTAGTGCGCACTTGGATTTGGAATTACTTCAAGAGCTGCTAGTCCAATATATCTGTACTGAGAAACTTTGAAACATTTTTATTTAATCCCAGTCATACCCAGGTCAACCCTTCTCTTTGGAAGTAGTAGTAGTAGTCATAGTAGTAGTAGAAGTTGTTGTTGTAGTTGTAGTAGTAGTAATATTAGTTGTAGTACTGACTGAAGTATCAAAAAGTTAAAATTCTCATCATAAAATGACAAAAAAACACATTTTTAATCAAATTATACGACAATTTTGTAATATATTGTTGGTATATCATCTGATCTGAACAAACATTAGTTTTTTAGTTTAGTTTAAGCTGAGGTGGATCAAAGATTTAAAATAAAACTGAGGAGATAACATTCTTTTTAGTAGTTTCAATGCATTTTATTCCAAAATCTGATCGATCGCGCCGCACTCGCCACTTGGAATCAGCTCAAAATTAACATTAAAAAAAGTTTATTAAGAAATTACATCGTTTTAACTCTAACCTTTTTCATCCCTCTCTACTTTCTCCATCCTTATCTCTCTGTCTAATATATTCCCTTTACGGTCCTCGCTGTGATACCAATCCAGGCTCGAGAAAGCGAGTGTGTGTCGAACAAATGCCTGGGCCCCCGGGAGCCCCCCCACACATCTCGCCTTTAATTCTTTAATCATATTTGATTAATAGTCCTCCTGCAGCGAAGCCAGTGATTTTTGCATTTAAAAGCTATACAATAATTAGATCCTCTGAGGTTGAGTATAGGGAGTCTTTCACTTTTACTTTTCCTCATGCACAGATGAAAAGTTTTGGTCCCTGAAATTAGGCGGAATTAGCCTTTGAAGACTTGTGCTGAGATGATCTGACTGCATGTGCATAGGTGTGCATGCCTAGGCCCGGTCGCATGCTTTTGATATCCGTTTCTATATATATCTCTCTCTGTGGGACTGCCCCGTGTGAGCATGGTGCTAAGTCTGCCCGGTTTGGCCTCTCGGTAAAAATGTAAAAATGGGGGAAAAGGGAGCGCGCTGGAAAAGGAGATGGCATTAAACTGGCCCGGGTCGGATCGGCTCAGGGCGGGTCGGAGCAGAGGCTGTGGATATGAAAGCACAGGGCGGTTCAGAGTGCTCAGAATAAGAGATTATATGTGTGTGTATGGAGTGACAAGAGTGACAAAAATACATACAAAATCTACTGTATAATTAATAAACGTAACTAAACTAAACAGAAACCTAATTATTACCATATCGGACACAATTTCCAACCAAATGCATTATAAACATTATCTGAAAATTGAGAATAAAACATGTACAATTTGAATTTTCTGTGGGAAAGTGAATGAATAAATACATGATAGTAATTCTAGTATTAACAGTAGAAATAGTCCAATGAGGTTCATTAGGTTTTCTGAAAATTTATGTTATTAGATTATTTTTTCAGACCAAAATTCTCATCGGAAAATTACAAAAAAACGTTTTAATCAAATTTTACTAATTTTTTTTAAATGTATTGTTGGTGTATTATCTTACATGAACAAATAGTTTTTTTTAGTTTAGTTTAAGATGAGGTGGGTCAAAGATATAAGATAAAACTGCAGATGTAACATTCTTTATAGTAGTTTCAATGCATTTTGTTCTAAAATCCAATCCATCGCGCCGCACTTGCCACTTGGAATCAGCTCAAAATAAAGTTTATTACTTAATTAGTTTGTTAAAATATTAGTTTGTTTTCATACCTGAGCCACTATGGGTCTTCCTGAGAGTCACGTGATGTGGCTGTGACGTGTCCGTTCAGTTGATTTAAACAGGTTTTGGCGCTGTCTTCCTATCGGAGAAGGCAGGAGGACAGCGCCATCTGCAGTCCCACTTCTGCACTTCTGGGATACTGTCCTGAGGAAGTCCTGTCAGGGTATGAAAACAAACTCTTGGTCTGAAAAAATAACCTCATAACAGTAGAAACAGTAGTAGGAATAGTCACCTACAAGTCATGATAAGGCTTAGTAAAATTCCAAAGCTAATTTTAGTTTTATGCAGCGAAATAGATACAACTTCAATTCCTATTTTGTACTTTTACTATGAACAGTAAACAATTTTCAGAATGTAATAAATCTGAAAATGGGGCGTTCACAGTTGGTTGAGTTTTTAGCCCCTTACGGAAGATTGACCATTTGTAGCACAAACCGTTGTTGTGTCCTTGGCCAAGACACTTCACATTAACCAAACCGCCAGCTCCAGTCACATACTGTACGCAGTTCTTTGTGACGGGGAAGGCATCTGACTTGAATATCTGCCAAATCTTAATGTTAAACGGTAAACAAAAAGCAAAAAGCAAGCAGGAAAATTAAAAACTAAGAAATGTTATATATTATAAACAGTAGTTCTCATGCATGTAAGAGGGCATCTGTCTTAAAAATGTGCCCAAATCAGCCAAATCATCTTAATGTTATATTTTAAACTGTAGTTCTAAGCATGCCCATTATAACAGTAAGGGTATCATATTTAAAAAGTACTAAAATCTGTCATAACCAGATCTTTGGTAACCCTCTATGGAAAGCAAGTAGACGATGTTATACTGTAGTTCTCAGGTATATCATCTTCCATTATGTCCGGATGGGTGTTTGGCATAAAAATGTTCCAAAATCTGCCAAATCATTTCTATGGAAACCCTCTACAGCAAGCAAGTAGACAATTTTATAATTCAATCTGTAGTTCTCATGTACATTATATCATCTTCCATTGTGACAGGAAGGGCATCTGGCATAAAAATGTGCCAAAATCTTTCAAATCATCAAGCAAGTAGACAATGTTATAATTTAGTAGTTCCCGTGTATATCTTCCATTCCAATATGACAGGAATGGCATCTGGCATAAAAATGTTCCAAAATCTGCCAAATTTTGTCTATGCCAACTCCCAAGTTTCTCACTCTTTTTCACTGACAAAATTTCAAAACTTTTCCATGACTTTTTTATGACTTAAAGTGAATTGATCAGACATTTAGAGTTAAATATAAAATGTTAACCCTTTCCACGCACCTTATGGTTTGGGATTATAGTTTTTTAACATTCAAAATACTGTTAGTGCATTTAGTGTCGTCTCTTTTAAACATATGTTTGGAAAAAATCTTTAAAATAGCCTAATGATAACTTAACAAAACACTGTAGTTGCATGAAAGAGATACTAAAATTCCATGACTTTTCCAAAACTTTCACTGAATTTACAAAAACATTTTCAATATCCAAGACTTTTCCAGGATTTCCATGACAGTGGGAATCCTGAACCCCTTATGGCAAGCAAGTAGACAGTGATTTGGCATAAAAATGTGCCAAAATCTGCCAAATCATCTCTATGGCAAGTAGACTACGCAATATTTTAAACTAATTCTCAAGTATATCATCTTCCATTATGACTGGAAGGGAATCTGGCATAAAAATGTGCCAAAATCTGCCGGATCATGTCTATGCCAACCCCTTATAGCAACCAAGTAGTCAATTTAAACAATATTTCACAGGTTAATCTTCTTTTCCATTATGATAGGAAGGGCATCTGGCTTTAAAAATGTGCTGACGTCATGTTCATGCCAACCCCTAGTAGTTCTCAGGCATGTCCATTATGACAAGTAGGGCGTAAATTTTCCAAAATCTGTCAAATCATCTCTGTATTATATTTTAAACTACAGTCCTCATGTACTGTGCATCATATTCCATTATGTCAAAGGGCATCTAGCATAAACATCCGCCAAATCGTCTCTATGGCAACCCCCCCAAAGTAAACAATATTCTATTTTAAACCGCAGTCTCATGTATAACCATTTCCCAGAGCACTCTTGCCTCCATACACTTAAAATCCAAACTAACCAGAAGCAGCTCTAGCTCCAGCAGCCCAAACACACACTAGTTTAATCTGAGTTTGACCTGGATAAAACTGTGGGAACCCTCACGAGCGGAAAGAGGAAGGAAATTTGGGCAGACGCAGTGCAATCTGAGCTGAATACTGATCGGTGCTTTTTCATCTTTGATGTTGCAGGCTAGCCTTTACAGAGGAGGGTACAGTCGCTTCACTCCCTACTAAAAGAACCGCAAACACTCTAACAGAGACTCATCCCAAACTAAAATCACACAAAAGTCAACCTTCAGCACGCATTTCCTTCCAGTGTGAGAGATACGGTTTTTACTAAAGCTTCCTGGAGCTGCGGCCCTGTCATGTCTTTGTTTTGGTTCATTCTGTGCTTTTCTTCGGGGAGCTGATTATGCACAAGAGCATTTCTGATATGAACCCAGTCTCAACCTGTACTTGTAACTGTCTGTGGATCAGGGATACATGGAATAGTTACGAGACGATGGTTGGAATGAGCGAAAACCAAAATCTGGACTCAACGATTTCGGTTAAGATCAGAAAACTGTTACAAGATCTTTAACGTTTTTATTTTTACACACACAGTTACTAATCTTCAACGTGAGATAAACTGACATTTTCCCATTTTCAGCATTGGAACATAAGAAAATTCTGTTTAAAATTAAGAAAAAAATTGCTAAACTTTGAACAAAATTGTGTAGATTTATAATGCATTTATGTGTTTGGGAAAACGTTTAACATTTCACTGGTTTTAAGCTATGGCAACCGTCTCCTGTTGTCATGGCAATTAAGCAATTGAAATTAAAATATTATACTTGTTGAACGGGGAAATCTTCTCGCAAAGTCCATCAAATCAGGAAGAAATAATTTGTCTGAACCCATGAATAGAGCTCATAATCGAACATCAAAAAAATGACTGTTACCCTGGAGATCTGCCATGTTTGAGGTATTAGTAAAAAAAAAAAAAAAAAAAAAAAAAAAAAAAGTCTGATATAACAACCTGATAAGCTGCTGGTAAAAGCATTTATTGTTTTATAATTTTAGAATACTTTTGAATGAGTATTTTAAAATCTCCATTGGATTAACATTAAAATTTTGAATATGACGTAACAATCCTGAGCTCTATACTCCGTATTTATTTTTTTGAGAAATTACAAAACTGAAAAAAAAGAAATTATATGTGAAATTATAATCATTCCTACACTAACTGATATACATATATTTAGGCCTATAATACTGATGTGTAGTGTAAAATAGGGCATCGAATAAGCCAAGTAATAATGACCGAGCTAGAAATCTGAACAATTTTTTGTAACAACTGAGCATAAACTTCTGATCTCCTGTCATTTCAGCTCAAATCTATAATCAAAATGTCGTGTTATTTGCTTTTATTCCATGTATCTCTGCCTAATCTTCCTGAGACTGGGTTGTTGGATTGACTGCTGTATTCGGTGCTGTGTCACCAAAACCAATGTGATCCTCTGCAGCATGATGCACGTCCGAGGTGAGAGCAGCGCCCCCGTCTGGCCGGAACACACCCAGGCGGCACACTTCCCAAAGACCTAAACAACTCAAACTTTAAAAAAAAACAAAAAACTCAAATCCGCTTGGGCTGTTCTGGTGAGCGTGGCGCTGCTCCTCTTGCCTCTTTGTTTCTCTGAATTGTTGAGTTGTGGGTGAATCTGGCGGTGGAGGTGTGGTTTGGCATGCACAGATTTGACCAGGGACAGTTTTGTACCAGAGCCAGGTCTTCTGCACATTACACACTGTTTACATGCTGCACTTTGGCATTTACTGTAGTTTTTATAGATGGGAAAACAATATGATTTTACTGCAATCTGATAGTTAATAGTGCCTACTACATAGCAAAGTATAGGTCATCTGTTACTGCACCAAAAAAAAACTGTACGTAGTCTGTTTTAACCACACAAAAACAACTAAACCTGGGTTGCCAATGCATTAACCTGCAGATAGAAGTTTTTCTGATTCTCGATATATGGACAGGCCTCATGTGAAAGCTCAGAACCTCCAGAATTCACTCCCTGAGCTGCAGAGGTTGCACTAGCATTGACTCGTGACTGTCTGCAGGCACTAGGGTTTAGGTAAAGACTATTCAGATCAGAGACAGACATTTCAGGTTTAAATCAACTGGATTTCAGCATTGAAACTGGCAACCCAAATGCAAGACTAATGCGAGGCTTGTTCTACTTTCTGATTGAATAATTAAGAACCAAAAGACCAAATGATTACCTAAACCACTAAAACATCCAATGTTTTTGTAACTAAGAATAAAACAGCATTACAATTGTTACCAGTAAACGCTAACTAATAACAGATACTACTTACTGTAAATCAGGGTCGATGGAAAAAAGGCATTTTTCCTCTGGACCAGCCCACCATTGGACCGACGCACCAGCCCAAATGAGTCTGAGGTGGGCCGGCCCAAGTCCAAACCTGCTGTAAATAACTAGAATGTGTTAGTTTCGGTGTAGTTCGCTCCTCCTTTCAAACAGAAATAAGACAGTGACTTACCAGAACCTTGTCAGAACTGAAGAAGCCTCTTGGAGTGCCGAAACTTATTCATTCCAAATCTTTTGTCCAGGTGACAGAATTAAATGTTCTTTAAATATGAACCCTTATGACCTTATGGTGTGTAAATGTGTACACTTTCTTCTAATACATCTTGCAAATGAGGTTACATTAGCATATTTTTATTAACTGCGAAATGTCAGTGTTTGAAAACAGTTATGGGGCAGATACCAAACAGTGTAAGAATGCTTAGTATCCATAATATTGTCAAGCAAAAGTCCATCAAAAGAAATAGGTCAATATAAAAAACGTTACATTACATCTGTCAGAAGTTTGAATGTATTATGCTTTATATAGAGTAGGGGGCAGCAGTGGTATATAGTTGGTTAAAGCAATTAACCAGACATTGGTTCAATACATGCATCACGAATTTCTGACTTCCGGTCATTGCGAAATGCATACTGGAAAGGATTTTCCGAAAACGTGAGCATCAAACCGCCATTTTTGATTTCCCAGTGGGATGCGTCTATTGACAAAGCCGATCTTTTCTAGTCTTTTGAACGATATCACTTTTGTTTCTGGTTGTCATATTTCAGTTATGGGATTCAGACATTGTAATTGTGTGTTTGTTGGATGTCCTAACAGTGGAAAATGCCTCAAGAAATGGGCTTCGGAAGTTTGCAAACTCCATAAATGCAAAAGGGAATCAGATCTGTGTAAATCTATGTGAAACCTCCCTTCAAACTGTTTCAATTTCCAACGAAATTGAAAAGTAGTGAAAGGCGAAGGTGATGGGCAGGATTGACACACAGGAAGGACAAAAAAGGTAACCTTTGACTGCCTAAGAAATCATCTCAAGTGTGCAGCGAACATTGTGGAGCGCTCAACCTTGATTACGAATTTAAAAAGTCAACGCCAAAGCAAAAGGCACCAGCTGTTCACCAAGAAACACCTTCCACTGCAAAGCGACCAAGACATGATGTTGCTGTAGCTCAGCCTGCTTGTCTGCTGATGGCGCTCATTTCTTGAGCCGTTTTCCACTGTTAGGACATCTAACAAACACACAATTACAATGTCCAAATCGCATAACTAAAATATGACAATATCAGAACCAGAAACAAAAGTGATATGGTTCAAAATACTAGAAAAGACTGGCTTTGTCAATAGACGCATCCCACTGGGAAAAAAAACACGGCGGTTTGATGCTTACTTTTTCAGGCCTAAATTTGTGATGCATGTATTCCCACTTTTCAGCCCTATTTCCAATTCTTGTCTTAGTAATGTAGCAATAGTAAGGGCATCCGGTGTAAATATCAAATCACCATTAGACTAGTTTACAGTTGCAACCCAAAAAATAATTAAATATACAAAAAATACAGTTCAAATGATGGATATATGTTCACCATCTTTTGTAAAAACATCCCCAGTAAATGCAAAGTAGTAGGTTTTGAAGAAAATGTGCAGAAGACACGGGCCGATCACCGTAACACGAACAGCAGTCCAACTGTTCACTAACAACTGTAGGTGAGGTTCAAACACTCGCTACCGATCTTTTAACGCATCGCACAAATATTTTACCTCAGGATAAGCTAACGGAAATGCTAACAAACTCAGACACACAACCAGCTTTCTGTCTTTTTTTTTTTTAAGTTTACGCAGAGGTCAACGAAACTGGCAAAACTCAACTCTGAACTGTTTCTTGATACAACTACTACTGTACTATAAATATACGTAGACGCGCTATATTTAGATTCTGATAGAGAAGCACCACAGCGCTAACCTTTGTGCAAAACCCGAGGTAAAAATGACGTGTAGCTAACGGTTAGCTGTCCACATCTCAGCGCAGCTACTCGACTCAAGTTATGCCAGTATTTTTTGGTTTTCATTTGTACGTATATTGGGTGTTTGTGAACTCAAAAGATGAAAAAAAAAAAAAAAAGTTTGTGCAATTTATTTTGAAGTTTTATTTTTGATTTCATTTTTGCTAACTTTCTGAGATGTTACATATTTATAAGAGTATCATATACAGCCAGTTACGTTTAGTTGAGATGTTGAAGAAAATATAGATTAATGTTGTATATTAAAACTAGTGTTAGATTAAGCAATGTGGAAATCAAATCGTTGAAAAGACAAATGAGCAAGGACAACTGAAGCAACTGTTTTAATACTGTGACCGCTGTTGACAAAAATGTAAAAATGTTTACACGTTTGGTTTCCATAGGACCTAGAAAATCTTCAAGTTTTTCATTTGAACCTGTCCAAAGCTTGGTTAAAAGTAGCCTCACTATTAACAAATCAGACGATACATTTGTAAGTCTATCAGTATTTACTAAAAACTGTATGAGAAATATGCCTTTATAGTTCCAACTGTCTTTTATGAACCACGAGTAAAAAACATGACTCAGTTTGAGCTGTTAGCCCCATAAACATATAATTAGTAGATGTGGTGTTTAATGCTAATGTTATCGTCCACTTAGCACCTCGGCTAGTCCAGAGAGATTTTGGAAAACAGGAGCCAGTCCCCACTATTTTCTCCTATAGCCGTTAAGCACTTTCCCACAAAAATCACAAATTCTGAAAAATTCAGAGAGTGTCAGCTGGTACTAACCCATTGGACAATATTTTCACGGACCTGCAGCATATAGGAGGAGGTCCACGCAGCATACGCAGGAAGACGGCGTGTACAGGAGGAGACATGGTCCGTGCGACATGGTTTAGTCCTGGTTAAATCCTGTTTTAGACTTGGTTTAGAACTGTTTATAGTCCTGGTTTTAGTTCTGGTTTAGTTCCAGTTTAGTCCTGGGTTTAGTTCTGGTTTAAAGGCATGGAAAACATGGGAGGAGACGTGGTCTGTGCGACATGGTTTAATCTTGGTTTTATACCTGGTTTAGAATTGATATTAGTCCTAGTTTAGTCCTGGTTTTAGTTCTGGTTCACTGGCGCAGGAAACACGAGAGAAGGTGCAGTCCACGTGGCGCACGGCATATGGGAGGGGGGCTTCGTGCTTTCACGGCCCGATACCAAATGACCCATGGCCCGGGTATTGTGGACACCTGATATATATACAGTGTCATACATTGAAACTCAACAAGTTTTACCATGACACCATTATCTTTGCTCCTAACCAGTTTGAGCTGATCTTAAAATGAAAAACACTTGTCAGTGTCTCAATCTGTGCCGAAGTTTGGTATGAATATACCCATCTCTAGAAAACACACACAAAGTACACAATTTGTAATCAAAAGAAAAACAAAACAGGAAGTGAAACTGTTGCTTCAAATTGCCTTGGTCGTTTGTATTTCTAGATTTGATTTTGATATTGTAACTCAAAGAAACCTACGTGGATAACATTGTTCTTCCTTTTGTATGCTAGTGACATATGCACCATTAGGGGTTTTCTAGACTGACCCAAACTCCGGCGTTTACGAGAGACGCGGCGGCGGCGCTAGGTCTGTCCCGCGCGTAGGCCTGAATGACGTAGAGGTTTATGAATGTGTGTGCCTCTGTGCTCTAAATATCACTCTATATATGCATTTGAATGTGAGTGTACCGTGTGCGAGGGAGACAAAACAAAACTACGACGATGAATGCAGTTTAAGCTAATGTACACGCGCGACTTTAGCCTGGTCCTGGTAAACACATCACAGATTTAGATGTTAGCTACAATGGCAACTAAACACATCTTAAAGGCTCTGTACCTGATTTTTACCATCTTAAAAATTGTGAAAAACAGAAGTACCTTATATTTTGGACTATAAGTTTGTCTTAAATTTATTTAATTTTCTCAAAAATCAACAGTGCACCTTATAATCCGGTGCGTCGTATGTATTAATTCTGGTTGTTCTTACTGATCCCGAACTGATTTTTTGTGGTACATGTTGCTCAAAAATCTGTCAAAATGTTTTAGTACGACTTTGGTAAGCTACAAAGCCGCATCGCTTGATGGATTCCTGGAGCATTATGGCTACCATAGTCAAGAGCCTTGCAAAGTTTAGTCCGATAGCAGATGACCGCATCAGCACTTATATTTTATGCAAATTAACCGTGTGGTTTTATGTTTAGTTACTGTAAAACGTAAACAAATGTGCACAAAGCTGCATTAAACACATTATCCTCCTCGTAGGAAAAAAAAAATGAAATGATCCACCAACATTCATAATCCACATTCACCAAGACAGGGAGGCAACGCCGTGCGAATTACGCCACGATCTGCCTGGACTAAAGGGTCAGGCTCAAGTGCTGTCCGTTTGTTTCACTTAATGCTCCTTATAATCTGGTGCTCCTTATGTATGAAAATAGACGAGAGAATTCAACATTATTAATATTGCTCCTTATAGTCCAAAAATACAGCAGTTCGTTTTAAAATCTTTGCAGTGTTTCAACATTATTCCTCACTTACCTTATGCATTCAGAACATCCCAACTATTCACCACAATTCAGAACCAGAGCAGAGTCTTGTCTTTATGATAATGCTAACAACAACTAGCATGCTAAAACTGCCTTCCTGATAATCACACAATAAAATGCTTCCTAATACACACAGTAATAAACTATTGGGGAACTAAGGAAAAAAAAAAAAATCAGCTACAGGCCTTTAAGCTAACTTCATATTGACTTGTGCTATGCTAGGCTAAACACCAAACTGCAATATTAGCATAGCATGTGACCAAATAGCCTTGTATATCTATGCGTAGGTAGAATTAAAGGTATTGAAAGTTATTAACGTAATGATTGTCAAAGTAGGAAATTAAGACCATTTAGATGACACAAACACTGATACTAACTTGCTTAACCCAAAGACTGTTTTACAACTTAATTTCATTTAATTTTCTTTACTTTATGCGTTAATAACAAGAAAAAAATTAAACATATTAGCCTATAGTTTCTTTATAATTCATGGTGTATGCACTTGCAAACTAATTTTGTCAATGTATCTCCAAATCTGCAATTGAAAAGGGGATTAAACAATATTGAAGTTGATGTCGTTATGGTTACGATAATGTAATAATGGGAATGAGTATTGCTATATTTTGGTCATAGTCCCAAGTGTTTCGCAATAGTCATTTGTTCATGCTGGTTGCACTGAAACAGAGCAAAGCATCATGGGTAATGTAGTTCCCGCAGCTTTTTTAGTGCGTGGCTCCACTCCATTTAGATTTAAGGGCTTGCAATTTAATAAAAGAAGTCTTGACATTGTGCGTTAGTATAGCCTACGAACAAATACACACTTGTGCTTCCTGAACAATGAACCAAAATCAAATAAAAAAACAAATATAAATGTTCAATATGTTTTAGTGATGTTTCTACCAGGACCATAGGGGCACTGTCGCGTCAGTCTGCACGGGTTTGTCAACAGTTTACAGTTTAAAAATATTCGTTTTTTGCATCCGGTCGCGCACTTATCCGGGCTTAAACGTGTAAATACTTCAGTGTGGTGCTTCGTAATTAGTGTTTTTTAGTGTGAATTTAGATTAGGAAAAAAAAAAAAACACTTTTCAGACATTATTATAATTATTTTTTGTTGGCTTTTTGTCTATAACCAGCTTAAACAATATGCAACTAGACCTCAGATGACTTCGTATTGATGCGTAACATTGTCTCTAAGCCCTGGTATGTGAACGCCAATGCGAATTACCATTAAAAAAAAAAAGATTTGTACAGAAGAAAACTAAGCAAAAAACTGTAAATATATGATACTTGTATATACTCATCACATTATATCGCTGAGTAACTGTTTTATATGTATTCCTATATGAAGTGGGGTTATCTGTGCATTTTCAATTCTTTATGTAATTTCTATAATGTAAAAATATATTGTCCTCTGGGTTAAATTCATAGGTAAAAAGTATTACAGATATGTTTTTTAGTTTCTTCATGGGTTTTTCTTGTCAAAAATGTGACATATATAAGTAACTGCTTTTTGAGTGTCAGAATAAAGTTATATGAACACAAGATTTGGAATTGGGTTGCTGTGTTGTGCTCTGATCTGCTGTGAGAAATCTCGCCTTTTTGAAGTGTTTTCTTCTAAAGAGCTCACTCGCCCCTCGCGGTTTTCTGGACTTTTTAGATGATGACGAGAAAAAAAAGAGGAAAAAAAAGTGGTTTATATATTTTTATTTCTTGTGAGGAGAGGAGAGGACAGCTGGAGCTCAAAACGCAGCGATATGAAGCAGATATGAAGAGGCAGAGACAATGGCATGTTCGCGGTTTTCAAACATGATTTTTTTTAGTTGTACATATATATTTTTTTCTTCATTTTTATATTTATTTCACATTTTGGTCTTGAGTATTTTGTATTCGCAGCTTCAGCACATTTCTTTTGGTTTGCTCGAACACCACTGAATCACACAAGTAGTTAGGATCAACCAAAATAGTGAAAATAAAAAATATAACATGTACCAGTTACAGGTTATCAGTTTCAGATTACTTAAAGGTACACTGTGTAACATTTCCAGTGAGGGATCCACCACCTGCTCAGCTTCATAGAGACGTGCATTGCCTAAAATGTTCCACAATATGTCATTAAAACTTTATATTAAGTTAATAAGTTTGCATGTTACCTTTAAAGCAATACTAAATCTGTAGTTGAAACTATGCTTATTCTGGAAAATTTTTTAGTAAAGCAATAGCATCTCCATGGAAACAAGCAGGTGACCTTTCACAGAAAACACAGTTACACAGTGCAGGCAAAATGTGCATTATGCAGATTTCATCACGTTTGGACATTCTGTATGGTTTAAGAATAATGAAAAATTTTGGCTGTTGTTATGACAATTAACAATTAAAATCAAAATGGTGTCTTTATAATGGTAAAAAATCTTCACAAATCCTTCAAATCATGTGACTGAAACCATGGATTGACTGAATAATGAAAACATACAGCAAATATAAGATCACAATCTGTATCATTCGTTCATTCGTTTTCATTATAAAACCAATAATAAGAAAACAAAAAAACAACTATTTTCTTCATTATTTATTTATTTATTTATTTTTTCGATAAATTTTTTTTCAGTTTTCGATTTTGTGTTTAAATGAATAATGGAAAAAACAGCCATTTCACGTTTCCGTGGCTTAAACTGCGATGCCGGACTTTTGCGCCGCATATGGACTGAACCAAAAACCAAGAAACATGACTGAAACAGGACTGAACCGTTTTCAGTCCCGGTCTGGTCCCAGTCTGACTGCAGTCTCAGTCCTGGTCTCAGTCCTGGTCTCAGTCCTGGTCTGGTCCTGGTCTGGTTCCGGTCTCAGTCCCGGTCTCAGTCCTGGTCCTGTTCCCAGTCTCAGTCCTGGTCTCAGTCCCGGTCTCAGTCTTGGTTCTGGTCCCAGACACAGTCCTGGACTGGTTCTGGTCTGGTCCTGGTCTGGTCCCGGACCTGGTTTAGTCTCGGTTCAGTCCGTATATGGCGCAAAAGTCCGGCATCGCAGTTTAAGTCATGAAAATGGGAAACAGTCATTATCAATTTTTTTCCATTATTCATTTAAACATAAAATTGTGTTTTTTCGTGTTCTTATTTTTGGTTTTATATTGAAAAACGAATGAACGAATGATACACACTAATTAACATTTTAGTGTATACGTTAATGTATAGCAAAATGGTTAAGGCTGTCAAAACTAGAAGAACTAAAACATATGTAAGTAACTGCTTTAATAAAATCTCAGCAGTTTGCACGTCATCCACCAGCGAGAAGATAATGAATCGAATTCTTGTACCATGTAGGGGCCTTCACTGAGACAAGTGTCCACATAATATATATTGCCTTCTTCTCCTGTGTCCTCTATTACTCAAGCATCTACTATAGGTTCCACTGAGGCTAGGACCTAGATCTGAGTCCACAAATCCAGCTGGAACTTCTTTGCATAAATAAAGCTATATAAAAACAACATTATAGTCCTGAGTGAGCACGCTTACCTAAAATAGTCTATGCAAATTCACTATCTGTATCGGAGAAGGATATTTCTTGTCCGAGCTCCATAGACCCTCCTTGGAGACTGCATTGATTTACACAGTGCATATGTCCGTGTATGTCTTGGTCTACAGTGGATTGCAGTCTGCCTCCTCACCTTTATATTCCATACGTCTGTGCTGTTGTGTATTGTGTGGGCTCCCTGCTGAGCTCGTGAATGCAGCTCGCCGTGGATATTTCTGTTCGGTGCATCCCCCGTGAAATCTGAGCTATGATACCGAGGCGCAGGAGATGGATAGACTCAGCCAGAGATAAATAGATGGAGGAGGAGGTGGAGGAGGAGAGGGGGAGAAAGGACAGGGAGAGGAGAGGGGAAGGAGAAGAGAGAGTGAGAGGAGGAGGGCTGATGCTGCAGCAGAACCAAACACAGTGGACCCGACAGTGTGGACACCAGGGGAGTGGCGCTGTGGGGAGATGGAGAGGGGCTTACAGAGCTTACCCACATGAACAATGCAGCAGGGACTGAACAAGTGCAATGGCAGCAACAATAGCGGAACAAACTTGTTAATAATGTTACGTATTTTAAAAGATAAGGTAAAGAGTCGTTATCAAGACTACAGACTTGATTACACTAAATTATCATGAGTTAAAGGAGCTCTGTTTTTACTTTGTGCACGCTTGTTTCATTAATCTATTAAATAAGAGCCTCAAAAATGCTCCATTTGCATTGTCTGTTTAGTTGCGTCACAGGTAAAAATCTGAACTTCTGCTTCATGTGTAGCACTGTTTCCAGTGCTACACAGTGCTATAAAATATATTTTTCAAATGAAGACATTATTGCATTATTTAATTCCAAGGTGACCAAAAGCATGTTTGAAAGAGAATAAGCTGTCTTGGAGCCTCAAAAATAGTCAATTCACATTTTGCCTGTTTAGTTGCATCACAGGTAAAACCTGAACTTCTTCTGCTTCATTTCACTGGAAACAGAGGTAGTTTATAAAGTATGTTTTCCAAATGAAGACATGATTGTATTATTTTAATCCCACGGTAACCAAAAGCATGTTTGAAAGAGAATTAAAGCCCCAGGAATGCATAATGTGCTATGTGGTTTAATGATGAAATGATGAAAAATGTATGGTTCTATTAAGTTTACTGAAATATGGTTTTGGTCAAATTGGCATTTCATATGATATATCATAACTTTAAGTATTGCCCATGTTTGGAAAAAACACTTTCAAATCTGTTATAAAGGAAAAATATTCGTGTTAGAGTGCATCTACGGATGGCAATGGGATTCAATAGGGATGTAACAATAACCAGGTCTCATGGTACGATATTATCACGATATGCATCTCACGGTATGATATTTATTGAGATATGTTGAATAAGCTTATATAACTGTAGATGGGACACTTTTTTTTTGCTTTTAAAATATGTTGACAAGATTTCAGTGTGAATTATTACAATCATAATCTCAACAATTCAAGTAAAAAACATATCTCTTCATGTTGTTTGCACTGAAATGAATCATGGGATATGTAGTTCCTGATGTTTATAAGCTGTTGCTTCTATAAAACCATGCATTTAAGCAAAGGAACTTGTAATTCAATATATTATGACAATCCACGATATTATTGTGAGACTTTTGATGATACGATGTCACTATATTTTGGCTATTGTTACATCCCTGTGATTCAACCATGAAAAATCCTATTAGCAGCCATTTAACACCAGGCCCATCGTGTTTGGAGAGGTGTAGAGAACACACAGTTAACACATGTGAAGTGAAGCTCTAAAACGGCTTTTTCATTTCCACTTTGATGCTGTTACATAAGAACCACAATGGAGTAATTCAGAGCAGTGAGAAAGATCATAAACAGGATTAATGAAACACGTGTGGATGAATCAAAACACAAGTGTAGGTACAGTATGTTTTAGATGTGCATAAAACATCATGACATGGTTAACAGACTCATTATCATAATACATAGGCCCTTTAAACCTCACGCTCCTCTGACACGTCTCCATCTGAAGCGTGGCCCCTCCCTGCGTGCAGCCCCGCACTTGTTCTTCTGTTGACATAGATTGAGCTTGCCATAGAAGAGCGTGCTCCAGTCTCACCAGTGCTCTGCTCTCAAACCGCTTTGCAAATGAGTCTCGTCTTTTTCCATCCCGTTAATTTTTCCTGTCGGGAGCTGCTCGGAGACGCACAGCCGGTATCAGTCCGAATTAAGCAGCATCTGTCATGACGAGGGTCCCGGGATGTTTACTCTCCTCCCTCTCCTCCCTCCTTCAACCCCCTCCATGTCTGTGTATGTACTAGAACAAAAAAAAACTTGTTCCCAAACTGTCAGATTGAGGACACTTTCAAAAGATGGGTTTCCTTTTTGTCTTTCTTATCTCACATTTATGATACTCAGGCTGAACAGCTGTACACTGGTGACAGCAAAAAGCAAAGAACTCTCACCAAGCACTGAGTCAGCATTGGTTAAAATGGGGGTACTGTGCTAATTTAGATGTCATCCATGCATGTTTGAGTAATTTAGCGATCTCAGCGATTTCACTTTCAAGATTGTTCTTCCAACCTGTTTCTCTCGGAGTACATTTCATTAAAATTTTGGCACCATCACGTTGTAGAACTTTATATTTATGCTGTTTATTCTTGTGAATTTCTTCCACCAAAAAGGAATGTGCCGAGTACAGGTGGTTTGTCAATAAAATCTGTGTTTATATTTCTGTAAACTGAACATATGTGATGGCTGGGAGGAAGAGGAGGGTCGTTGGATGAAGATACCACCAGATGAAGATGGAGGAATGAAGCAATTTCTCCAGATTGGAACAGCAAAAATCAACCAAAATCCCTGTCCTGTGTCTCTGTCAATGCACGATGATTCTTCAAACAAAACAAGATTTGTTTTTTTAATGAAGACCACTACATGTGTAAATGCTCACTTCAGTTGTGCTCAGTTTTAGCGACTGTAATTCTGTAGATCATTGTGTTCTAAATTGCAAAATTTTACACTGATATTTAAATCATCTAAGTTACGTTTCTTAATTAGCATTTTTCTTTGAAACTGTGAATATTTGTAAAGCTGCAGTTTTCAGCCAAGTTGCTTTAAAGCTGCACTATCTAACTTTTCTGGTGAAGAGCATGTTCATAAGACGAGCAGAACCAGAAAAGTTACATAGTGTGTCTTTAATATAAGATATTTACTTTCTGACATTTCCACTTGTAAACATTAGTCTGTTCTCTTTTGTTTTGATTAGAATCTCATTGTGGTAACATGATCCATGAGCATGTAGTAGTAGTAGTAGTAGTATGTGTAGTACCATTGTCCTGTCTTGTGTAGTAACTCCTCTCCTCTCTCTCCTGTTGCAGTAAATAAAGGAGGAGCTGTACTCAGTATTGATGGACATCACAGATGAAACCGGCGAAGGCGAGAGGAGAACTAGCTTTAGGAAAATATCACAGAAGACTCCCTCTGGAGGCTGGACGAGGGAAGGCGAGGCGGACATTGGAGCGCACGCGCTGTCAAACCAGCCACAAACCCACCGGAGTGAGCCAGTTTCCACCTGGGACCACCTTCTGAGTAGAAAAAGACAGAGAGAGAAAGTGTCGCGTTATTATAAAACATTTTATTTTTCTATACTTTTGTGATTTACATGGTAAAAAAGTGTGTATAAATCAGTATATATGTACAAATCTGTTTTTATGTTTTTTGGTAAGGGAGATGAACAGTTGGCCCTTCTGATGCTGATCTAAAGTTTGTGGAAGGACGAGGAGGGCTCACTCTCCCCCGGCCACTTTTCTCCAAGGCACATTGAAAAAAGAATAAAACACAAAGGAAGGTGGCAGGGAGGGGCTGATCCAGGCTCTTCTGCTGTACTTCCACCCTCCCTCCTGCATCCTCCCTCCTCGCTTCCTTCCTTGCTTCCTTCCTCGCTTCCTTCCTTCCTCACTTCCTTCCTTCCTGGCGGCCGCTGGCGTCGCTTCGTTCTTCTTCTTCCATGTTAGCGCGAGGTCAGCGGCTGCAGCAGAATACTGTTAGCGGCGTCCCCTGTGGATTCTGTCGTGATGTCACTTCCTCCTCGCTGGCAGCACCACTGGGCTCCGCCCCTTCCCAGTCTCTTTGGGCCTGTTGGTCCGGTTTACAGCGTTGGGGAGTGGGGGGTGACTCGCGGCGGCAGCTCTCCTCGCTCTGCCCCTCTCCAGGCCCCAGCAGAGCTCACTGACTGTGGACTAGTTAAGAAAATGGCGTCTAAAACATGAAAAACAGACTCAAAGACTGACACTGTCGCCGGTTTTACTCACCTGCCAACTCCAGAGCCCAAGCCTTTGTGTCACTGTGTGCCGCTAGAAAAAGACCAACTGACGCGGCGCTATGCACGAGAATAACTCCTCATCGTCCATGTAACTAATTGAATTATACTCCAGTAATCCCATTGTACATCGCAGGTGCAAAACCAAAACACAAGCCTGAGGCTAACTGACTCTCTAGAGAAAACATTATAGAAAACGGTAGTGCCCATCCAGCGGTAACAAAGAACGAGGGCTGAAAATGTCGATTTATTTGTCAATGTATTCTGAGAATATGTACCATTCTGTGTGTTCTGTTGTGTGCGGCACGGAGGAGTTTTGAAGAGTTTGGTGAAAGCAAAACCTTAATTCTTTTTTATCAGGAGAGTCACTGTAATGTGTTTTAAACAAGAATGTTGGTTCAGTTCTTTGAATGTACTTTATGTCTAGGGTGTCCAATATGTATTCATTTTCTGTATATAAATATATATACATATCTATTCTATGGGCTGTGGTGATGTCAGGGAGTAGAGGGGGAGGGCAGCCCCTCTCCGCGTGTGTCCCTGAACTGTACTGTAACATGTGATCATGTGTTTATGATGAAAGTGTGATGGTTTCGTGTGAACTGCTCCCCCCTCCCTCGGGACCCGCCCCTGTGCAAACCAACCCAACAGATCCATAATTTTGCCCCTCCCACATCGAGACTTCAGGAAGACTTTGGCCTCCTCACCCACAGTCGCTGGGAAGGACTTGCTAATTAGCGAAACGTGCTGTGGGTGTCAAAGTTTATGAATATTGATTTTTTTTTCTTCTTCTTCTAACTTGAACCAAAGTATGATTTGAACACAGTGCTCTTTGATCAGGAGACAGCGGGACTTGGCGGCGGTGGACGAGTATCGATGTGACCCAGTTTCTGTTCACCATCAGAGTTTTGTGGGACTTCCTGTCTTTCTCCCCCGCTCCTCTCCTGCTCTCACCGCTCCAGGGCTTCACAAATGGAAAAAGTCCTCAACTGTGGACGCATCGCGGAAGGACGTAACTGCCCCGATATGGAACTGTTTCCCATAAGGCAGTGCGGTAGCGGGACTTTTGGGTGAAGCACAACTTGTTTTGAAAGTTCAGGGTAGACTACTGCTCAAGCGGAAAGACGAGAGTGCTCCTGGCCTGTACAAAACTGCAGTTGGTACTGTTAATATCTTGTACAGAACTCACCTCACACTACTTCTTGATCATTTATTTCAGGTTGAAAAAAAAGACTGATTCAGGGCTCCTACCCACGCGACCTCTGTCCATCTCTGTAGACAGCTTCTCATATATTACAAAGAGTATTTATCATGGCAACTTACTGTTGTGAAGTCTCTATGGGGTAAAAAGTCGGCCATTTTTTCCTCCCATGCAGTGATCATATGCAGGCTTTAGCGTTTTCGTAGCTGTAGGTTAGTTTTGGAGAGTCTCACAACTGATTCGCCTTGGCCTACTTTTTTAAAAAACAGGCGCGTCGTAAAAAGAGAAAAATATACCGATAAAAAAAAAAAAATTACGAAGGCGGGGCGGAGTTTTAGTTTTTGACGCCAACTTCCAACTGGGAGGCAGAAGAGACATGAAGAACCACAGTTTAAAGAATGGTCCGTCCACTGAAATTATCTATGCACTCTGCAACTAAACAGACTTGATGTCACATGTGGTAGGGACATTTTTAGGAAGACTCATCGTTCTTATAGCTCATTAGCCAGGACTTTTCACATTTTAAAGATAAGGCTGCCTTTACGCTATTTTGTCAACTAATCCTCGAAAAAGACAAAAAACACGAAAATCACATCGCCTGATCCATCGAAGTCCATCGGTTCTTTCTGATCATGTAGAGAGAAAAAATGCAAATTGGACAGTGACTTTTTTTTTTTATATATCAGAAAATGCGTACGTTAAATCGGCACAGCTTTCCAGCTTTCTCCGTCTAATCCTATCCTTAAAAACTTGATGACACTTTTTTAGGGAAGCATTTATGTTTACAAGAACGCGAGGTGACGCCGAACTTTAGTCCTAATGCTATTGCTGACGTAGAAGCTGTAAAATCAATGCTATACTCAATCTCTGTGTGTGGTCATGTGAATTTTGTATGCGTTTTTTGCTAAGATATGAATAAGATAATGCTAAAAACCTTGGAAGAATGATTGTCGACGATAACAAAGACTATTTAACCGACTGTAAATAAAGTAGGATTAGTTCAAATTAGCTCAAAGTAGTGTTGTAGAGTGTAGTACATTAGCATAACTAGAAAACAATAGATACTGTTTTGCCAGTGGTCCAATGTTAGATAATAAGCTTAATGGTAAGTTTACTTAAGAGAGATAAGTAGATCCTAAAGCAGTTAGCAGTTGTTGAATCGGATTGTGGATTGTAATTAAATATGCCTACTTAGTCAAATTATGCAAGTCGTGAGCAGATTTTTAAGATAGTAGCGCAAACAAATCCCTAGCTGACGTTTCTAAGACTAAATGCAAACTTTGGGTACCACAATTTCACCCAGATCTTGCAATTAGACTTTTGTTTCCCCAAAAAAGTGTCATTGAAAATCTGTTTGTGCCGGTGTAGCGTACGCGGGGGGGACTACTTTCTGCAGCGGAAGAATCCATGTGGTGCTTTGTGTCTGGCTGCGTCATCGAGTCCCACGAACTGTTTCTGATGTCATTCTGACGCTTTGACCGTAGCTACATTTGTGAACCCAAATACTCTTTCTATACTTAGATTTGTAAAGAAAAAAGAACACTGTATAGTTACATATTGTTAAATATGAACATGCCATTTGAAGTGAAGTATCATACACCAAACGGTTACTTTTCTAGTTAAAAAATATATGAAAAATATCATATTTGTTATAATATATAGTGTGTAGTACTATCCAGAAAAAGAGTATTAAGATAACAGCTCACAGACGTAACATTCGGGGGGTTTCTCTGAAAATCGTATGCATCGATTTCAGTTCAAGTGTGGCTCTTTTTTTTGAAGTGTTTTTTTGAGATACAACTGTAGAAGTGCTGGTTTCTATGGAGAGCCAAAGTCCTTTCTATAAATGTTGATTAGTTGCCTACGTAGAATTGTTAAGAAGAAGCTAAAGCATATATTTGGGGTGTTTTTACTTTGTGGGTTTGTTTCCTTGATGTTTTTAAAAAATATATAAATATTGATAGTGGAGATATTACCTGATCTACTTCGTCTCGCTGGTCTTCCATGTTAGTAGCAGCACTAGAGTCAGGCACAGACTGTGCAGCAAGATGGCCGCCCAACGTAAACCGAAAGTGAAACTAAAATGTGCTCATAAGGTCGTCGCCCCCTGGTGGAGAGAAGTCGAAAGTCTATGCATTATAGTGATATTTGAGCTAATCCATTGGTTTCAGAGTGACAAAAAAAAAAAAAAAAAAAAAAAAAAACATGGACCATAGCAACTAACAAAATATTGCTGAATTGCCTAAATGTTTGGCAGTTTGTTCCAAGGCAGGACAAGTGTTCCATGGCCCAAAGTTAACCAAATTCACTGTATCCTAACCCTAATCCTAACCATAACCTGCCCTGAAAAAAATAAACAAATGCTAAAAAATAATGGAAAAAACAGAACAAAATGCCAACCATTTCTGGAACAATAAAAAGTCCTCAAAATGGCGTCCATTACTGGAACTGAAACCAATGAATGCAACTATACTTACCAAACCAAACACACTTGCGATCTATAGGTAATTCTTTGCTGAAACATAAAATATAAAACTTACCATAAATGATCATAAAGTTGAGCATTTTCTCGGGCCTTCTCATTTTGGTTTCACTCTCCCGGCGTGTCTGCGGCGGTCATCTTCGTTGCCAGTCCCCGGTGGGCGGTGTAAGGGGAGAGAGGTTTACCTTTACATGTTAGCTTCTGTTCATGTGTTTACAAAGTGGTTTCTTAAAAAAAAAACTGTGGTTGTTCATTCTTTCACAAATTCACTTCTAGTAGTTCTTTCTTATTCTGATTTCTGCGTCCGGTGGAGTTCCGGGTTTGTCGAAATGAAAACTCCCCCCTGCACCTTATTGGCGGGATGGAGCGGGGGGCGGGGTTTCCTCACTCTTCCTTCATTGGCCAGTTTCGCAAAGGCACCGTAGACTGGCCAATCACGTGGCATCGCAAGTGGAGTGACTTATTATTTTGAGCTGAAAAAAGGAAAGAAAAGTAATAACACAGTGCAAAATGTACTAAATAGTAGTGGTAGTTTATTCGGTCATTTTTCAGCACTACAAAACAAAACAAATCATCGACTACAGCCTCATAGATCATGACCGAAAGGGTTTTGGCTGAAGTAAAAAGTACTTATTACACCAAACTCTATTAAACAATGACAGAATTCCAAGAAAGAAAGCAGCGTATGAACAGCAACTTTGCATTTACAAACCACATTTTATGCATAATTCATTCATTCCAGAGCTCTATATCTTTCAAAATATAGCGCTTTATAAATAGAAAATACAGTAGAAATGCATTGGCCTATCCATTGATTGCTTTTTCATGGCCAAATAGTAACACAATCTAAAATCGGTATTCAGATATTGAAATGATAAATGTGCCAAAAGCTCTTTGTTCTTCTAACATAATCTTATATGTATGGTGTTATATATAGGGGTGTCAAATTATCACGTTAATTGCGATTAATTAATTACAGTCATATTTAGCGCGTTATGTTTTTTAATCGCGTTAATCTCATTTTTAATCTCTAACTTTACTGTTTCTGTATGCGAGTTGCTTTATTATAAAACCGGGTTTTATGTGTTGTTGGGACAACACACACACACACAAAAAACACATTTATAAATTTTTTTATTTCGGTAATTCCACTCATTGCCGGAAACCCACACAAAATGCGCGCAGTAAGAGCGACGTAAACGTCATGTTAATGTTGGCGGCGTCAGTCGCACAATGGACAAGGTCGAAGAGCCAGTAGAACAGAGGCAGCAGTGCACAGGTAAAAACACATTCGTGTCTTGGAAATTATTCTCCCGACGTGAAATATAAAAAAAAATAACAAATATAATATCGCCTGAAAACAACCTGCATAGGCTCATGATGTCTGCACTACTGTCCTATAGTGACACGCACACAAACACACACAAATACACACAAACACACACAAACGAACACACACCTTCATCATCGTCATTAACCTGAGAACGCGCGGACCACGTTTCCTTCCGTAGTTACTGCGCGGACACCGCTGTCCTCCCATGAGTCGCGTGTGGATCGTGTTTTCTCGCGTACGCTGCGTAAACCGCGCTTCCTCCTGTGCGTCTCTAAACCAGAACTAACACAAGACTAAAACCAGGACTAATCCAGTCCAGGACTAAACCAGGACTAAACCAGGTCTAAACCAGGACTAAACCAGGACTAAACCAGGACTAAACCAGAACTAAACCAGAAATAACACCAGGACTAAAACCAGGATTAATCCATTCCAGGACTAAACTAGGACTAAAGTAGGTCTAAACCAGGACTAAAACAAGGACTAAAACCAGTGATCTCATATATAAAGCATTTCTCTATCAATAATATTTTTAATATGGTTAAGGAAAGACTGGACTTTTTATTGTCTTTAAGTAGACAAAAGTTATTATGTTCAGATTTCCTCATCTTTGCTACTTTACAGCAAACAGTTTCTTATTCATGGAGACTTGGGCTCAACAGCCAATTTGGAGAGATTTTTTAAACAATAAATGACTTTATAAAGTCACTTTTTAAAATCTATATCAGTCTTTTGATCTTCCACAATAATGTAATAATGAATTTAAATGAAAATACCTCAAATTGAAGGCTTTTCTCAGCAATTTTTAGGTGAGATTAAAATGAGATTAATTAGATTAATTAATTACAGATCATAATTAATTAATCTCTCAATTTTTTTTATCGCATGACAGCACTAGTATCCAATATATCAGATTCACAGTTTTTAAAAGCTTTTTGTCTTTATTTAAGATTAGATATACTCACTAGGGTATGATAGGTAGAGTTAGGGGTAAAGGGTTAGGGTCTAGTCATACTCCCAGATAGGGGAGCAAGATCAAATGTTTTCTTATTGTTAACACTGTAGTTCCCATAAAATTTTCAAAAAGCAAATTCACAAATCTTAACTTCACTTCTATCTTTACTTCTCTCAGTGACTAGACCCATGAACTCGCTGTGTTACTACAAAAACCCACATTATAACCATATTCTTTTATCAGCAGCCCATCTTAGACTTAGACACTTAGACTAAGACAAACTATTGATCCACCGTAGCTCACACATCACAATATATCATAATAACAAAAGTTTAAAAAATAAATGGTAATAATAACAACACAAAAAAACATTTCAAATGATGGCTGGTCTTCGGTTCGTTTGCGACACTGGCCCGTGATCCCCGTCAGTTGCCTTTTGTTCAAATGTAAACAAACCTGATCTTCCTGAGCACAGCTTAGTCCCGCCCCTCAACTTCCTCTGATACCTGACCCCGCCCCTTACACCCCGAAACCACGCCCCCTCTACACTGCAAAAATATCCTATCTACGTGACTTAAAACTGACTTGGATTCACTGCATTGTCCTTGCTTTGTGAACTTGTGCCAGATTACATCCATTTAAGAAAGTGATTGTTGGAATTGCAAGCTATAGCTACTTTCGATGTGTACTTGTTTTCACATTTTTTGACTTATTTTCAAATTGTTCAACTTTTTAAATTATTTTCTTTTTTTTCACACTTTTTCTTTTTTTTTTTCACTTTTTTTCAATTTATTTTTCCCTTTTTTCCCTTTCACTGTTTTAGAAAGTGTTTTTTTTTATCACATTGTTTTAATCATTATTTTATTTGATGAAATGTTGAACCTTATAAATATCTTTTTCACTTTTTAATTTTATTTTTCAATTTATTTCATTTTTTTTTTTATTAGTAGGTATCATTTTTAGAAACTTTATTTATTTCTTTTTCAATTTATTTTTCACTTTTTTCCCATTTACTTAATTTGTTTATTTTTTAACTCATCTTGTAGCTTTATATTTAAGACTACACTGCAGTTTGAAACAAGTCCAAAATACAATAAAATATGACACTAATTCAACCAAGTAAACACTGAAAGTCAACACAACTTAAAAAACTCTATTCAATTCAAGTCATTTTAACTCACGTGGATAATCGTTTTTTACAGTGTAGCCCCCAGCCTCTCCCACCCCTGTACGTGAGCCCCCTTTTGTACTCCAGCTATTCTGTATATATCTATCGCTCTTAACTCTTCTGTCCTTAAACATGGGGGAAAATAGCTGAAAAAAGACCTTCTGACCTACCCCCAGATCTTGTATTTTGTTCTAAAAACGATGACAAAATTTATTTATAAGGATTTTTTAAAGTCTATCTCTTTCTCTTTTGTAAATGTTCCAGTTAAATAAAGTTTTAAAATGTTAAAAAAGTAAATGGCTATATTGAAAAGGTGTCTAGTCCCCGCCCCTCCTTTGGCTCTGTACTCTGAACTCTGTTGTTTTGTTTTCTCTCTTTCTGTAATGCTTCTCTTTATGTGCTTCAGACGAGAGCTATATTTATTATGACATTAACGTTATTATAATTATGACTAATTATTAATATTATCATCGAACCTCATCATCTCATTATCATTAATAAACTTGTCTACTTCAGCCTCGGTGTGGCCGTGTCCTTCTTCTCCGTCGTAGGTGCACTGTGGAACTTTTTTGTTGGCATTAAACAGCTTTATTCTTCCGTTTAGTCTATCACAGATGGTTTTATAGCTCGAAAATACCTAGAAAAATCACAAAAAGGCATTCTGACTGTAAGTGGGATCGCCTCTCCACAGATCTGACCTGTAACTTGGTCTGGTTTGGTTTCCGTGAAGATGGAAAGGTTTAACATTTCAGGCAAAGCAATAACATATTCATAGAGAAAAGCATTGGATGGAGACGTCATGACTATGCACAAATGTTCCAAAGTATGGGATGAGTTTATAAACTGTTACCATGGAGACAAGCAGGTTCATGCTATGCTTCACAAGTTATTAGTCAGATCTGCTCATAGAGTAAAATATTTGCAATAGGATTCAAAAGACGTGTAACTGAATAGAGAAAGAGAGTTTAATGTGGTTACTCTGAATTAAAGAAATAACATCTCCATAGAAAGACTTGGAGGTCCCCCTATCAGAGAAATTACATGATAAAGCATCTTTAAAGTGAACTTATCTTGATTCGTGTAGATGTTTTGGTTGTATTTGTACTGTTTTTTCATGATTTGTTTGAGTAAGTATTACAACTCTTACAACTCAATGAAATCAGAGCCCAGTGAAAGGCTCAAATACATTCACTCTTTTGGGCTGTTTGTACAATCGCAGTTTTAATTTAAAAACATAAGATGTGTTACAACTTTAGCTGACTGTCAATACAAAGACCCTTTACCCTGTTTTCATGGGGAGTGACTTTTTTTTCTTTTTTTCCTCAGCACATGCACATTAGTTGCATGCACAGCTAGTTGTTGTTAGGGTTTAGCCTCATATTACTCCTAACACTGGTCTCTGAAAGTTATGAAACAGTTTTCAGTGGTCCTAGTCCTCACTTACCTTATGCATTCAGAGCATTCTAACAAGTTAACAATGAGTTTGTAAGCACTTTTCACAGCTTTCAAAAGCCAGAGCAGAACTACCTCTAATTTACACTCAAGTGGTAACAGAACATAAGAGCAGCAGCACAGCACACGAGCAGCACACAAGAAGGTTTACCTTTTTATTTTCACAGGTCGGACAGTTTACACCAGCAGTGTCATACATGTGTCCAACGGCCGTCATTACACACCACTCAAATTAGGTTGAGTTCAAATTTTTCAGCGTCAACAGAGCATCTCCAGGCTTTTTAGTAGGGGGAAGACAGGAAATAAGCATATGGTGTCAAAATAAACTTCTGATGCCCTTTCAAAATACATTCTCTAAAACCACTACGGTCGTGTAAACACCGTGCGTCACATCAGAAGCTTGGGGAATGACTCATGAAGTTTACAGCCACGGAGGATAAATATTTACGACATCAGGCAGCAACATTGCAAGAACTTGTGAAGAAAAAGGTGCATGGTGGAGATGAACAAAGTGAAATGGTGAGGAGCTTCATTAAAGGGAGATCCGGCTCATTCTCGCTGCAAAACATCGTCTATGTTGTTGTCAGTGTTTGTTTTGTGATTTAAAACATAAGTCACCCATCAACAATTAATATATAAACTATGTAAAAAGTATAGTGTTTAAACATTAGAACCCATCAAGGTTGGCATCACAGGAGCAGCTCTGCTGCCTCTGGTGTAAACTGAAGCTTTTAAAAGTGAGCGTGTGCAGCTCTGCCTGCATTATGTGCTGTTGATGATCCTGGTGTAAATTCCAGGTTAGCTGTGACGGTTAAGGTAACAACAACTAGAATGCTAATGCACACTTCCTGATTAATGGACATTGGATTGGAGACCTCAAGACCTGCAGTCCAATGTCTTGAAGTCTGTAATCCAATGTCCAACAATCAGGACTGGGGGCAAGGGGGAAAAAAATAAAAATAAAGGTCCTACATTACACTACTGACTCTTGTGGGCTTGAAGCCATGTTAGAAAGTTACCTCCTGAAAAACACACCTGGAGTTGTCTTTTGTTTAATTCACACATGAGTGTCTGTTTACATGTCCAAAGATCAAAATACTCTGTTCCAACTTGTGATGTCATGAAGCTTGAAGTTTTCAAGTTAACATCTAGCTTTTGCCTTTAGTTCAGCAGAGATGGGCAATTCCAGGGCTAAAATCATTCAAATAATTCTAGTGAAGGTGTATGGAGCATGGAGTACAGCACGTGACATCACAAGGTGGAACAGTGCTTTCTGTTTGAGAGAAGAACTCAGACTAAATATGCAGGGTTTGTGTGTTAAACATGTGTGAATGAAACAAAACACAACTCTAGGTCTGTTTGTGATGAGGAAAAAACATTGGAACATAAATCAGAAAACAGTGTAATATGGGCCCTTTAAATACATGGGTAAAATCTCATACAGGCTGTTTAACGTGAAACCCCACCCCTGCTCCATACACGGGTTAATGCATCATTGTCTTCCATTGTATCCATGGCGACTTGTTGTGAGCTGTTTCACGCCGTGAATGATGACCGCGTGTCCGTTTGGGGATTACTGAAGCGTAAGACTACAACTCCCAGAACACACCACTGCAGCCACCAGGAGGAAGGGGGCGGGGCCTGCGTCTCTGGGACCTATTTGTCTTGTGCCCTGAGCCTCCTCCGGGTTTTACAAGATGGAGAGCACCTGTCCGTCGTCTCTTCCGACATTTACCTAACCACAAACTTGGCAAAACAGGAAAACATCCACTGGGAATGAGAAAGCGCAAATGTTAATACCACAAACTCCATCATTGTTGACTTGGTTTAATCCTCTGAGCCTTCACACACTATACAAGACAGCTAGGTACTTTGTTTTATTTATATTTCTTCTGTGGATTTCTTCTTTTTCTTTTATAATTTTGATCATTTTGAGGGTATGTACAACAAGCACATTAATAACAAATTATAACAAAAGATAAGACTCACACACATACAAACAGAAAAAACAACAGGGGAATAAAAAGGAAGGGGTGCTGTGTGTAGTAGTAGTAGAAGAAGTAGTATTTCCCAATACAATGATTGGTGGGATGGGGTTGTGTAGTAACAGTAGTAGTAGTAGTAGTAGTAGTAGTAGTAGTAGTTTCCCAATACAATGTTTAGGGGGTGTTGTGTGTAGCAGTAGTAGTAGTAGTAGTAGTAGTAGTTGTAATAGTAGTAGTAGTAGTAGTAGTAGTAGTAATAGTAGTAGTGGTAGTAGTAGTAATAGTAGTTTCTCAATACAATGTGGAGCTGTGTGTAGTAGTAGTAGTAGCAGTAGTAGTAGTAGATTCTCAATACAATGTTTGGCGGGGTGGGGTTGTGTGTAGTAGTAGTATTAGTAGTAGTAGCAGTAGTAGTAGTTTCCCTATATTATGGGGGGTGTTGTGTGTTGTAGTAGTAGCAGTAGTGGTAGTTGCAGTAGTAGTAGTAGTTTCCCAATATAATGTTGAGCGGGGTAGTAGTAGCAGTAGCAGTAGCAATAGTAGTAGTAGTAGTAGTTGTAGTATTAATAGTAATAGTAGTAGAAGTGGTAGTGGTAGTAGGAGTAATAGTAGTAGTTTCTCAATACAATGTTTGGCGGGGTGGGGTTGTGTGTAATAGTAGTAGTAGTAGTAGTAGTAGTTTCTCAGTACAATGTTTGGCGGGGAGGGGTTGTGTGTAATAGTAGTAGTAGTAGTAGTAGTAGTTTCTCAGTACAATGTTTGGCGGGGAGGGGTTGTGTGCAATAGTAGTAGTAGTAGTAGTTTCTCAGTGCAGTATTTGGTGAGGTGGGGCTGTGTGTAGTTGTAGCAGTAGCAATAGTATTAGTAGTAATAGTAGTAGCAGTTATAGTAGTAGTGTAGTAGCAGTAGCAGTAGAAATAGTAGTAGTAGTAGTAGTAGTAGTAGTAGTAGTAGTAGTAGTAGTAGTAGTACCAGTAGTATTAGTAGTAGTAGTAGTAGTAGTAGTAGTAGTAGTAGTAGTACCAGTAGTATTAGTAGTAGTAGTAATAGTAGTAGCAGTATTTACATTTTAGGGCTGTCACTTGTGACGTTTCTGACTTGGTGTAATCCTCTGAGCTTCACACACAATACGAGACAGGATACTTTATTTTATTTATATTTCTTCTATATATTTCTTCTTTTTCTTTGTTGAAACTTGCAGGAGCAGAGCCAGTGGTTGTGTGTTTGTGTGTAAGATGTGTTTTTTATTCCTTTATGTTGTGTTGTTATTAGCCTCGGGCTGTAGACTGAATGTAGATTTAATCAGGCGGACTTCTCTTGTCCATAATTTACAGCCAACAAACCCAGTGCAGTCAATACCAAACAAGAAACTCAATTATTCTGCAGGTAAGAGTCCAAGGAGCACTTTCACAGGGTTAGCATATAAACATGAGTCATATCTGTAGTTTCACAGGGTTAGCATATAAACACGACTTATTCTTGTAGTTTCATAGGGTTAGCATATAAATGTGAGTCATTTCTGTAGTTTCACAGGAGTCATTTTTGTAGTTTGACAGGGTTAGCATATAAACAGTAGTCTTTTTTGTAGTTTCACAAGGTTAGCATATATGCGGTCTTAAGTTTTGTAGTTTCACAGGGCTAGCATTTAAGGAGTTCTAGTTTTTGTAGTTTCAAAGGGTTAGCATATAAACAGTAATCATTTTTGTAGTTTCACTGGGTTAGCATAAAAGGAGTTGTTTTTTTTGTTTTTTTTGTAGTTTCAAAGGGTTAGCATATAAACAGTAATCATTTTTGTAGTTTCAAAGGGTTAGCATATAAACAGTAGTAATTTTTTGTAGTTTCACAAGGTTAGCATATATGCGGTCTTAATTTTTGTAATTTCACAGGGTTAGTGTATAAGGAGTTGTAATTTTTGTAGTTTCAAAGGGTTAGCATATAAACAGTAGACATTTTTGTACGGTGTGGCAAGGGGGGCATTTGAGGGCCGTGCCCCCCCTAGCGGCCACTGGTGCCCCACCCCCCAGCACAGGCCGTTATTATGACTATTTTAAAATGATTTTGATTGGCGCATTTCACTTCGGGCTGAGGGCACAAACTTTACTGTGACATCAATGATATCACAGTGTCTGTTTATTTAGTGTAGTGTGATTGGACAACTGTCCTGTCACTCACGTCACGTCACGTCAACCTGCTGCATCAACTCGTAACAGCTTCACGATTAGCGGCAGCTGCTACTTTAGCCTAAAGCTCCCATGGATCTATTAAAATAACTGGATACAGTATTGCTAGCTTGTAGCTGCCTCGAGTTGACGTAGTGGCCGCTCAGTGGTACTACAGTCGAAAAAATCCCATGGGCCGAGAGAAGATTTTTCTCATAGAGGCAATGTAATCACAAACTGCTCATGTTCGGCTGACAGGGCACCTACAGCTTTCAAAAATGTCGGATTTTGTGGCGATTTTTACCTATTTTTAGATCATGCACTTTTTCTCAGCTCAGTTTCCCGTTTGAGAGAAAAACTCAGCCTAAATTTGCAGAGTTTGTGTGTTGAAAATGTGTAAATGTAACAAAAAACACAACTGTAGGTCTGTTTGTGATGAGGAAACTTTATAACAGAAATAAAAAAAAATAGAATCATATTAAAAATTGAAAAATAGACGTGATGTTCTTTTTATGTTACAATTTGGTGAAAAGCTGAAACCATGATGTTGAACTCCAGGGGGTTTAAACGTAAAAGGCTCCTCTCTGATCTTTGCCTTTTGTAGTTTGTTTTGTAGATCATTTTGAACAGAAACAATTACCAAATTCATTTTCGGTGGCTCCTCTTGTGTTTCGAAGTTGCTTTACCTCAGAGTTTGGGTTCAGATGTCTGACTTGTTCCTGTGAGTAAAGTGGAGCAGACGTCATGTTCTCACAGGAGCCACTGTTTGTTATGATCCAGAGCAGGGCGCTGCAGGGCCCTTTAAACTTTAAACTCTCCAACTCTGAGGAAGTCCTGGGTTAGTCCGGGTTAAGTCCAGGTTCAGTCCAGGATTAATTCAGGCATAGTCTAGGCCTTGTTCACATTTAGTCCATCTTTAGTCCAGGTTTAGTAGGTTTAGTCCTGGTTTAGTCCCAGTTTAATCCACGTTTAGTCCAGGTTTAGAAAATGTTTAGCCCAGGTTTAGCCCAGGTTTAGTCCAGGTTTAGTCCAGGTTTAGTCCAGGTTTAATCCAGGTTTAATCCAGGTTTAGTCCAGGTTTATTCCAGGATCAGTCCAGGTTTAGTTCTCCATTTAGCCCAGGTTTAGTCCAGGTTTAGTCCAATTTCAGTCCAGGTTCATTTCGGGTTTAGTTCAGGTTTACAATAGTCCAGGTTTAAGATTTGGTTTAGTCCTTGGATTAGTTCAGGTTTACTCACAGGTTTAGTTCAGTTTTAATCCAGGTTTAGTCCAGTCTTAGTTCAAGCTTAGTCCATGTTTAGACCAGGTTTAGTCTAGGTCCAGCCTAGGTTTAGTCCATGATTATTCCAGGTTAAATCAAGATTTAGTCCAGGTTTTGTCCTTGGTTTAGTCCCGATTTAGTTTAATCCCAGTTTAGTCCAGGTTTAGTCCCAGTTCAGTCCATCTTTAGTTCATGTTTAGTCCTTGGTTCCATCCAGGTTTGGTCCAGGTTCAGTCCAGGTTTAGTCCCAGTTTAGTCTAGGTTTAATACAGGCATAGTCTAGGCCTAGTCTAAATTTAGTCCATCTTTAGTCCAGGTTTAATCCATGTTCAGTCCCAGATAAATCAGGTTTAGTCCATGTTTAGTGTAGTCTTAGTTCAGGTTTAGTCCCAGTTTAATCCAGGTTTACTCCCAGTTAAATTCAGGTTTAGTTCAGGTTTAGTCCATGTTTACTTTAGTTTTAGTTCAGGTTTAGTCCATGTTTAGTCTAGTCTTAGTCCAAATTTAGTCTCAGTTTAATCCAGGTTTAGTCCCAGTTTAGTTCAGGTTTAGTCCCAGTTAGTCCGTGTTTAGTCTTTTCTTATTCCAGGTTTAGTCCAAGTATTGTCTAATCTTAGTCCAGGTTTAGCCTTGGTTTAGTTCAGATTTAGTCCATGTTTAGTCTAGTCTTAGTTGAAGTTTAGTCTGTGTTTAGTCTAGTCAAGTTTAGTCCCAGTTTAATCCAGGTTTAGTCTGTGTTTAGTTTTGTTGCAGGTTTAGTCCATGTTTAGTCTAGTCTTAGTCCAGGTTTAGGCCCAGTTTAATCCAGGTCTAGTCCTGATTTAGTTTAGTCTATGTTCAGTCCAGGTATAGTCTGGTTTAGTCCAGGTTTAGTCTGGTTTAGTTCAGGTTCTGTCCGATCTGACCCCCTCCTCTGCTCCCTCCAGCGCCCTGTACCCCCCACACAGATCTGATCCATTTTCCATCGGTGTTCAATAATGCAGAGGAGAAGTTGCCCTTACAAGTGTTTTTATAAAGAAACTTCAACATTTGGAGCGTGCGGAACTGCGCTGTGCTCTCGGTAAGTTTCCTCTTCAGCCTTTGGGGAAGAAACCGGAGAAATATGTAATACAATAATAATATGTTCTGGCTTTCACTTCTTCATAAGATCTTAGCGCTTAAATTTCCCATAAAGCATGTCCTGAAAACGTTGGCAGCTATTGTTTGTAACCTTATTTCAGTTGCTTTTGCTGGTTTCATATGCACAAAATTACACAGACACAGTTTAGTTTTCCACATACTGTATTTCCCTGCATATACTTAAAGGTGCACTGTGTAACTTTTTGGTTTAAGGGTGTTCACTTGCTTGTTTCTATGGATACGTCATTGCTCTGCCTGGAATGTTCCACAGTATGACATTAAACAGCTCTATTTTACATTTATTCAATTACAGGTGGTTTTGTTGTTTAAAAATACAACCTATATAAACACTGAGTAGCCGCGGGGTTTTAAAAGTCTTAAAAAGGTCTTAAATTTCATGTTCCTAAATTAAGGCCTTTAAACAGGGGTGTCAAACATATGGCCCAGGGGCCAGATCCGGCCCTCCAAGACCTTTAATCTGGCCCTCGGCTGATTTTATATTATTTATTTATTATTATTTAGATTATATTTTCTATTAAAATATTGGTAATTTTCTGCGGTGCTTATCATAGCAGAGTGCCACCAGAGCAGCACAAATGAAGACTTGTCTCTTTCCAAACGCTCTTAAAGGACGATCGTTTTGACTGTTGACTGTGACACCCTCATCAGCAAAATGTCAAAAATGAGAAAAGTGGAGCCGAGTGCACGATTTTCCAAGAAAAATTTACTTATTCCTATTTGCACACAAGTTCATGTTAAAACATTGTGTTGAAATTGCATTGTTCTTAAAGTTTCAGGTTGTTCATAATTAGGGTGACCATATTTCCGTTTGTGAAAACCCAGACACCTTGGGGGGGGGGCAATTACACATGGGTGAGTCAGGACTAAACCAGGACTAATCTTGGACTTAAGAGAGAGAACACCGAGCAGTTTGTCCGCAAACCGCGTTTACCTCTGTGAGGTGCGGAGCTGAGCCGGTCCTTTCTCCTGCGGTCACCTCCCAGCCCGTCCCGACAGTGAGTCCTGTTTCAGTTCTGGTTTAGTCCTGGTTTAGTCCTGTTTTAGTCCTAGTTCAGTCATGGATTAGTCCTCTTCTTCAGTCCTGGAATCAGTTCTGTGTTATTCCTGGTTTGGTCTTAGTTCAGTCCATGGCGTAGGCAGCGCAAATTTTGATATAATCTCGGGTTAACGGGCAGGTGCAGTGTTGTACTGCGCGGGTGCAGTGTTGTACTGCATGGCTGTCTGGGGCCTGGGGGTCTCCAAAAATGGACCCGCGCAGGACTCTGCGCTGTTGGGCTCCATTACAGAATAAATGAATCTCGGATTCATTACATGAAGAAGGAGGAAAATAACATAAGGACGACAGCAGAAATAAGTTTTAAGAAGGAAGTAAAAAGGGTTGCACCTGTCCTGTCTGAGAAAAGTGTATAAAGTTTGTGCTGAGGGGTTTTACAGCCTTAAAACAGATAGAATAATTGTAAAATATAAAGTTGGCTACCTTGTGGATTTCACCTGTCGCGGGTTATTTTTAGAACGTAACCCCCGCGATAAACGAGGGACACTGTACTCTCACCTCACAACCTGTGCACATGGACTCCCACTTGTCCCGACCAGGACAGAAAACGGACAATTTCTTGTACAAGTCATTGTTAAATGGGCTTTTGCGCTTCGATATGTTGCAGGCTGACCGACTGTTGTCCAGGTCTTATTTTTGTCACAAAGGTCTTTATATTGTATTAGATTTTTTTTTTTTTTAACTCACTTTTGTTTACTGCAGTACAATGTTAAATGGAGGGAGGGGAAAAAAACAACAACGTGAAATAACGTAACATGAATGAACATCTAATTTGGAGAATGCACAAACAGTACTTTGGTTTTTGGCACCGGCGGCAATGAGTAAACAATCAGTTTCGTCTACACTGCCCAAGACGCAAAACTCTGGTCAGATGTGCTCAGGTTGCGTTTGTGTTTCCATCACATACATCGTCACCTAGAGTCATCACAGAGCCGCCTGACGTGCATACCCAATCCAATTCCACACACTTTTGCATCATTGTATGCACGCAAATTTCCTCCCGAAAACGTTCGTCTAATCGCAGAATAAAAGGTGAAGATGCTACGCCATTTTTGCATCTTCTGTTCAGACCCTCATTACATAAACGTAGCTTTAGATTCTAGATATAGTACCTGTAGTTGGTTTTTCATTATCAGAATTAGACCTGGTGTTTTTTGCCCACATAATGGGTGCGATGTTGGTTTTAATTTTCATTTAAGTGGTCTTAAAAAGGTCTTAAATTTGAGGTAGTCAAACTCGGGGATACCCTGAAACAGCCATTCTGACTGTGAGCGGCGTCGCCTCTCCACTAGGGATTTAACAATATCTGAAATATCGTGATATCGTATCATCAAAGTTGTCACAATAATATCGTGGACCATCACAATATATCAAATTACAAGTCTCTTTGCTTAAATTAAGAGTTATGGTGCAGCAATAGCTAAAAAAAAGACAGACAGAGCAAGCACAATCAGAAATAGCAACATGGTCCCCCATCAGCATCACATCAGAGCCCAGAAACTTTATATCAATGCAATGTGTCTAGCTGTACAGGCCCATGAACATTTGTGTCATATTGGTCACACATGAGAATGCTGAGATTTTGAGACACTCCCGTTGCTCGAGCTCGATCCTTCGCGGAGTTATGACCAAAAACACATATTTGACACTGGTTACCTTGACCTTCAAGTGACCTTGACCTTCAAGTGACCTTGACCTTCAAGTGACCTTGACCAGTTTCAACCAGTGTGCCAACTTGTGTGATGATTGGGTGAATATTTTAGGCCGCAGATGGTTCAGAAATTGCTGAAATTGCCGATCCTTTATAATGGCGTGACCTTTCAACTGACCCATGTGACCTCAAATGACCCACGTACCAAATTTGGTGACAATCGGTCCATAAATTGTGGAATTATCGTGGGTGGACAGACACACAGACACATACACACAGACACACACACACAGACACACACACACGCACACACACACACACACACACACACACATACACACACAGACACATACACACACGCGCACACACAGACACGTACACACACACACAAAGACACACAGACACATACACACGCACACACACAGACACATACACACACACAGACACATACACACACGCACACACACACACAAAGACACACAGACACATACACACAGACACATACACACAGACACACAAACACACATACACACAGACACACACACACAGACACATACACACACACACACACACAAAGACACACAGACACATACACACAGACACACACACAGACACATACACACAGACACATACACACAGACACATACACACAGACACACAAACACACATACACACACAGACAAAGACACACACACACAAAGACACACAGACACACACACACAAATACACACACACAGACACATACACACAGACACACACACACACAGACACACACAGACACACACACACACACACAGACATACACACACACAGACATACACACACACAGAGACACACAGACACACACACACAGACACACACACAGACACACACACATACACACACACACACACACACACACACACAGACACACAGACATACAGGGTGAATACAAATCCTGGTCAACCCTTCGGGGATCAGGTGACTACATAGACCATGATCCTTTGCTCCATTTCAGTGCAGACTACAAGAAGAAATAACGGTTGTAACACTTTTAAGTCTTAGTTCTTTGGATTAAGTCTTGTCAAGGCATTTTAAGAGGAAAAAGTAGCATATTAACAGTTTTGTTAACCTCGACAGAATATTGCAATAAATATCATACCGTGAGATGTATATTGTGAAATGTTGTAATCGGACTACTCTCCTCAGATCTGACCTGTAACTTGGTCTGGTTTGGACTCTGTGAAGATAGAAAGGTTTAATTTCAGACATCTCCATGAGGAAAAGCATTTGTTGATGGAGTCTCCACCAGAAAAGTTACACAACAACAACAACAAAACTGAATTGAACTCAAAGTCTGAGCTGAAAAATGAAATTTGATTAAAAAAAGAAAACTTTTACAAGGACAAACCAGATACAAAATATGAAATACCAAGAGTGTAAGTAATGTATTTAATAGTTATAGGTTACATAATATAGTTGGAAATGTAAAATGTATAAAATAGTATTAAATCTTTGCACACTGTACATTTTTACCTTGTGTTTCTCCTTCTGTGCCTCATGGGTGTAGCGATGTGCATAGTCCACACGAGGGCACTGTTGGTACTTGTCTAAATCCATTGAGCACATACATATGCCATGAAGAGATTTGTCTCAGTTTTTTTTTTGGTCAAATTTCGACATAAATTCAGAAAAAAATATGCTACGTTAAAGGGACTATTATGCAAAATTGACTCTTGTGAGCTTTTAGTCATGTTGCTTCCTCCTCAAATAACTGGAAGGGAATTTGTGAAGTATCTTAAGGATTGTGCACTTCTGGAAAAGTTTTTGATTTTTGGCAGGGTGTTAGGTATGGGCCTAAGGTTTTTAAAAATCCATGGATGCAAATTGGGGTGCGCCCCCTAGTGGCTGTTATACATGAAGGAGAAAAGGTTGTATCCACCTTCCTTTTGTCTAAAATTGTTGTATAATGACACTTTTTCTACTCGACTTGATAAAAGGAATGTGATTTCAATATTATTTTCCTATTTTAAGGCAAAAATTTCATGTCAAATTTATTGTAATGTTCACTTTTTGCTTCAAGGCAACAGGGAGATTGATACAAACCACTGCTCCAACATGCCCACATATGTGACCTGTCCAGTCAACAAAGAAAAGCACCATAGAGGTAAAACTATGGGTCTAGGGCCCTGAGAAATATATATATAAATGTGACTTTTTCTGAGATATAGACAGTTTATTTTAGTTAAATATGACTATGACAATATATTTAACATAAGAAAGTGACAAAAAATAAGCAGAATATATCAGAATTGAATTCCTTGTATCAAACAAAGTAGAAAAATTACATTATACAACAATTTAAGACCAAAGGAGCGCAGAAATACAACCTTTTCTCTTTTTGACGGGGGCCATTTTGGAGTTTATGTACACCGGCCACTAGGGGGTGCACCCCAACTTGTATCCATGGATTTTTGAAAACCTCAGGCACATACCTAACACCTAACATCCTGCCAAAAATCAAAAACTTTTCCAGAAATGTGCGATTTTTATGAATTCCCCCTTGGCTAAAAAACAGACTTGTGCTTTGTTTCATTCACACATTTGAGGATATTTTTCTTTTATATATAAATAAGTATATATATATATATATATATATATATATATATATATATATATATATATGTGTGTGTATATTTTATATAGAGAGATTGTAGAACAGCTGGATATACTGGACATATAGTTTATTTTGGATACATTTATGTTTTTCTATGCCTTTTTTTCATGTTCAACGTATATTTTATTCATTTTATGTTTTATACATTGCAAAACTGCTCTAAGGCTGATATTTGTGGCCTATATTTATTTTCAATTTGAAAGTTTTGTGTAAATTATCAATAACAAAGTGTTTTTTTGCTTTTGTTTTTGGTATTTTTGTTTTGTTTTGTTGTTGTTGTTTTTTTGAGAGAGAGAGAGAGAGAGAAATGCTGAATAAATGCATCATGTAACTAAATAAAATTGTTAGAATAATCGTGATTTCACTATTGACCAAAATAATCGTGATCATGATTTTTTTTCCATAATCGAGCAGCTCTACATGAAGCAGTAGTTCTCAAGTTAACATCTACATTTTTACCTTTTGTTCACTAGAAAATGGAAATTCCATAGTCAAAATTATCTCCAAAAAGTGAAGGTGTATGACATTTAAAAACAAAGAAACACTTCCTGACATCACAATGTCGAACAGTCTTTTGAGAGAAGAACTCAGGGTAAATATGTAGGATTTGTGTGTATAACATGTCTGAATAAAACACAAAACAAAACACAACTCCAGGTCTGTCTGTGATGAGGAAACAACATTATGAAATAGCTCAGAAGATGATGTAAGCAGGTAACTTTTCTTGCTTATTGCTTTGTTTAGAATGCTCCAGAGTATGGCATTAATCATACACACACACGCACACATGCACACTTACCTCGAGCAGTGTATCCGGACAGACGAGAATAGAGCATAAAGACTTCCTGTCGGGGGGAGACCAGGGCTGGACAGAGGATCCATCAGCCCCACTGCACCATCTGCTCCTGGAACACACTCAAGTCAAACACGAGCCAATGCCAAAACACTACAGGTGCATTATAGATCTGTGAATACGGCATGTACACACACTTTTCAAATAGAAATAAGATCTTCTTTGCTTCTCATTTTGATTTGAATTGATAAACGCCGTCATACCTGTAGCAAACATAAACCTATATTAGTACTTGCCTGAGATATTGACTGATATATATTGCATTTTTATTGAAATTTATTGCATTATTGTATTTGGAAGGGCCTGTAAAAGGAAAACGTGGCAGAGTGAATGTTGTAATTTCACATTTGAACACAAGAGGGAGGCAAACACCATTATTCACAGAGCTATTTTACGTCAAGATCAAGGTACATTTATGTTTCAACTGTAGCCTGAATCATATTTCTATTTCCAATGAATGTTTTAAGCTTTCAGATTTCAATATTTTCATTTGAAATGTACTAAAATTTCACATATCACTTCAAAAGCATTATAATATTTGAGAAATTAACACATTAAAATTGTCTAACAGTATGACAATGTCGTAAATGTGTAATTATTCAAAGAAATACTGTATAAAGTGTAAACTGTGTGTTTGGAAACAGGTGTATTTGGAATGTCCACTAGAGGAGGACAAACACCAATAAAACATCTCCAGGTTCTTTAAAGGGACTGTGTGTATCCTCTGCTCTGACAATCTTAACATGCAGAAGTGTTTCTTCTTCTCAGGCTAAGGCCGAGGTGTGAGGTCAGGGCAGTAACGGAAGCAGTGGTTGCTAAACTAAACCACTAAATCTAACTAAAATCATCACGTGTCAAAAGTAACTATTAAATAGTTTTAGAATTACATCAAAATCCAGGTCCAGGCTTTAGTCGCAGTTTAGCCCCAGTTTTAGTTTTTAGGTTTAGTCCCGGTGTGTTCAAGTTTAGCTGAGGTTTAGACCAGGTTTAGTTTTTGGATTAGACCAGGTTTAAACCAGGTTCAGGTTCAGGTTCAGTTCAGTTTCAGTTCAGGTTTTGACCAGGTTTAGACGGTGTCGGCGGCAAGGGGGGGCATTTGAGGGCCGTGCCCCCCCTAGCAGCCACTGGTGCCCCACCCCCCAGCACAGGCCGTTAGTAGTACTATTTTAAAATGATTTTGATTGGTGCATTTCACTTCGGGCTGAGGGCACAAACTTTACTGTGATATCAATGATATCACAGTGTCTGTTTATTTAGTGTAGTGTGATTGGACAACTGTCCTGTCACTCACGTCAACCTGCTGCATCAACTCGTAGCAGCTTCACGATTAGCGGCAGCTGCTACTTGAGCCTAAAGCTCCACACAGGAAATGGCGAGAACAGAGTCAAAGACACACGGACAGACCCTGGTTGTTCTGTCGTGTGCTGTAGGAGCAGCATCTGTGTTCATGTTGTGATCGTAGCCTCTTATTGTAGTTTTGTTGACGTTGTTGGGTCTGGGTGTGAGCGGCGTGTTACGTTGTGTTGTTGCGTAAAGTTTGTGCTTGGCTGTTCATTGTGCTCTGATCGATATTGTTCAGCCAATACTAACCAAAATGTCTGTTTCTGGTATTTGTTATAATACTACAGCCTATATATATAATACATATATTATTCATAATATATATTTATAATTTTGGCCTTGGTGCCCCTCCCAAAAATTATACACCAGCTGCCACTGGTCCTGGTTTAGTCCTGGTCGCTCAAGTCTCAGGTCTCTATAGGACAGGACAGGACGGCGTTACCCTCACGTACCTCGCTCACTACAGACCTGGTGCTGCCTGATGTGTGCCTATTTCCTGCCCGACTGCTTCTTTCAGTGATGTTGTTCAGAGGTGTTTTTGACGAGAGGCTGTTGTTTAATGTTTACAACCAGTGGCAGGACTTATTGTTTTTTAATAAACCTCAACCTTTTATTCTTGTCTTGTGTTGTATCGTCTACCACACAGCCTCAACAACTACTGCAGCTAATAATAATAATCTTAATAAAATAATGATAATAATAACAACACATAATTAGCCTAATACTGTTAAAGAAAAACGTGTTTGATAGCATGTCTGCTGTGTATGACTCCACCGCGTTAAAATATTTCTCAAATGGCAGTGCCCCCCCTGCTGGTGACCCACGCCCCTCCAGTAGATGTGCTCTGATGCCGACTCTGGGTTTAGACCAGGTTTAATCCAGTGTTAGTCTGTGGTTTAGTCCAGGTTAGTCCTTGGTTTAGTCCTTTGATTAGACCAGGTTTAGTCCAGTATTAGTCCTTGGTTTAGTCTAGGTTAGTCCTTTGATCAGACCAGGTTTAGACCAGGTTCAATTCAGGTTCAGTTCAGGTTTAGACCAGGTTTAGTCCTTGGTTTAGTCCTTGGTCTAGTCCTTGGTTTAGTCCTTGGTCTAGTCCTTGGTTTAGTCCTTGGTTTAGTCCAGGTTAGTCCTTGGTTTAGTCCTTGGATTAGACCAGGCTTAGACCAGGTTTAGTCCTTGGTTTAGTCTTTGGTCTAGTCCTTGGTTTAGTCCTTGGTCTAGTCCTTGGTTTAGTCCTTGGTTTAGTCCAGGTTAGTCCTTGGTTTAGTCTTTGGATTAGACCAGGCTTAGACCAGGTTTAGTCCTTGGTTTAGTCCTTGGTTTAGTCTAGGTTAGTCCTTGGTTTAGTCCTTGGATTAATCCTTGGGTTAGACCAGGTTTAGATCAGGTTCAGTTCAGGTTCAGGTTCAGTTCAGGTTCAGTTCAGGTTCAGTTCAGGTTCAGTTCAGGTTCAGGTTCAGTTCAGGTTCAGGTTCAGTTCAGGTTCAGTTCAGGTTTAGTTCAAGTTAAATCCAGGTTAGTGCAGTTTTAGTCCCAGTTTAATTCAGGTTTAGTCCATAGTTCAGTCCAGTCTTAGTCCGAGTTTAGTCTAGGTTTTAATCCAGGCATAGTCTAGGCCTAGTCCAAATTTAGTACATCATTAGTCCAGGTTTAGTATAGGTTTAGTCCCAGGTTTTGTTCAGGTTTAGACCAGGTTTAGTCCAGTTTTAGTCTTTGGTTTAGTTAAGGTTAGTCTTTGGATTGGTCCTTGGATTACTCCTACGGATTAGACCAGATTTAGACCAGGTTCAGTTCAGGTTCAATTCTGGTTCAGTCCTAGTTTAATCCAGGTTTAGTCCTTGGTTTAATCCAGGTTTAGTCCTTAGTTTAATCCAGGTTTAGTCATAGTTTAGTCTATATTTAATCCAGGCATAGTCTAGGCCTAGTCCAAATTTAGTTCAGGTTTAGTTCAATTAAGTGTACAGGGTTAGACCCGGTTTAATCCAGTATTAGTCTTGGTTTAGTCCAGGTTTAGTCCCTGTTTAATCCTTGGATTAGTCCTTGGATTAGACCAGGTTCCGTTCAGGTTCCGTTCAGGTTCAGTTCAGTTCAGGTTCAGTTCAGGTTCAGTTCAGGTTTAATCCACCTTCAGTCCCGTTTTCCCTTCACTCGTGTCCATTTGAGACATGAGTCACATGTCCTTTTTCCGAACGTCCCATGAACTCGTGCTGTTTTGCTTTTCTACGGAGGCCCGGAGACACATGTTGAGAGCACCACTTCCTACAACCCCACTGATTCACGACCTTCTGCACGAGCTGGACTTTAGATCATCATCATTTGGCTCAGAGGGAGACATTTTATCTTTAAACCAACTGGAATTCCGATTTGAAACTGGCAACGCGTCAAAGAGACTCAGGTGGGCCTCATTCTGCTTTCTGATTGGACAATTATCCCGAGACCCAAAACACCAAATTTTAACATAAACCACCATGTCCAATGTTTTTGTAATGAAGAATAAATCAGCGTTACAGCCGTGATCCGTAAAGGCCGTATTAACTTTAACACGTATATAAAATTTAAATTAAAATCTCACTCACAGTTCCTTTAATCAGTGGGTTTGTAGATCGAAAAAAAAAGGAAACAGCCCTTCGATCTGTTAACTGACAGTAATGCATCATCCTCTGTGTGGAGACAGATGAGCTGAGGGAACTTCATGTTTCACTGTTTGTCAGATTGTGGCGGCCGTTTTCAATCTCGGCGGAGTGACTGTTGTCTGCTGAAAGGCCACAGGATTAATGACCACAGAAGTTCTGCAGCCCCATTAGCAGATATTCACTTACAAAATGGCTTTCTTGTAAATTTTGTTCCTAATTTACTGCAAATACATGAATTACTCAACGCAGACGCAGTATTAGCTTAGACTAGTCATTTCCCTGAAATATAGTTAACGTGATTTGGTCAAAACTTGGGGAGCAGTAACGCAGAGCCCACGTAGAGGTAATACACGGGCTCTGTGTTACTTCTACCAACTATAATGACTCTAATCAAATCTGAAGGTGAACCCAAGATGGCATCGTATTGTTTTCTGCGGCTTGTGCTCATTGGTGCATGGGCCCAAAAAGAACCTTCAGGTGCTTAAAAATATTTAAAAAGTTTATGCTGTGAAGGTAGAAAAGAATCTCTACAACCGGGGTCTCCAATCTTTTTTCCTCTGGTGAGCTACCTTTACGAAACAAAAATGCCAGAGAGCTATTCATTTTATTGGCTGCAAGAAATTGAGACGATTATAAGAAAGAGGGCGAGACTTTGGGTACAGTTAGACGCCTATAAAACATAAACCTTTGTCCATTTATTAGTGCACAAAGTTGGGCTTCAAAACGATACATTTGCAATAGTAGCAGGCATGTCATTAACCATATTTTTGTTATTCAGCACAATGGTTAATTCCGAGCTTCCGAGCTACAGGTTGGAGACTCCTGCCCTACAAAATCTGACCTTTGTGAAAGTTGTGGGTCAGCCAAACATGGGCAGAGCTGCAGGACCTGGAGTTAGAATTGGGCAGTATCTTGATATTTAAAATATATCAAGATACTTTTTAAATGCAAAATGGAGTCATTGGATTCAATGGATGGGACCAGACCGGGAATGAGACCGCGACCAGACTGGGATAGAGACCAGGACTGAGACTGGTCATGGTTCAGTCCTGGCTCAGTCCGGCATCACAGTTAAAGTCACGAAAACGGGAAAATGTATCATTTTTTTTTCCATTATTCATTTAAACGCAAAATCAAAAACTGAAAAAATAAATCATTATCTTTTATTTGAAGGATAAACTGCTACAAAATGTGTTCCTTGCATGGAAATTGCCCCTGCGTTCTGAATGGAGTTTTCTGGGTTTTCTGTTTTAGAAGTCAGAGCTACTTCTGCATTTTTATACTTTGCTTCTCTTCTGAACGTTTTTCCACAAACTGCCTTTTCACTGATGTAAAACTATGCTAAACATTCACCACAAGTTCTACCCCACCAAACTAAGTCATTAGAAAAACATACGTAATTTAAAGCCTTAAAATTTAAATTACTTAAACAAAGCTACACAAACTTTCAGGTGGAGGGTGCGTCAAATGCCTTTTTCCATATGTTATTGCTCTGTCTGGAATGTTTCACAGTATGGCATTAAACCTTTCTATCTTCATGGAGACCAAACCAGACCAAGGTACAGGTCAGATCTGTGGAGAGGCGACCCCAATCACAGTCAGAATGCCTGTTTTTCTATGTATTTTGTCCAGCTATAAAACCGTCTGTAATTGAATAAAGGTAAGGTAGAGTTGTTTATGTCATTCTGTGGAACATTCTAGGCAGGGCAATGATGTATCCATAGAAACATGTAAGTGACGGACCCTCAACCGAAAAGTTACACAGTGTATCTTTGACTTGTGCATGAATTGTCCCTGTATATTAGATGGAATTGTCAGTGTTGATAATTTAGGTAGAGGGATTTCGTGTCAAAACTCAATGCTACTTCCTGTATTTTTGCACTTTTCTTTTCAGCTTTTATCCAAAAAACTGAATCACTGAACTGATGTAAAACTATCCAACCAAACTAAACCACAATTATAAAAACATGCAAACCTGTCACATGTGGAGTACTTTCACTATCCACACCTCTGTACTACTCGTGTCCCTGGTTTGAATGAGGAGCAAAAATCTCCAGGATTGGACTAAAAGTGCTTTGTCCACAGAACCGAATCCACCTTTAGCATGTCAGGGATTAACAGGTCATTGACCCAAAGCCTTCTGGGTAATGCAGGGTCACACCAGGAATTACACCAATCACAGGGGGATGTGAAGGAGTCAATGTAGTCTACACTGGAAAAGAACAGGAAAGTGAGAGAAAACAACTCCACATACTGAAACGGCCCCTATTACACTATTTTATGATCTCTGTTGCAATGTTGTTTCCTTGTCACAAACTTATCTGGAGTTGTGTTTTGTTTCATTCACATAACAGACAAATCTTGCAAATTTAGGCAGAATTTTTTTATCTCAAACAAAAAACACTGTCCTTAGTAAGTAAAGTAAGTTTTTATTTATGTAGCACTTTTACAGAGCATTATTCATTCACTCCATACCTGGTGGTGGTAAACTACTATTGTAGCCACAGCTGCCATGGGACAGACTGACTGAAGCGAGGCTGCCAATCTGCACCATCAGCCCCTCTGACCACCACCATCACTCACACACACACCACTTTCACACTAGCCAATGTGAGTGTCTTGCACTTCCAATCCAATCCAACTTTATTTGTATAGCACATTTTATAAACTAAACAGTTTCCAAAGTGCTTCATATAGCACTTCACCCACACACAATGGCACACAACAACAGTTTTTGTGACTGGTGCATCCCCGTGGCACCTGATTTTCCTAGTGGTCTCCCATCCATGTACTAACTAGGTCTCTGCTTAGCTTCTGAGATCTGACGAGATCAGGCTTTGACAAGCTGGGCACAATCTTTAGCTCTATAGCTCTAGAATCATTTGGATAATTTCAGCTCTGGAATCGCCAATCTCTACTGAGCAAAGGGTAAAGGAGCTGTTCACTTCATGACATCACAAGGTGGAACTGAGCATTTTGAACTTTGGAGGTTACTCAAACATGTGGGAATGAAACGAAACACAACTCCAGGTCTGTTTTTAAGAAGGTAACTTTGAGGAGGTAGTCCTGTAATTAAAAGCTCACTGTCAATTTTGCATAATATAGGACCTTTAAAGGCACCCTGATTCATCAGACGGTTTCACGTCATAGAAACCGTCTGACCTCGTAGTGTTAGAATTTGTTCACTCGATGGTAGGCGGGTATTTTTTATCATTTAACCAGTGGCTGCTATTTGGTAGTCACATATGTAATGCGCCGCTAATGGAGCCAACTGGTATATTAACCTTTTCTCAAATCACATAGGAAGAAGGACAATAACGTCTTTCCCCTTGATCAAATTCACCATTCTCTTTGTTCCGGCTTTAAATCCTCGATCTCGGGAATCATTGACAACACTGAATATATGACTCTTCACTGATTGGCTGGTGCCTGAACTCGCACTTCCGGGGTTTTTGCAAACCATCTAGTGTATTCTGATTCCTGACCTAGTCGCTGGAGAGAAATGAAATTGAGCGGAGGCACTAGGTGGCACCAGCCTGGCTACTTTAAAGGTACAATATGAAACTGGAAAGGTCCACCATCTGATTGTCTCTATGTCAATAATGTATGCCTGGAATGTTTCACTATATTGAATTTTTACTGACTTAAAAATGTGAATAACAGAACTAGTTCATTTCTTCACCTACCTTCAGAGCATACTAATTATTCACAATTCATATTTTTTAGTAAATGATTAGTTAATGTTAAGATAGGTTAAGGTTAACGTACGCCTTATTAGAAAAAATGTTAACAAAAAATTCAACTTTATTCCAATTTTTGTTCCATGTGGATTGTTCTCTTCCTTCCTTTCTCTCTCTCGCTCTCTTTTCTCTCTTTCTCTCTGTCCTTGATTAGGATCTCGACTAAATCTATGCTGGCGTCTGCAGCAGATGTTGGAGCTTCTCTCACAGATGTTTGGTTTTTAATGACCTGATCTCCTCCTCAGTTTCTCACCACTGAACTTCACCTGATAGACAGATAGGTGTGTCGTACTATTTAAAGCAGGAGTACTTTTCTAACTTACTCCTTCTTGAGTAACATTTTTATTGAAGCAGCAGTGGTCTTCACATTTGCATTAAAAAAAACAACAACAAAAAAACATTTTGTGCATTATTTACAGGTCCTATATTACACACAGTCTTGTGAGTTTTAAGTTGTTATACTCTCCTCAAAACATTCTTGTAGTTGTCTTTTTTCATTCACATATGTTAGAGTTTAATTTTTATTCTTATTTATTTTACTTACTATAAAACAAAACACAACTCCACGTCTGTTTGTGATGAGGAAACTACATTAAAACATCAATCATAAAATAACATAGTATGGCACGTTAATGTTTTGTACACAACATTAATAAATTGGATGTCTAGACAGTTCTTCTTATTTGCTGTTACTTGAATAATTTCTTGAACCACTAATTTGTACTTCTACATGAGTAGTCTAATATTATTTTGAAGTAGCATTTTTTTAGCTATTCTGCCCCCCACATCTGATCTGATCTGAGTCTTTTGTTTCTGTTTGTCCCAGTTTGTCTCATTTAGTGTGTTTGTGTGTTTGTGTGTGTGTTTGTGTGTGTGTTTATGTGTGTGTGTGTGTGTTCCTCCTTCAGGTTGAACATCAGAGATCTGCTCCTCGACCTGCTGCTGCTGCTCAAGCTTTCAACTCCTCTCACTCTCTGTCCAGACTCTCTCCATCTGCTTCTCTCTCTCTCTGTCATCCTTTCTCTCTCTGTCATCTTCTCTCACTCTCTGTCTCTCCTTTCTGTTCCGTCCATTCTCTCTGTCATCCTCTCTGTCTCTCTGAAATCCTCTCTCTGTTATTCTCTCTCTCATCCTCTCTATCTCTGTCATCCTCTCTGTCTCTCTGTCATCCTCTCTCTATCTCTCTTGTGAACCCTCATGAACTGAACACTCATGAACACCTATGAACACTCGTGAACATTCGTGAACTGAACACTCTTGAATACCCATGCACACTTGTGAACGTCCATGAACACCCGTGAACACCCATGAACACCCGTGAACACCCGTGAACACCCGTGAACACTCGTGAACACTTGTGAACATTCGTGAGCTGAACACTCATGAACACCCGTGAACACCACTCATGAACACAACTTGTGAACTCCCGTGAACATTCTTGAACACCTGTGAACGCTTATGAACACTCGTGAACTGAACACCCGTGAACATCCGAGAACACTTGTGAACACCCGTGACCACCTGTGAACACTCATGAACACTCATGAACCTGGAGGGGTTGACAGGTGTGCCTTAGAAAAATGTCCACTTTGCCCCATCCAAATCTCAGGACCTCATACATCCTCGAGGGTTCTGCAGTATCTTTGTTTTTTAAATGTTTTTTTTGTTTGTTTTTTTTTTGTTTGTTTGTTTGTTTTCTGCGATCTGCTGTAGCCACTCCTCCAGCTTGGGAGCCCTGAGTTCTGTAATTGTAGTAATGTCATAATATGTGCTGTGGCATCTTTTCTACATTAAAAGTGACACAAGAGCAAACACACAGAGCGTTTTCAGTTTGAGAGAAGAACTTGGTCTAAATTATAACATACATCAGAAAATAGTGTAATAGGGGCCTTTAAATGGTCAAGAAAAATGCTCCTTACACCATCCACATTATTGTGAAAGCTGCTAAATACGAAAAATAAGATGTTAAATAAAAGGCCCTTCACAAAGAGAAACACTAAGAGTCCATCTGCGTGTGATCCCTGACGTCTGTATGAGACAAATGAGAGCGTGTCCTGCATTGTCCCTGTTATTTATCTGGTTTCCTTCAGTTCAACATACAACAGTCAGACATATAAAAACAGAATACACTATAAAACCCTGCTCTCGTGCTTTACGGCCCCCCGCTCAGTCTCATTTCCTCTCTGGGAGCGTTCCACGAGGGGCTGGCTGGTTGGCTGGTTGGGTGGATGGTTGGTTGGATGGATGGGGGCCGCGGCGGCTGTTGAACGAAACACAGTGAAACGTCATAACTCACACTCACGGTTTGTCCCAGCACAAACACACAACGATTTACAAGCAGGAAAACAATTAAGAGCTTTGTGTGGAGGACGGCCGCATAAATACAAGAGAGCCGGAGGGAGTTTATCACGGGGGAAACAATGAGGAAAACACAGTGTCCAATAAAGATTTTCTGTGTAATTATTGGGGTTAATAAGATTTAGGTTACATTGCTTTTGAAACATTTCCAGAAGCATTAACACTGGAGAAAAAAATATGGATGTATGCTGGCAATATCACGATACCGTTGTAGTAAAATTGCCACGATATTGTCATGGTCATGGTATTAAACTGTGTGTTTAGAATAAGAATTTTCCTGTGGCACAGAGCACAGTACACTACATGGACCATGATCCTTTGCGGCCTCGTCATCGGCCTGTGCACCTGTTGTGGAGGCGCCAGTGGCTTTTAAGTCTGAAGTCTAGAAGAATTTTGGTTTTATCGTGACACGAAACGAGAAAAGAGAAAAGGTGACGGACAAACAAACAGAAAAGTTACACAATGCATCTTTAAGTTTGGAAATTTCATGAAACAGTGAATCTCTATTTCTCTTATATAGACCCCTGCCCTCCATCCGAAATTATGACAAGGGGTGTGCAAAAATATTGAAATATTGATATATATTCTATCGTTTAATGTGCTGATACAGTATCAATATCGTGGGCTGTTTGTATCGATATATCGCCAGGAGTATTTTTTGGTATATTTTACTAAATTATTTTGTTACAGCTACAGTTTTGTTGCTTGTTCAGAGCAAGGAAACTCCTTTATGCAACACTTTTGACATTTTCACTGTTTAGAGGATTCAAATGTTTGTGTTTCATATTCACACTTCTATTTTTTTATTGAACCGTGTTGAATCGTATTGAATTATATCGAATCAAAAGCTCACCATATCGCGATCCATATCATATCATGGCCTATGCATCGAGATATGTATCGTATCATGGCCTATGCATTGAGGTATGTTTAGTGTTCATCAGAAGATGGACATGTTCTTCAATGAACCTGTGACTCAGACAGACTCATAAATAAAAAGCAAGGACAAAGCCATACGTTTAACTCCACAAGCCTAAACCAGACCAGACCAGGGCTAAACCGGGACTAAACCAGGACTAGACCAGGATTTATCAGCAAGACCCTAAATCCTACCCAACACACAGAGACCTGGGAGAGATTAGGCCAGGACTGAACGAGGTCTAAACCAGGACTGAACCAAGACTGAACCAAAACTTGACAAGGACTAAACCATTACTCAGCCAGAACAAAACCAGAAAAAAACTAGGACTAAACCAGAACCAGACCAGGACTAGGCCATCACTAAACAAGAACTGGACCAGGACTGGACCAGGACTAAACCAGGACTGGACCAGGACTAACCAAGACTGAACCCAGACTAAACAAGGACTGGACCAGGACTGAACCCAGACTAAACCGGGACTGGACCAATACTAACCAGGGAATAAACCAAGACTAAACCGGGACTGGACCAGGACTAAACCAGGACTGAACGAAGACTAAACAAGGACTGGACCAGGTCTGAACCCAGACTAAACCGGGACTGGACCAGGACTAAACCAGGACTGAACCAAGACTGGACCAGAACTAAATGAAGACTAAACCAGGACTAAACTAGGACTAGACAAGGACTGAAACAGGATCAGGCCAGGACTAAACCAGGATTTATGAGCAAGACCCCACACACAGAAACCTGGAAGAGATTAGACCAGGATTGAACCAGGTCTAAACCAGGACTGAACCAGGTCTAAACCAGGACTAAACTAAGACTGAAAAAGGCCTACACCAAGACATTATTGTGAGAACTTTGACGATACGATATCATGATATTTTGGTTATTGTTACATCTCAAGTTAGTTTTTTTTTTTTTTTTTTTTTTTTCCAACACAAAGTAAATTTAAGCTGGCGTCGATGGGACCAGAAGCATGACTCATTTCCTGTTTGTAACTCAGCATATACAGTCTATTGAACAAGCATGTAGCTGATCCTCCACCAGAAAAGGGACACCGTGCATCTTTAAACGTGATTGTAAAGAGTCGAGTTTGTGAATGAGCGTCCCACAGCCTTGTTTAAAGCTGGGCCTTGGCTCCGCTCTGGCCTGTCTCTCCTCTGGGCTCTTTAAGCTCCACCACAAGGTCACTGTCATCTGTGTCCAGGTGTGATCCATCAAAATGACCGCCGGCGTGTGGCATGAAGGAGCTGTTGTCTCTTGTCCTGAGTTAAAACATGGAGGAATGGACACACAGCTACTGGACCAGGACGAAAACAGGGTTAAACCAGGACTTAACTGATGCTTAAATCAGGACTACAACAGGAATAAAACAGGACTAAACCAGGACTAGCTAACTCAAGACTACATCAGCACTGAACCTGGGCTAAAACCAGGACTTGACCAGGACTAAACCAGGAATGAACTAGAAGCCAGGGCCAGGGTTAATTAACGACTGAAACATAATTAAAACAAGACGTAACCAGGACTAAATAAAGAATAAATCAGGAATAAAGCAGGACTAAACCAGGACTTGACCAGGACTTGACCAAGACTTGACCAGGACTAAACAAGGACTGAACTAGGACTAAACCAGGACTAAAAGGACCAGGGTTAATTAAAGGTTGAAAGATTATTAAAACAGGAATAAAACAGGATTTAAGCAGGATTAAATCAGGACTAAATCAGAATGTAACTAGGACTAAACAACAACTAAAACAGGAATAAAGAAGGACTAAACCAGGACTTGACCAGGACTAAACCAGGACTGAACTAGGAGTCAACTATGACTAAAAGGACCAGGGTTAATTAAAGATTAAGAGATTATTCAAACAGAATTTAGCCAGAACTGAACCAGGACTAAATCAGAATTTAACCAGGAGTAAACCAGGAATAAACCAGGACTAAAGCAGGACTAAACCAAGGCAAATTAAAACGACATCAGCACTGAACCTGAGCTAAAACTAGGACTTGACCAGGACTAAAACAGGACTAAGACTGAACTAAACCAGGACTAAACTGGTACTAAATCAGGAGTAAACAGGATTTAAATGACCAGAGTTCAGTAAAAATCATTAAAAGATTATTAAACCAGGTCTTAACCCAGGGCTAAACTGAACCAGGGCTAAAACTGGACTAGAGGTGGACCATGACTAAACCAGGGCTAATATGGGACTAAAACAGGACTAAAACAGGGATAAAACCAGGGCTGAACCAGGACTAAACCAAGACTGGACAAGACTAGGACTAAACCAGGACTAAACCAGGACTTAAATAAAGGGGTTGAACCAGGACTAAAGCAGGACCAAACCAGGGCTAAAGCAGGAAACCAAACCAGGGCTAAAGCAGGATTAAACTGACCGTAAAGGACCAGGGTTAATCAGACATTAAAAGATTCTTAAAACAGGACTAAAACAGGGACTAGCAGGCACTAAACCAGTTTTAAATTAGGACTAAAGCAGGACCAAACCAGGACTAAACCAATCAGGACTAAAATATTCCATCATAAAGTCCCTGGGTGTGGTATGGTTATGTTCATGGCATGTTTTCCTCCACAAATGCATGTCTCTACATTTTATCGCCTCATAACTCATCCCTCAGCGCTCTGTTCTGTCAGTTATACGTTTTAGATGCTGCTGTAAAAATCTGCCGCCTGTAAAACCACAATAATCGAACGTGAATAAAGTTTGCATTTCTAATTCCGCAGCAGCCCTGAGCCGGCCCCGCCCCCCGACCGTAAAAGGGCACGGGAGGAAGTGAGTTACGGCCGCGCATCGACTTTGACGACAGCGGCGAGTTTGGATGAAGCATAAAAAAGTGAGACGAGGAGAGAGAACGCTTCAGGTCAGGGCTGAGCTCACCAGATGTATGGAATTAAAGAGGAAGACCAGGACTAGATCAGGACTGGACCAGGACTGGACCAGGACTAGACCAGGACGAGACCAGGACTAGATCAGGACTAGACCAGGACTAAACCAGGACTAGACCATGACTAGACCGGGACTAGACCGGGACTAGACCAGGACGAGACCAGGACTAGACCGGGACTAGACCGGGACTAGACCAGGACGAGACCAGGATTAGACCAGGACTGAACCAGGGCTAGACCAGGATTAGACCAGGACTAAACCAGGACTAAAGTATGACTAGACCAGGACTAGACCAGGACTAGAACAGGACTGAACCAGACTGAACAAGGACTAAACCAGGTCTAAACCAGAGCTGAACCAGGACTAAACCAAGACTGAACCTGACCAGACTAGAACTAGACCAGGACTAAACCAGGTCTGAAACATGACTGAACCAGATCAAACTAGGACTAAACCAGGACTGAACCAGGTCTAAACCAAACCAAACCAACTAAACTGAAGAGTTTTCAACTAATTAGTTTTGTTTTTGACGTTTTTAAGAGAGTAAAAATCAGGTACAGCGTCTTGAAAGTAATCTGTCTTGCATTTGTTCAGTTAAGCCAGGGGACACCAAACTTTTTTTTCTCTGAGGGCCACATTATCGCTCCTGGCTGTGATGGGGGCCGGGGTCGGGTCAGCCGATGAACAAATACATACTGTTGAGCAGCCAGTCCGCCTTTCATCCGCCGAATCCTCTCTCGTTTGCCCTCACAAGCTCAAATACTCTTTGTGGCAGGTTTCGGAGTGATGACGCAGATTGTTTTCTTTGAAAACCGCCACACTTTCTTTACATATCAGACAAACTGCACGCTCCTCACACTGAACAAAAAAACAATCGGTCGTCCATTGTTCTTTGAAAACTCAGCACTCTGTCAACTTTTCTTACTTTTAACACTCGCCGTTTTACTGTCCTTAACTGCACTACAGAACTCTGTGCGTGATTCCACTGTCAGTCTTTGATCTCGAGCTTGTCAAGTGATGAAAGTTCTGCAGCAAATTCAGCTGCAAATAAAAACACTTCATATAAATATCATTTTTTTATTGAAAAAATAAATAAAAATACAAGATGCAGACGTGTTATTATTTGCCAAAAAGTAATTTAATGACATGTTTTGTGGATTGCCTCATAGGGTCAGTTCAAGCGGTGGGGGGCAGAGGGGCTGGGGGGGCCCCCGGGCCTAAATTTGATTACCTCTGAATTAAGCGGTGATTCAGTGCTTAGAAATACCTGGAAAAACCTGCAATCTTACAATGAGCAGAGTCACTTCTCCACAGATCTGACCTGTAATGTGACTGCCTGCGTGTCTCCATGGAGATAGATCACTACAGGAATGGGATTTAATACTTTTTCTTATAAAATATTCCTTAAAAAATATGTGAAACATACATTAAGAGTACTGGATGCATGTACAGTACGACTTACTTCTTGTGTTCTTTAATTTGCTTGAAATAAATGAAAAATGAATACATGCATCATGAATTTTGGACTTCCAGTCATTGCAGAATGCATATGGAAGGATTTTCCGAAAAAATTACCATCAAACCACCATGTTTGTTTTCCCAGTGGAATGTGTCTATTGACAAAACCAGTATTTTCAAGTCTTTTGACTTTTGTTTCTGGTTCTGATATTGTCATATTTTAGTTTTGGGATTCAGACATTGTCCTTTTTGGTCCTTCCTGTGGATCAATCCTGCCCATCGCCTTCGCCTTTCACTATTTTTCTGTTCCTTTGGAAAGGGAAACAGTTTGAACAGAGGTTTGCACTCACACACATCTGATTCCCTTTTGCATTGTGGAGTTCTCAAACTTCTGAAGCCCATTTTCCACTGTTAGGATCCAACAACCACACAATGTCTGAATCCCAAAACTAAAACATGACAATATCAGAACCAGAAACAAAAGTGATATGGTTCAAAAGACTAGAAAAGCTTTGTCAATAGACACCACTGGGAAATCAAACATGTTGGTTTGATGCTCACTTTTTCGGAGGATCCTTCATTGCACGATGACCAGAAGTCCAAAATTCATGATGGATGTATTGAAATGCTATACTGTGGAACATTCCAGGCAAAACAGTAACACCTACAATGAACAAGCAGGTGACGGACCCTCCAGTGGAAAAGTTACACAGTGTATCTAATGAAATCAAACTCTAAAATGACAGCTGTCGTCTCTGTGAAACAATGGCCTGTGTTTGGGAGGAAGTGGACTGAATACTAAAAACATGAAGCTCATTCAGCGTGACCCGATGTAAACCATTAGCTCTCCTCCCCGTGAGGAGCAGTGACTCATGATTCCCTCAATGGCTCAATGAAAGAGAGAAGAGAGAAAAAGAGAGGGAGAGAGACTCTAAATGGATCTGTATATCCTGAGAGAGAGGGGAAGAGAGACAGAGTGTGAGAGAGAGATTCTTAATTAGACTCTTTATGCTGAGAGAGACGGAGAGAGAGAAAGACTTGGAGAGAGAGATTCTTAATTAGTCTCTATGCTGAGAGAGAAAGCGGGAGAGAAAGAGAGACAAAGAGGGAGAAAGAGGGAGATTCAAAATGAATCTTTATATGCTGAGAGAGAGGAAGAGAGGGGGGAGAAAGAGAGATACTTAATTATCTTTATATGCTGAGAGAGAAGGAGAGAGAGAAAGAGGGAGAGAGAGAGGGAGAAAGAGAGATTCTTAATTAAGAGAAGAGATTCTTAATTAATCTCTATCCTGGAGAGACAGAGAGAGCAGGAGAGAGGGAGAGAGAGAGGAAAAGAGAGGAAGGCGGATAAAGATCTCTCTCTCTCTTTTCTTTCTTTCTCTCTCTCTTTTCTCTCTCAGAGTAAGAGGACTGACGCTCTGGACTCTTTTCTCTCACTCCCTCTTTTCTCTTTCTCTCTCTCTTATCTTCGCTCTCAGAGTAACAGAGCTGATGCTCTGGGCGCCTCTCTCTCTCTCTCTGTCTCTCTCTCTCTCTCTCTCTCTGCTTCTCTCTCTCTCTCTGCTTCTCTCTCTGTGTGTCATTTTCTCACTCAGAGTAAGAGGACTGATACTCTGGGCTGCACTCTCTCTCCTCTCTCTTTCCTCTTTTTTTTTTCTCCTCTCTCCTCTTTTCTCTCAGAGTAAGAGGATTGATGCTCTGGGCTCCTCTCTCTCTCTCTCTCTCTCTCTCTCTCTCTCTTCCCTCTTCTCTCTCTCCTCTTCTTTCCCCTCTCTCTTCTCCTCTTCTCTCAGAGTAAGAAAACTGATAGTCTGGACTCGACTCTCTCCTCTCCTCTTCTCTCTCTCTCTCTCTGTCTCTCCCCTCTTCTCTCTCTCTCTCTCTCTCTTTCTCTCCTCTTCTCTTAGATTAAGAGGACTGATGCTGTGGGCTCCTCTCTCTCTTTCTCTCTCTCTCTCTGTCTCTCCCCTCTTCTCTTTTTCTTTCTTTCTCTCTCTCTCTCTCTCCTCTTCTCTCTCAGAGTAAGACGACTGATGATCTGATTGCTGCAGATGATGGATGAATTCTCCTCCGATAAAACATCAGACGTTCTTCTCACTCAGTTCAGATCAGGACCATCACACACACACACACACACACACAAACACACACTACAGTCACATGCACCACGGAAACATAAGACAATACATCTATATCACCACGGAAATATAAGATGATACAACCATATCACCACGGCGACTGCTGCTACGAACCACATGGTGTTACAGATGATCTGACTGTCGGAGCGTTCGCACCTCAGCATCAAGGGCGTTGGGTTTACCAGCACAGTCTACGCACGTCCTGAATGTTCAAAGTTCACACCCCGGGCATCAAACAAGTCGGAAACAACATATTTCAAACATCTGCCCCCAAATCCAAAGGTGTTCCAATGCGAGGCGCCTCATGTGTTTTTGATGTTGTTTTGTGAACACAGCTTGAATGCGAAAAGACTCTTAAGGTGAAACAGCACACGTTCACACGGACAAGTGAAACGATCACTGAAACTTAGATGCACTGTGTAACTTTAGAGGTGGAGAGTACACCTGCTTGTCTTCAGGGAGCCTTAATGTTCCAGAGTATGGAATTAAACGTATCCATCTTGCATTGATTGATTTTCAGGGGTTTTAATTGCTCAAACGAACCATGAAAACAGACACTTTCACCCTTGGGCGGCGGATGAATAATTGAAAGCACCAAGAGGAGCTCAGAGTTTACGGTGTGGTCCGGGGGAAGCCGATGGAGGTGCCGCATTGGGAGTCTCTTCTGGACACACACCCAAACTCACCTCAAACCTTTCCTTTATAAATAAAAAGTTATCGCATGAACACGTGGTGCAGTGCTGCAGCTTCAAAGGCGCTGATACAACAGCCCAGCACAGCTCAGTCACAGCACAACAAAAGCTCTCAGACCCTGGAGTTACAGCCGGATTGAGTGCAGTCTGAGTGAGGAGCCTGTCCACCTGTAACCTGACCTGGTAACATCACCTGCTTGCTAATGCCATACTCTGGAACATTCTAAGGCATGTCGTTCCTCCACAGGGACTAGACATTGGAACCTCCACCACATAAGCTGCACATTCATTTTGCTATTTGGACCAGTTAAATCATGTCATATATCAATATTATAAGTTCCCTGCAGCCATGAATGTAATTCACAGTTTAAAAGCAATTAGTTAAAACTACTCAAAACCCATCCCGTGTACTTACATCTGTATACAGTGTTTGTGGTTTTCAGATTCAAGAATGCAAAGCTGTCATACTGAGATTTCTCTGTTCTGGACAAACACCCAAACTTTGTTGTACATGCAATAACTCTGAAACAATCATACATGTTTTTGTAACAAATAGACTGGACTACTGTAATGCACTATATTCAGGCCTCCCACAATCCTCCACCAATAGGTTACAGTTAGTCCAAAATGCTGCTGCCAGACTGCTCACCGGTTCCAAAAAGAGAGACCATATTACACCCATCCCAGCCCAACTCCACTGGTCACCTGTTAAATACAGAATTGATTTTAAAATGTTATTATTTGTTTTTAAATCACTTAACTCACTCGCGCCACAGTACATCTTTTAACCCCCCACACAGCCTCCCGCTCTCTCAGGTCAAACTCGCTCAACCTCCTGTCGGTCCCTCAAAACCAGGGGAGGCCGAGCCTTCTTTGTTGTTGCCCCCAAGCTTTGGAATTCCCTCCCTCTTCCCCTGAGATCCTGCTCCTCCCTATCTCACTTTAAAACCCTCCTAAAAACACATTTTTTCAAGATGGCATTTAACAGCCCATGAGCTTTATTTTAAACTATTATTTAAGTAACTTGTTTATGTAATATTTTATATATTTTATATTTGTGTTAGTGTTTCACTATGTTGTGTTTCATGCTGTAAAGCACTTTGGTGCAACTTGTTATGGTTGTTTTAAATGTGCTATATAAATAAAATGACTTGACTTGACTTGACTACTTTGCTGTGAAATATCCTAAAAGTAAATTCAGAAATGTTTAACCTAAATATTTCTATTAGTGACTAGATCAGGGATGAGCAATTCTTTTTGTTCCATGGGGCCACGTGAGACAGAAAATATTGTGGAGGGCTGGTCCAAACTGCTCAACTCAATTCTGCATAAAATTAAGTTATTAGTTTCTTTTTTCAGACTAAGAGTTTTATGTTATTAGGTTCTTTTAACAGACCAACAGACCTGACAGTTTCGACTTCTCACTAGCGCTCTTCCTCATGTTGTCCGTGACTTAAGCATAACAGTCCAATGAGGTATGGTAGGTATGAAAACAAACAGTTGGTCTGTAGAAAGAACCTAATAACATAAAATATCAGAAGACCAAATGAATCTCAATGGACTGAGACTAAGTGTTTGTTTTCCTTCCTGACAGTTTGGACTGCTCACTAGTGGTCTTCCTCAGAGTGGCCACATGACCGGTCAGCTAACCAAAATAAATAAATCAGCTGATCGGACATGTCACAGAAACATCACGTGACTCTGAGGAAGAGCACTAGTGAGCAGTCGAAACTGTCAAGTATGAAAACAAACTCTTGGTCTGTAAAAAGAACCTAATAACATAAAACTCTTAGTCTGAAAAAAAAAAAACCCTAATAACATAAGTTATTAGAAGACCAAATGAACCTCACTGGACAATTCTGCTTATTATTAATTGTATTTCTTATTTCTTATTATTATTATTATTATTATTATTTCTATAAAAAAAAAAAAAAAACGAACAAAAACTGTCAAAACACCTTTAAAATAAAAGCAATGCAGTTTTAGTCCACGCATGAGGTAAAATTATAAAATGTTTATTTTGTAATTCCAAATGAGCTTCAATGGGCCGGTCAGAGTCAACCAAAGAGCCGTATGTGGCCTGGGAACCGTACAATGCCCATGTCTGAACTGGACCCAAGAACTTCCTATATTACACAACATATACAACATTACACATCTTATCTTACATTCGTACAATGTGATGTATCATTAGTATTATTATGTTTTATTGTTGCTGCCAAATGTATTTCCTTCGAGATCAATTATGTATTTACTATCTGTCCATCCATCCATCTAGCTATGTATCTTAGTTGCCCCACATCTGTATAAAACATGATTAACCCATATAATAATGTGATCTGAAACCAACTAATTGCGAGTGGGTTTTCTGAAGAGAAAACAGGAGGCGTCCCAAAGGCCTTAACCGACCTGGTCTTTATTAAAGAGTAACAATGATAATACATATGTTTATTTTAATGGTTCCTTTAAAATCCCTCTAATTAAACCACATAAACCAGCACACAGTTCCCACCACCATCAAGGTCAGAAAACCATGGAAGACAAGTTGAGTTTAAAATAGGTCAGAACTCCCTTAAATCAAATGGTAAAAATAGATATATTATATGTTATAATTAGTTTAGAGAGGCTACAGTATATTGTCTCCCACATCGTTCACATAACATTAAAAATCCTTAACAATCCATAGGTTAAATTCTTATTATAATAAATACTTTTCACAGCACCGCCCAGTCCAGAGTCCCGGTTCCTTCAGGTTTATTGCACGGAGGATCGAGAGAAGCGGCTCTCAAATACACTGTTGGTTTCGTTTTTGCATGAAACAAAGGCTCCAGTCTGCGAGGCTGGTAGAGGTCCAGGAATCCCAGGTTCAGACCACACGGCACCCCAAAAACCAGGTCCCCACGCTAAGGTCAGCAGGGGGCGCTACATTATACACATTTATTCCCACTATTTTTTGCAAATAGTTTCGTAAAAGGACTCAAAATGGTAGAGTAAATGTATGTATTTAGTTGCAAAGTTTTCTAATAAAAGATCTTTTATTTTTGTAAAAAGACTACACTTTAGAGATTTATGAGTATACGTACTTTTTTTTGCAAGTATTCTAATAAAACAATGCACAATTGTTGAGTAAAAGTTATCAAATAATTTTGGAGTAAGTTTATTTTGCAAAAAGTAGTATTCAGTGCACCCCAAATACCAGGTCCAAACCCAGGGTCAACAGGGGGCGCTATGTTATAGATAATTATGAGGGAGTATGTCTGCATGTTATTTCATGTAATCTATATTTTGTAAGTATTTTAGTAAAAGGGATGTGAAAATATAGAGTAAATATATTTTTTTCTTTTCAAAGGGATTTTGGAGTACATGTATTTTTTGCAAAAAGTACGATTCTGCGTATTTGTCTATCCTATAATTGATGATAGCTTATATAAATATACAGATATATATGCACTAGTGTGCGTTCAAGTGAGTGATGACTTAATGACATAAACACAGTGGTTTATATTTGAGAGGGATGTGAGGGAAAAGGGATTGTGGGTAATATCTTACGCTTCAGTTATGCTGTGGTTGATCACACAGTCTGTCAGAGCGGGATCCTCTGCAAATGTTTAAAATTGGTTTTGTTGTGTTTGAGTAGTTTATTGTGTTATTTCAGATTATTTCACTGTGACATGCTGTTTAAAAAAAAAAAAAAAAAAAAAGATAAATACAATGTCAGAAATTTAAATTACTTTCTAAATCCCATGAGGTGTCCCAACCCTCAATCACTAATCTAGAGCCCTGTTTGAGTTTGGCTTATTAGTAAGTGATGTCAGAGTACAGCACAGCTTCACAAAATCAGCCCTTTTTGTAATGTGCCTTGTAAATACTTATTTTTCTTAGTACTGGTAGGCTGGTAGACTTTAGAAACCACCACTCTACCAGAAGTCATTTGTCCTTAATAATGTGGGTTCTCAGAAGATCATGGGGATGGGGGCTCTACAAGTACATTGCCTAATGGAGTTTCCCCTCAATCTGACCCGAGGACCCGTGGTGTTGGTGCGTTCTGAACCGGACATGCTCAGGCCTCAGACCTCAGACTCCAGGCTGGACACCCTGCTCCAGGGCTTTGGCACATAGGGACTGTTCACTCTGCGCGCCACCAGCACCGGCCTCCTCCCTCCGGGCTCCTCCCTCTGCCCCGCCCCCCCCTCAAACGCTCCGTACAGGCTGTTGTGCTGGTACAACACGGGCTGGTTGCTCACGCGCTGCAGAACGGGCGTGTTACTTCCTGGACAGTGGCTTGCGCACGGAAACAAGTGACACGTGTCCTTGGCGCCATCGTAAAAGTGATTCGGCGCCACATAAACCGGGTAGTCCGTGTACGAGTTTAGGTAGGAGGAGTAGCGTCTGTGCATCACCGAGGAGGATGAGCGTCTCAGAGCAGCCGCGTTTTGCAGAATCGCCTCCCTGTACGAAGGCAGCTGAGCGCAATCGGCGTATTTCAGCTTTTGCTTGTACGGGAAGGACCCCATATGGGCGGGGTCTAGGTACGCTGGTTCTGCCGACAAAGGGTAGCACGACAGGTTGTTTCCTAGACTCCCGTAAAGTTTTCCTGGTTGGGGGTTTGCTACGACAACTCTAGGGAACAAATCTGGAATGTCCGCCCTGGTTGGTGGCAAAGTTGAAGAGGTTGAAGGTTTTGTTTCGTCCACTTGCCGAATCCGGTCATTTCCCCAAGTTGCTTTCAAAAATGAGGCTCTCCGGTTGAGTTTGTCCTTCCCTAACAAAGGTATGTCATCCATGTCGGTGTCAACGTACGATTTCATGCAAGAGTTACAGCTGGGGCTCATCCCTGCGTAGTGTCCCGCCGAAGTGGAGCAAGGTATCGTGGGATTCGCGTGGTTGGCGTGGTTGCTCAGAAGAAGGTTGTTGGCGCGGAGTTCGGCTAAGCAAGACCTCGGCTCATCGTAATCATTCCTCGACCTCGCATCCAGCGCGTTGAAGACGTAATTATGCGCCCGTCTCTGCCTGCAGTCCGGGGGGTAGCTGAACTTGCGTCGAAACGGGCCCTTATGCTCTACGTAGATGTCCGGCACTTGCATCTCTCTGTACGGGACAAAAGTTTGGTGGCGTTGTGGTTGGTTGTCCATGTAAAGCCTGTTTCGGTGATTCATCGTTGGGGTAACCGTCGGGCTAGTGTCCCTCATCGCTAAGTGTGGCGTGCTGAGACTGGAGATTGGCAAAGTCCTTTCTAGAAGATGGTGGCTGGGTCTTGCAGGTAGCGTGTATCTCAGCGGGGTCGGCCTGGTGACCACTCGCGATTTGTCTAAAAGAGGTTGAGTAGCGGAATCGGTGTAATGAATGGGAAAAGTGGGAGTCAATGCCCTTTGCGGATACGGCGAGTGGTTGTCCGTGATGCTGGAGATGTACGGCAGCCTGTTGTGGGTGAGGTCTGTGGTGGAGACTCGAGGTGGCAGTCTGACGTTATCAGCTCCGCGTCTGCTCCAGTTTTCGATGGTTTTGGTGGCGTTGTCCAAAGAGTTCTCCACGCGGGCAGAGGAAACCATGTCTTTGGCGGTCCGTAGCATCTTGAGCATGTTTGCCTGAGTGTAGTTGGAGGTGACATCGGGGCTCTGCATGTCTCTGTTGCTCTTGTCCGAATGTTCCACTCCATTGAAGCAGCTGTAGATGCCCTGCAGAAACACAGAAAAAAATGTGTTAAAACAGATAATTTAATATATTTTGGGCACTTCTTTACCGTTTATATCTTAAGCGGTTTTAGGCAATGTATCATGTTTAAATCGCCCATATTACACTATTTTCTGATCTCTGTTCTAATGTTGTTTCCTCACCACAAACAGACCTGGAGTTGTGTTTTGTTTCATTCACATGTTTAACACACTAACCCTGCAGATTTAGGTTCTTCTATCAAATTGAAAACATTCTGTTTCATCTTTAAGAGAATAATATGGATAATTTCAGCCTGGGAATTGCCAATCGCATTCAAATAGTAAAAGGTAGCCATTAACTTCAAAACTACCGCTTCATGACATCACAAGGTGGAACACAGTGTTTTGTGCTTTGGACATGTCAACAGACTAATAGTCGGGGAGTCAAAGTCTCAAAAGATCAATAAAATCGATTGAACCTGACATGGTCTGCCATAACTTTAACTTCTTAGGTTCTTTTTAAAGACAATGCAGTAAAGTGTATTTACCTTGGTCTGCCATACTTTTTATTTGTGGGGTTTTTTGTTTGGTTTTTTTTTTTGGTTAACTTTGACCCTAAGGACCAATAATTAGAGGGTTTGCTCTTCTGGAAATATTGCGGGAAAAACATTGTGGACATTTTAGTGTAAGTACCCTTTATTTTTTGAAAGAAAATTTTGAAAAATAGAAAATTTCCTGAAATCCTCAGTGGGTTGGGTAGCTGTCAATAAATGCATTCCAGATGCATGTGGTGACAACATTCAGTGAAAAAAATCATTCTTAAAACACATTTCTACATGATTTTGGCTTAATTCAATGCAATAATTTTTTCACTGAATATTTCACATATTTCACCGCATTCAGACATGTTTTTCATTTTTCAAAATTTTCTATCCAAAAATGAAGGTTACATACACTAAAACTGTGGCCGTTTTAGTGTATGTAACCTTCATTTTTGGATAGAAAATTTTGAAAAAATGAAAAAATATATTTTTTATATATAAAAAAAAAAATATATATATATATATATATATATATATATATATATATATATATATATATATATATATATATATATATATATATATATATTTTTTTTTTTTTTTTTTTTTTTTTTTTTTTTGAGATATTTCCAGAAGAGCAGACCCTCCAATTATTGGTCCTTAGGGTTCAAAGTTAACAAAAAAATAATAATAATAAAAAGTGTGGCAGGCCATGTCAGGTTCAACCTATTTTTGAGGCTCACCGACTATAATAATGCAGGATTACTCAAGCAGGTAGAAATGAAATAAAACACAACTCCAGGTATTTTTTTGAGAAGGTAATTATAACATGGTTTAAAGCTCACAAGAGTCTGTTTTGTGTAATATAGGATCTTTAATTGTGCTTGAATCAGCATCTTGAAATACAACTTGTAAAAAAAAAATACTATAAAATACCAAGTAATAGCCAGTTTTAAATTAATCCCCTTTAAATATCGGGTGCAGGTGTATATTTTGATAAATAACCACTGGTTCCAAATAAACGGCGAGTCTGTATAGAAAGTGTCCCATGCCGACACCCCCAGCAGGGGGTGCTGCTGCTGAGGAGCTGTTCAAACTCCCATTTCCCGTTTTTTGTGCTTTATTTAACCAAGATATAATGATTAGTGCAGTGACACAACAGAGAGCATGACGTTTACAGCTGACACAGGAGCAGTATGACTTCAGTTCAGTTCAGCCTTTACCAGGCTGGTTATGTGACTCAAAATGAATAGGCTAAATTCTCTGTGCTGCGTCCAACCAGCCTCACCTTCACTGAAAATGTGGTGGAACAGACGACGTTGCTGTGAAATTATTATTTCGAAGTGACGTAAAAAAGAAAAATGGCGCAACATAGTGGGCAGGAAATGGAAGCAGTTTTTAGGAGTTTTGGTAATATTACTCTATTCACAGGAAGCAGCAATGTCATCGTAGCTGCTGTGACATAAGACGAAAGTTGTGGCAAAGGGGGAAGGAAAGGCAAGGGAAGAGGTGGCAGGAATCATGCCCACGGCAAGTGGGCAAAGTAGTCACCAGGCCATCGTATAACAGCGACACCTCCTCCAAGGCGTGCTATAAAAACTGTTAATTATAGTCATACTGAATTTGAATACCATATTTTGCCAGTTTTGCTGAGCAGGATTTTTGTGAGGAAGGAATTAATTGCTTGCCACAAATTGCTGCCTGGTCTCAAATAAAAGCCTGGTCTGTTAAGTGATTGAAACAAATAAACACACTGGCTATTATTTGGTATTTTATGGTAAGGAGTAGTAGCTGTAGTATTATGTGTAATAGTAGCAAAAAGCATAGTGGTAGTATTAGTACTTGTAGCAGTCCAAGTTTTTAGGTATTTGAGAAAAAGCTGGTCATATCTGGCAACATTTGCTATAACATTCTTCATTACCACCACAATCAACCGTCCAAACATGCTATAAGTAATGTAACAATCAGACTATATTTTTTGCTATTTGTCCTACTAATTAAAATTCCACTCAGAGACATCGGGAAACTAACCCACAACCTCTTCACTGAGGGGAGGATACGGGCGCACTCTGCCACAGTAACACAGCGTGCTCCAAACAGAGAGATCTGTAGTCTAAACCAAACCTCAGAGAGGTAATGGACAAACAAATTGCTTACAATGCAAACCACATAATGAAATATATTCACTTCATTTTGCCTTTTAACGTCTTCTGCTTTGACAAAGTGTTTGGATATGAGATCAAATCAAATTCACACACTTTTGAATAGCATCTATATTCAAATGAGGGCACCCACTGGAACATCGTTAAGACGGAGGCAGAGGCAGTGCTTTTAACATTCTGGTCGTTAGCGCGTTGGGAATAGTGTTTATTTTGTTTGACCAAATGAAATTGTCTTTTTCTTCCAGAGCAGATCTTTGAGCAAGATGCCCTTCCTGTAGCAACCGGCTGTATCACTGCGAATGGAGCTGGCATTGAGGGAGATGCTCATCAACTCAGAGGTCAATAGTTCAATCCCAGCTCTGACCAATGAAGTTCTAGGGCAAGACACTTTCCCACCTTGCTCTTGTATGAATGTGGTTGAGTACAGTGTTTCCCAAAGACTGGGTCATGACCCTCAGATGGGTTGCAGGAGATTTTTTTGTGGTCGCCTTGTCACAATCTGCATGTAGAACAGCAATATACAGTTCTGACACGAGATTTTCTGTGCTCACAAAAATGAAAACAAAGCACAGAAACAGACTGAATGCTGCTCCTGATCTGCTGCTGCTGCGTCTCCTCCTGCACCTGGACTGGAACAGCTACAAAAACACAAACAGGCCCACTTACCTCAGTAGAAATGTTGAAATGTTAAGACATATAATGTTTTATATCCTTTCTAATATTTTTAATATAATCATTAGTAATTATTTTATTGACTATTTTGTTCCAATGTTGCTGGTTCAATTGAATGTTGAAAATGAAAAGAAACAGGCTACGTTTAATGTCCAAATAGGCGACTTATAGATCCTTTTATAGCTGCTTCAATTACTGTTTTTCATTGTTTAAAATTTGAGTATTGCTAATTGTTTCGAAAGACATGATCACTCAGTCAACAGTAAAATATCCTGTTCATTAATATTCAAATCCACCTTTATTTTGTGATTTATGAATCATGTCTATTGAGTCTATTGGGTCACGAAGGTTTGTGACTTAAAATAAAAGTTTGGGAAACATTGTTTTTTTAGAGATTGGCAGATATTGGAAGGGCTGATGGCACAGATTGGCAGACACTTTCTCGTCAAATTCCTCAGGGGCAGCTCTGGCTAAAGAAACAGCTTACACCACAAACTATGAAAAATAAATGTTGTCTCTCTGTAATCCTTTACTCATCCAGGAGTGATTCATGGTAACAACAATTTCAAGTGATCATTGTTCAGATAACTGTTTTTTAAAGGGCTCATATTACCTTATTTTTTGGACTATAAGTCGCACTTTTTTTCATGGTTTGTGTGGTCCTGCAATTTATACTATTATATATTAAAATTTTCACACTAACAGCCACGAGAGGAGGCTCTAGTCTTGTGTACCAGTATCTGCTGCTCCTATTACTCCTGTACCACTGTCACTTCACTCTACTGTGCATGTCTCCTGTCTGTATCATGTCAGTTGATCGGATCTTTACTTCTGTACCACTGCACAATTTAACATTTAAGTGACTTCAGTGACATTTGACACCGTCCTGTCGAGATTCAGAAAGGCTTGAATAATTCTAACTGGAACTGACGCTGAGTCTAACGACAGCTACACAAGAAGAAGTGACGCTCCTTTTACCTCCAGAGGTTACAAAGTTCATTTGGTTTAGTGATTTGGAGTGAGATAGAGAGTTTGGTAAACTTGTTCTGTTCTGTTGTTTATGTTATATTTATCTGAGGAATTGTTCACATGTGATGTTAACAGTCTGTTGTTCTCTCTTCTATTGTTATTACTAGAACTTGACTTTTAAGATTCCTGGTCTCGCATTTTATCAAATAAATTATCTCCCAAAAGTGCGACTTATAGTCCAGTGTGACTTTATGTTTTTTTCTTGTTCATTATGCTTTTTTTTTTTGGCAGGTGTGACATTTACTCTGAAGCAACTTATAGTCCCAAAAATACAGTAAGTTATTTTTGGGATATACTGTATATTATAATGTCCTTTCATCACAAACATACTCAGAGTTGTGTTTTGTTTCATACACACATGTTTAACGCATAAATCCTCCATATTCAGAATGAGTTCTTCTCTAAAACGGAAAACATTCTTGTGACGTCACGTGTCCTGGAATTTCCAATCTCAACTAAACAAAAGGTAAAAAATTGCTGTTATCTTGAAAACTACCGCTTCATGAAGTCACAAGGTGGAACAAGGTTTTCTTAACTTTGGAGATGTGGACAGACTAATAACAAAGGATTACTCAAACATGTGTGAATGAAACAAAACACATAATTCCAGGTGTTACCAAGTATTCAAGTCATGTTAACTGGGCAAAAATTATGTCTTCTTTTGCAGTAGTTTTAACATTCTTCTTGTTAATGTACGGCTGAACGATTAGAGAAAAAACATCTAATTATGATGTTTCTGACTAGAGTAGCGTTGGAGATTAAATTTGAGATGAATGTTTACGACTCAGTTGTAATTCAGTGTTGACAATTTAAACACGATCAGGAGAATCGACAAAAACCCTGAGATATGAAATGACAAACTAATACAAGAGTCACACTTCAGATCTTTGTTTGTACAGATCTAAACTACCGGGTTGGCCATTTTTATTCAGAATACGAAAGAGGATTTGTTTTTGAATGAAATGATGGTACTTCAAAAACTGCAGCCTTTGCGATTTGCTAATTATGGCCATGAAAATTCTGACTTTGATTCGAGCGCGATTCATCTCGCACTCGATTTAATTAAAGCCATTTATTCAAGTCGTGTTACCTTATCAGATTGTCTTCTTTCGCGGCGGTTTCACATTCTCGTCGCGTCGGAAGTATTGTTTACAAATGATCTTAACTGAGCACAGTGCTTAAGTGTCTGCTGCTGAGGCTCTGCTGTTTATCTCGGCCTCTTTATTTCCCTTTCAGATGTAGCGTCAGTGAGAATCCTTAATGCGAGCTCTCGGTGCAGTCACAGGCTCGCTTTTAATGGGACCATTTACATTCCACATGAACAGGAGCAGACTCAGACCTCCAGGAACAAGCGCCATCACTCTGGGTTACTGCTGCTGTCTCCACCAGCTCTGATACACTACACTGCTAGTACAAGAGGAGAATCAGTTAAATATACTGTTTTAAGTGCATTGGATTAAGTGGCTTGGATGTTTTTATAATTATTACTTTGTTCAGTGAGAAAGTACCTGTGTAAATAGTCATCGTAGTTTTAACGTTTATAGGGCCCATATTAAGCTATTTTCTGAGCTAATTTATAATGATTCCTCGTCACAAACAGACTTGGAGTTGTGTTTTGTTTCATTCACACGTTTAACACACAAACCCTGTATATTTAGGCTGAGGACTTCTCTCAAAAAAACAAAACAAACTTCAGTTCACAAGGCAGAAAAGAGCATTTTGAGCTTAGAAGATGTAGACAGACTCATAATAAAGAGTTACTCAAACATGTGTGAGTGAAACAAAACACAACTGCAGGTCTGTTTTTAAGGAGGTTACGGCATACTAACATGGCTTAAAGCTCACAAGAGTCCATTTTGTGTAATACTGGAAAATGTATCCTCTGCATTTGACCCATTCTTCAGGAACAGTGAGCACTAGAACATCAGCTCACGAGGACCTGAGCTAAATTTGGTCAGGACTATTTTAACTAACTTAATGAAAACTTTATTCCTCCACGAACAAGAAGAACTGCTAGTTACCGTGACAACAAAACACCGCTGTGGCCTCTGAGAGTTATGAACATAGTCAGTGTGCTAATGTGATGAGAGCAGCCATCAGGACTTTGAACGATTATGCTAATATGACTCAGGCACAGTTCATACAGCACCATTAAAGGAGGACATTAAATGCAAAGACAATTCAGAAAAGACCACGAGAGACACCACCAGAGGCGACTTGGTCACTCCCCACAGACCTTTGGTCAGAATGTATTATCTGTCCAAGGTGGGAATCTGTGAAATAGTCTTCCACTAACACTAAGAGAATGTTCTACATACAGCTACTCTAAAGCTCAAATAAAAAATTGGTTATGGTCAAATGAAACATGACCTCATGTACAGCTGCATTGTGATTTTAATTCCTCTTCTATGGACACTTACTTGCATGTGTGGCCAAACTGCCTGGAAAATAATGGGAATTGTACAGAGTGGAGTGTGCAATATTTTGGACAGTGCAATAATAGTAACTGTGCAATGAGTGAAGTGTGCAATAATGGGAACTGTGCAATAAATGGATTGTGCAATAATGGGAAATGTGCAATAATGGGAACTATGCAATGAGTGGGGTGTGCAATGACTGGACTGTGCAATATTTTGGACTGTGCAATAATAGTAACTGTGTAATGAGTGGAGTGTGCAATAATGGGAACTGTGCAATAAATGGACTGTGCAATATTTTGGATTGTGCAATAATAGGAACTGTGTAATAAATGGACTGTGCAATAATGGGAAATGTGCAATAATGGGAACTGTGCAATAATAGCCTGTGCAATAATAGCAACTGTGCAGTAAGTGGAGTGTGCAATAATGGGAAATGTGCAATGAATGGAGTGTGCAATAATGGGAACTGTGACCTGATGGAAATGAGCCTTAGGTTACACTCCAACATGTTTACACTCATGTTGTGTCATGTTTGTTCATTAACATGCTCTGTCCCAAACAAATAAATAAATAAATACACTTAGGGTAGATCAATAGACCTAGCTAACAAACAGAAAGTGTAAACAAGTAGGTGTGTTAGTTTCAGTTTAGTATCTCCTCCCTTCAGGCAGATATAAGGCAGTGTCCACCAGTGTCTGTCCAGAACTGAAAAAGCAGTTTGGATGAGCTATGGAACATCTTTTCTCAAAAACCTTGTCCAGTTGACAGAATTGAATTTTTCTTTTGTTATGCTTGGTGGTTCCTCACTTGCCTTATGCATATAAGGCAAGTGAGGAACCACTGCAACCCATTTAAAATCAACTAGTTCTGATTTTCACATTTTGAAGGTACATCTGGTCTTTAATGAGAGTTTTAAAATGACTTCACTTGAATCTAATCTTTCCTTCTGTCACTTCCACCTAAGTAACGTGTGTAATAATTGTAACTCGTTGCGTTGATCCTGAGCCCTGGCCTCTCTCTTAGTTTAAAGTGACTGTGGACTTTTCTCACTTTCAAACACACTGAGTGAGTCTTCTGACACTGGAGTTTCCCACCTCACAAACCTGATGCAACCGAAGGCAAATGAGTAGAGCTGAAGCTCTGTGATTCCACCGGCCAAAGGGTCCATTATTTACACAGGAAATGGAAAAGCACTAACTGGGCTGCAGAATGTGAGAATTACTGAAATTAAGTCAGTATTTCAGCAATAAATCCTGTTTAGTTTGAGTACAAATGGAGCTCAGCAGTGGCCGCCCACTCACCTGTTCCGGAACAAAATTTTTCATTCCTTTTTCCCATAAGCTTTCTGAAAAAATTTATTTGAAAGTTCGAAAGCTTGCTCAAGGCTAATCAGCTCTGTGGTAACTAATGACCACAACACCGATTTTATTTAAATCAGTTTCTGAAACTTTATAAAAAAAATTAATTATTAAAACATTTGGTTAAATCTTGCATTTTAAATTGGCTTTTTGGACTTAAAACAACTAGGCCCATCATGATAATGACTATATTGACTAATACAATACACAAAAGCTGGAACTATCTCAAACACAGTGAGTACAGGACTAAACTAGAACTAAACTAGAACTAAACCAGGACTAAACCAGGACTAAACCAGGACTAAACCAGGACTAAACCAGGGCTGAACCATGGACTGAACCATGGACTGAACCAGGACTAAGCCAGGACTAAACCATGGACTGAACCATGGACTGAACCAGGACTGAACCAGGACTAAACCAGGACTAAACCAGGACTAAACCAGGACTAAACCAGGACTAAACCATGGACTGAACCAGGACTGAACCAGGACTAAACCAGGACTAAACCATGGACTGAACCATGGACTGAACCAGGACTAAACCAGGACTAAACCACAGACTAAACCAGGACTAAACCACAGACTGAACCAGGACTAAACCAGAACTAAACCACATATTTTTGGGGTCAATATTTATGGTGTGTATAATTTTATTAAGTTGGAAATTTGGGGTTATTTTTTGGAAATATCATAAGATTTAAAGACACACTGTGTAACTTTTGTGGTGGAGGGTCCGCCATCGGCTTTCAATAACACGGTGATGTTATTGCTTTGCTTGGGATGTTCCACAGTATGGCATTAAACATATCATGCATTTATTCAATTACAGGTGCTTTTTTTCTGAAAACTACATTATTTATTAACATACATTACAATGGATTATTTTTGCAAATGAGTTACTTCTCCACAGATCTGACCTGTAACTTGGCCTGTTGATGTGATTTGCTTGTCTCCATGGAAGATTTCAGGGAAAAACAAACTGGAGTCAAGTGGTGGACCCTCTACCAGAAAAGTTGTCGTTGATTGACTTATTACAGGTACAGACTATGTACTAGAGCAGGAGTCTCCAACCTGTAGCTTGGTAGATACCAGCAGCTCTCCTCCCTCTTCCAAGTAGCTCACCAAGGGATTTCTGAACTAACTAATTAAACTAAATAATTACTACCTAACTTTGTGCGCTAATAGATGGGTAAAGGATTATGTTTTATATCTAAGGCTTTCCTATGCTTCTTGTTTCTTGTGATCTCTAAATAGTGTGACCAGACATCCCTATTTACCCGGGACAGTCCCAGTTTTGAGCCATGTGTCCTCTGTCTCAGCAGATTTATCCAGAACCACTGATTTGTCCCAGTTTTATACAAAAAATGTCCCAGGTGTCCCTATTTTTGACCAATTTCATCTAAACCAGGACTAAACTAAGACTAAACCAGGACTACATCAGGTCTAAACAAAGACTATCACAATTTTTTGACTAATCAAATCCTAGCCAACAGTAAAGAGGAGCATAAATTATCATTTGTTTAGCCAAAATACAGAAAATGAAGTGTTAGAAGTCAGAATTATTGTGCATACTATTTTCACAGTTTTATTTAGACCAACCATCTCAATCTGGGTGCTTTCGCAGTTTAGAATTTTAAAAATCCATTCGCCTTACCTTGAAAATTAGTAGCTCTTTGGCGTTTTCTTTTTGTAAAAGTAGCTCACTGGAGTAAAAAGGTTGGAGACCCTGATAATCCTCCTTTAGGGTCACTGAATCAGTGCCAAAAATTAGTTCCAAAATGATCGTTTATCGTCTATATTTTTTCATTTATCGTCTGTATTATCGAGACGTGCATAAAAAGAGCCGTGCTATGGATATTAGCTGGCACGTAGCTGGTTATCCTCTGTGATGCCTCCTGAGCTCTTAATATTTGATTTTTTCGAAGTCTGTGAGGAATAATGAATGGGAAATTTACTTCGGGAGGTCACTGTTGAGCTCCATCACGGGGCACGTTAGATTACGGAGCGTGTTATTACAGGTTGTTACACAGTGAAAGGTAGTGTACTGTGACCCTGTATCATGGTCATGTGACGCTTTGAATCAGGAGGCAGTCGGCGCGGTCAGACTTTCTTCCGTGTCATAAAGGCCTTGTATCCAATTTTCTTTCCGTGTGTTTGAGCAAAATTTATCTTGCCCCAGTACAGATGTTGTATGAGGAGCTCTTGAGGTCAAAATAAGCGCTGTGTACAGTCTGCATTGAATTAAAAAACTTTTATTGTCTCAGAATCAGGAAGTGTGAGGTTAGCATGCTAGCTGTTGTTAGTATTTACGTGACAGCAAAGATCTCTGGCCTCTGAAAGTTGCGAAAAGGGCTTAACTCTTTCCCCCATGAAGACGACATTTGACGACCCCCCCGTACCCTTAATGACGTGTTTTGTCACCTCCGCTGTATCATTAAAGACGTGATCTGACGAGCATTAGAAACAGCTCCGTTTTTCACATTTAAACAGAGACTGTGATAGGTGGGGGCCACTACAACCCATATAGACTGACCAATAGGATTCAAGGATATGTTTTCACAGATTTTTTCCAAAGTTAATCGAAGTAGTGACGATGGTAGCTTCCGGAAAAAACACAACATGAAACACATGCAATGAAAAGACTGTAGCACTGCGGTGCACAGTTTTAGAAATAATGAGGAGCGGACGTATTTTATGGATAAGTTTAGAGAAAATGACTTTTACAGATTTGAAAGTGATGATGAGGGTGATTATAAAGTGGAAAACAGCGATAGCGACGGACTTTCAGAGAGTCAATCTTATGAAGATGCGCGCGTCTGTATGGAGTCCTGCGATATCTGAACAAACTATCCGGGCTTTATACTCGATTATGAACCAAAATTGCCCTGAAATCTGGATGTTTCCCAGGCGAGTCCTTTAAAATATTTCAGTCTTTTTTTCCAAGATGCGATGCTCTGCGCACGAGAAAGTAACCAAGGTGACAAATACTGGACACCCACTGACGGGGAAGAGTTTTATTATTATATTATTTTATTATATTAAACTAAATTAGTTGAATAAGCTAAATGAGTTGAATAAATTAAATAAGTTGAATAAGCTAAATGAGTTGAATAAGTTATATAGAAAAAATGAATTAGGTGCACACAGGTGTACAACAGGTAAAAACAGGTGCACACTTGGCTATACTGTATCTGGTGATATGAAATCTGTTTAAATACTTTGACAAAGTATATTTAAATTTTTTTTATGAATATAGTACTCACAACATGCTTATATCAGATGCTGAATGTAATTTTTTGTTTTTGTTTGCACCTGACCAGGTAAACTCTCATTTTCAGTGAGCTGTTATACACCTATAAATGAGTTGAATCACATTTAAACATCCATAAATGAATAGTTCATAGTCTAGGGTTTCCAGAGATACCAAATATGTCTGTTACAGTTAAGTTCATGAGTGTAAAAATCATTTATAATCACTCATGGAAGTCTGTTTTCTTTTATGTAGTTATGCTCTAAGGGCAGCCCTAGTCATATATGTATGGGTTGTTCCTAGTCGGCGTCCAGGGGGGAAAGAGTTAAGAACTAATCACTGTGAATAATTAGGGGTGTCGAAACCAACTTTGGACCAACGCAAACTGTTTAAAATGAAGTAGTTCTGTTTTTCAAGGTGCCGTGGCTTTAAATTAAGCCAAACTCGAATGTAATTAAGGGCAGAGAAGTGCGACACATATTGATGATGTTATCAGCATTCCTGGGGGGTGTGATGCTAACTGAAGACGCCGCTCAGAAATGATTTAGTAGCTCAACAGGTGAGCTTATTTGTGCTCATAAAAAAGTCTCTCACTTTAAATTACAGGCACGTGCTAGCTAGTGTTACTCAACAGTTTTTCAATTAGTCCCTCTCGCATTTATGTTGGAAATCAAACTCTTCAACGGGACCGTGATCGCCCATTTGATCACAGGCTTCTGAAAATGTGCTCTTTAAATTCATTGTATTTGTTTGACAACTGAAGAAAAAAATGATCTAAATCTTTTTTGACAGTGTTTGCTTATGTGCGCATTGTGTCTCCATGGTAACTGCTGAACATTCCACCGTACAGATACATGTAGAACGCTTCCAACGTGATGTCACTGCGAAGTATCAAAAAAGTACTCTTACCCTGCTCAGATCCAGCAGACAGTTGAGGCGGTCGGACTTCATAACCTTCTAAAACCAAACTTAACTACACTGTAATTACAGATTATTACAGTGAAGAATACATTTATAATGTACTGGCATTGGATAATGGCTGTGACCCTGCTCAGAGCCAGCAGACTGTTGAGGAGGTTGGAGGAGGTTATAACCCTCTTAAACTAATAAAAATAATAATACAATACGTCAGACTTATATAGTGCTTTTTGGACACTCACCTATCTAAAAGGAACCTAACTACATTGTAATTACAGTTTGTTACTATTGCCCAACCAATATATCTGCTGGCCAATATTATCGACCAATATGAGCACTTGGAGACATATCAGAAATCAGCCAAAATCTTGCTGGTATGGGCCAATAGCCCATGTGACCATGTTATACCTTAGACCAGGGGTGCTCACACTTTTTCAGCATGTGAGCTACTTACAAAATGACCAAGTCATAAAGATCTACCTAATACAAAGCCAAGCAAACTGCACTGAAACACTCTGGGCCCCTTTTTTTGGACCCTCACCCACAGTTTGAGAACCCCTTCTTTAAGAGAACTTCCTCTGGCACTTTACACAAAACTGTGAAAAAAGTGAAGGAAGATTTTTAAACCTGTTTTTTAAAGTTCCAAACTGGAGGAGTTGCATTCTTTTCTGGTTTTGCAGTAGTGATATTTACCAGCCTCTGCACATTTACCAAACCAAATGCACATCGTGACAAACACAGATGCATTTGTGCACTTTTGTTAGACAAACTTCAGCCAAATGTGGCAGTAGGTCTGTTCTGTAGATCCGCTCTATGCTGTAGACCTGCTTTGTGCCAACACTGGAACACAAATTTAGACTGGTTTTTGCTTCACGTTTGGTCTTGCTCTTCTCATCAGCCGCACTGTGGGAGGGGCTTGTGTTCGCTGTACGCAGGAAGGAGCGAGAGCGTGAAAAGGCGAGGGGCGGCGTGCTGACGTGAGGCAGATGGACAGGTAGGATGTTTAGGAAGTTGAACCTGCCCTGTGATGCACGCTGGTACACGAGGGCACACGCTGTTGCAGACGAGCCGTGCATAGGGAGCGTGTGTGTTTGTGATGCGCCGTAGAGTCTCTGCGGGCTACACTGAGCGCACAGGCTGCACTGAGACGCCCCACACGCTCCTGCACCCGCTACAAGTTTATTACCAACAGCAGTGGCCGTAATGAAATATGATCACACTTGTTGAGTGTCAGACCTTGAGTGAGACACAAGACCGAGTCCAAACGCGAGTCCAAGACGAGACACGGCGATCTACCCACACGACCTTGACGATCAACTGGTAGATGGTTCGACGTATTGAGCACCCCTGCCTTAGACGCTCTAAGACAGATAATTTGGATCAAATTATCTGTCTGGAATTTGATCCAATTTACAGACAGATAAATGTCCTAATATGTGGCACCGCATCAGTATTTATCAGAGGAGTAATTTGTCTATTTCTGTGACACCGTACTGCACCTGAACGCACCCCCAGAATGACGTCACGTGACTCACATGTTCCTATTTACACCAGTGCGCAACACGGAGGTGCTGCTTTAAACACTCTTGTATCTGATCCACGGTACTGACTATAAATAAAAAAGTTTACAACAACACTACTGCATGCTTTTATCAAAGTGGGAGTGCTGTCAACATGTTGGATTATATTATTTTTACGGATGATAGTTTTGAGTCAGGATTGAAAGGACATTTATTTGTAAAGACTTGTGATCTGAGAGGAGCCTGTGTGAGCGGTGACTGTTGCAAATGTGTCGGTTTTGAAGCCACTTTTGGTTCTTTTTCATTGTTTAGCTGCTGTAGCTCCCATTCATAAACAGTCTGTTTTCTCTGACATTGGCCTAGTATAAAGTGACAAAAGTAGTAGTGATAATAAATGAGCTGTGAATGATCGGCATTTACGCATATAGAATAGAATAGAATCAAATAGAATAGAAAGCCTTTATTGCCATTAAAGAGTGTAATGAAATTCAGAGCTTCTCCGTCAAAGTGCAAGAATTAATAATAAACAAAACAAATTAACGATTCTCATTCAGTACGGTGACAGATATCATTAATTACCGCAGTGTGCACTCATTTACTGCTAAAGGCTGATAGAGGTAGTTTATTTACTTTCTTTACTGGCTAGAATGTCTTGCAAAAATGCCATTAGTCCGACCTACTGTCTTTAAATATGACAGTAAAGAGGCAGAATAACAATAAATGTAGCCTAAATAAACCCAATTTAAAATCCAATAGAACCAAACCTTAGTTTTACAATCAACTGAAGATTTATAGTGAAGTTTTACATCACTAAATATATTGGTTTTTATATCTAATATTGGTAGCTCCAACTCCTTTTTTTATCTATTTCATATTGGCCGCAAAAAAATCCATACGGTCGGGCCCTATTTGTTACAGTGAAGATTAACACAATAATACACTCTTACCCTGCTCAGAGCCAGCAGACAGTCGAGGCGGTCGGACTTTCGGACAGAGTGTCGTAGTTTCCAGTACAGGAGGTGCTCCCAGGCGAACACCAGCAGACTCAGCCCCATGGCCACCAGCAGCATGTAGAAGACTCCCGCCATGTTGTCTATGTCCAGCTTCGAACTCATCACCTCCTTCTTCTCGTTACGACAGATCCCTGTGAGCCACACCGTCTGCAGCTTCTGAGTGTCCCCTGTAAAAGACAACGATTAATTATAAAGCCGCATTACGGAACTTTCCTGTTGTTGGGTCCATCTGATGATTGCCTGTTGTTCGTGTTTTTTTGTTTTATTTTTAAGTCTCGTGGTGCATTTTGAGCTCTTTGCACATATTTTGCCATTACATTTTTAACTACAAATGGCAAATAAACTAACCTAATCTGACCTCACTTGTCTCCATGGAGATGTGCCTGTTTTAGCTGGAATATTCCACATTAACTTGCAGACAAGCACAAGGCCAAGTTACAGGTCAGATCTACAGAGACTCTGATTAAACCTGTGTATCATTTGTTCACTGTTTTTTCAAAATAAAAACAAAAATAATAAAATGGAAAAAACAACTATTTTCTTCATTATTTGTCTTCAAAACCAAAGTGAAAAAAAAACGAGAATCGATTTTGTGTTTAAATGAATAATGAGAAAAAAAAAAAACTGATAACGGCCATTTCCTGTTTCCATGACTTAAACTGTGATGCCGGACTTTTGCGCCGCATACGGACTGAACCAGGACTAAACCAGTCTCAGTCCTGGTCTCAGTCCTGGTCTCAGTCCTGGTCTCAGTCCTGGTATGGTCCTGTTCTCAGTCCCAGTCTGGTCCCAGTTTCAGTCCCGGTCTGGTCCTGGTCTCGCTCTCGGTCTGGGCCCAGTATGCTCCCATTGTCAGTCCCTGTCTGATCCCGGTCTCATCCCAGTCTCAGTCCTGGTCTGGTCCTGGTCTGGTCCCAGTCTCAGTCCTGGTCTGGTCCCAGTCTCAGTCCTGGTTTGGTTCCAGTCTCAGTCCTGGCCTTGTCCTGGTCTGATCCTGGTCTCAATCTGGTCCCATTCTCAGTCCCGGTCTGAGTCCAGGTCTCAGTCCCAGTCTGGTCCTGGTCTCAGTCGTGGTCTGGTCCCGGTCTCAGTCCTGATCACCCGACAGTCTATGCGGGCACGCCTCCGGTCACGACACTTGTTCAGTCCTGGTTTAGACCTGGTTTAGACCTGGTTCAGTCTTGGTTTTAGTCCTGGTAAAAGTCTGGCATCGCAGTTTAAGTCACAGAAAAAGGAAACAGGCGTTATCCATTTTTTCCATTATTTACTTAAACACAAAACTGAAAAAACAAATCATTATCCATTTTTTCATTTTGGTTTTGGAGACAAATAGTGAAGAAAATAATTGTTTTTTCGCTTTCTTATTTTTGATTTTTTTTGGAAAACAAATGAACCAATGATACACAAATTTGACTGCAGTATACATTTTAGTTTCTAATGCATTTTTGAGCAGTAAAAACACTCATAATTGAATTTATGCAAGATAGATAAAGTTAAAGCCATATTGTGAAACATTACAAGCAAGTACTAACATCTCCATGGAAACCCTCTACTGGAAAAGTGACATTATGTCGCGTTCTCAAACAGCAACATAAAGAGAACAACAACAAATTTAATACCAACAAACCACATGCTCGTCTGCAGAGGGTATCATTTGTTTGAAATGTTCCAAAGTATGGCATTAAACGTATCTATGTCTACAGAGAAAAGTCAAAATACACGTCAGATCTGTGGAGAAGTGAGTCTTAAGGTATTATTTTCACAGTATTTTTAGTATTACTTTTATTTTAGTTGGTCTCTCTGGTCTCTATTAAAATAAACGAATGAAACTAACAATAAAAACAACTGCAATTCAATAAATACAAGATAAATAAGTTACAATTATGCTACAAAAAATGTGGTGATTTCCTCCAAAATATAGTAAGCCAATACTTATAGCGTTCTGTCTACTGAAAGTGTCATTTTGCGACCTCCATAAGCCAGTCTAAAAAATACCTGGCACACGTGACCTTGTGTTTTGGATGATCTGATTTTCTTTCTGCTGTAAACACAAACTAATAATCAAATCTAATTATTGGCTTATCTGATTACTCCATTATCTGATTTCTCTGGCAGTGTAAACGTACACACGGTGACAGAGGTGAGGGGAGGACAGCGCTACGGGGGATTCCTGGCGTCCTGGCAGGGATTTCGCAAGGTCAGATTTTAGAGCTGCAGTTATTGTGAAATGAAACAATAACAACAATGGCCAGAAACTGTGAAATCCTTAATTTATTTTCATTCCCAGAGCCTAATACATTCCTCTAGTATGTGACCAGCTTTATGAAACATCAAATATTCTGTATGATTAAAGGTTGTATAGAGGATTTTTTTAAGGGAAGAGAAATACAGCGACAGTTCTTTTACAAATGTTGTGCCTGCGTGACACCACCTTCATCCTCCACAGCCTCAGTAGAAACATCTCCTCCCGCCTCTTTACTCTAGAAATCACGTTTTTTTTTACAAGCCAGTGCCCGTTCAGAATTACTGTTGAAATGACCTGTCTAGAAATAATTTATCGACCGACGCGTCAGTTTTTAGACCCTTCGTCCGCTTCATTCGCGCAATCACTGGAAGGAATCTCTGAGAATCACCTCGGTTTGTCTTCGCTCCTTTTCCCCTTCTCTTCGTCTTTCAGCGACCTCAAAAACCGACTTTCTTTTGCGGCGAACTGGTCGTGGATTCTCGTCCGCCGTCGCGACAAACTTTGTGAGAAATGTGAGGAAGCTACAGTTTGAAAAAGCCTCTAAGAACCGCTGCATAAACCACATGATCCCTGCATCCCGACGAGTCAGTTACACTAGAAACGTAGGGAGTTTGATTGACGACCTGACAGCCAATAGAAAATGAGGCAGCCTCGTTTTCTATTGGCTGATGTTTATCTGGCCTCAACACGTCCACAGTTGATAGATTTTCATTCTTTTTTTTTTTTTTTTTGGTCATCATAATTCCAAGGCTGCTGCATCTCTGTAATTGTATTTTAAACTTTCATTGACAATTTGAAACCAAAAAAAAAAAAATCCTCCATACAACCTTTAAGTCAAGTTAAAGGAAAGAGGTGAGATTTTTTCAATGTAAAGTCACTTGGAGCCAAAATCGATGGAACCCAAAGTACACCCATGTTCACTTCTTGTTTGGAATGCCACATCTTAGCAATGTCTATTTATATAGTCTATGGTATTACGTAGATATATTGTATAAGCAGCTGTGTACTGTCTATATAAAAAATATACAGCATTTTATTCTCAGTGAAACAGGAAGTGCACTGTTAACATGGTAGTTGTTGTCAGTTTTAATGTTCTGGCCTCTGAAAGTTGTCAAAAGGCACTTATAATCTCATCATGGTGAATAATTAGGAGAATCAGAATGCATAAGGTAAATGAGGAAGAACTGCAACCGCTGCAATTTACTCAGGCTGAGTTTTTCTCTCAAACAGAAAAAGCTCTGATCCACCTTGTGATGTCATGTCGTAATACAGGAAGTGCTCATTTTTTTTAAACGCCATACACCTTCACTAGAATAATTTTGATGATTTCAGCCCTGGAATTGACTATCTGTACTGAGCTAAAGCTAAAAGGTAGCTGTTGAAACTACAGTTTGATGACATCACAAGGTGGAACAGAGCATTCTGAGCTTTGGAGATGTAGTAGACTAATAAAGAGTTACTCAAAAATGTGTAAATGAAACAAAACACAACTCCAAGTATTTTTTTGAGTAGGTAACAACATTGTAACCTTGTTTAAAGCTCTCAAAGATCCATTTTACATGTTATGTTTACTGTTTTTAACTGTCTTATGTTTTATATTGCTTGATAAATTACACCATCTAGTGATCTTCATTTACTCCTTTAGTAATAATAGTAGAAGAAGAACGTTAAAAGGAAGTTGTTGTTCTGTCCTCACTTCAGCAAAATGGCTGCTCCTCGGTTCTGGTGTTTCTTTTTTGTGTTTGTTTAAGCATCATCTGTAAGTATTACATAGTAAAACATGATTATACACCTGTAATATTGTCTTTTGTGTTTGAAATGTACTAGTTAGCACGTTTTTGGTGTGCCATTGTCATGCAAATTAGTCTGCTATTCATATACTACTTAGATTCATTGACTGTAACTTTACGTTTGTAAAATTATCTGGCACTGATATTAATAACCATTTCTGTATGTGTTATTGTTGCAGTTTCACAAAAAAGTTGGAACCAGTAAATTTCACCAAAGTCAGCCGCTGTCTGTGAAGTTTCTTCTGGGTCCATGTTTAACTGTTTGGATAGCTACAGCATCTAGTGAGGCCACTTAACGTATTTTCTGGGCCATTAGAAGCGCTCTTAAGTCTCTAACCTCAACAAAAACGACCGCGCGCCCCACAGTCCAGAGCGCCCCATACACGAATCCACTCGGGTGTCCCAGCACAACTTCAGTGAACTATAAAGCAGCACCACCCGCAGCACACGCAAACACACACGGAGCAGACAGCGACCGCACAGCGAAAAACACCCACAGACGGAACGGAGGAACGAACCGAAAAAACGAGTCCAATGAGTCAATCTGAGTCACAACTGAACAAGTGAGTCATTGCGACCGACCCAGTGGTCCCAGACAGCACCCTCCCTACACGCCACAACTGAACAAAGCCCAGAGTCACCGTGAACGCACCAAACAAAGTCCGAGTGACCCATCCAACTGTTGTGTTTTGTTTAAAGTCCAGTGTGGTTTATTTGTGAAAAAAGTATGAAAATAGACCATTTAAAGACAGTGCGTCTTATAACCCAGAGCGCCTAATAGCCTGTAAAATACAGTACATTATATATTATAGGACCTTTAAGAAAAAGCACTTTTGGGGGTGTACATTTATATTGATTTTTTTTTTTTTTTCCATCTAAAACAGACCTGGGAATTGTCCAGGTCCTGGGCCACATACGGCTCTTTGGTTGACTCTGACCCGCCCGTTTAAGCTCATTTGGAATTACAAAATAAACACATTTTATCATTGTACCTCATTCATGGACTAAAGCTGCATTGCTTTTATTATGATATTTACTGCTTTTTATAAAGAAATTGACTTAATATTATGGAGAATTGAGTTAAGCATTTTGGCCCGGCCCTCCACAATATTTTCTGTTTCTCACGTGGCCCCATGGAAAAAATAATTGCCCTTCCCTGCTCTAAAATATACTCTCCATTTGTATTTCAGTTCATATTGTGACCTATTATTGATCGACTAAATAATCTTGGCTTTGGTGTTGTGGGGTAGTTTCTGAAATCTGGAGCTCCAAATGTGCAGAGCAGCTGTGCAGTTAAACTTCTGATGAGGGGCCCGTCCTCAGAGACACTTTGGTTTTATGGAGTCTGTCGTCAAAATGTGCCCACCACAGCAACAAAAACACAACTCCTAAAACCTAATATATACGTGTGTGAGCGCGTGTGTGTGACTTATGCAGGCTCAGTGTTTACAGTCCCCGGGTCACTTTGAAAATAATACTATCTTATAATAATAATGCATGAGACTTAGAATACAGCAAGGCTCCCAAAATGGAAAACAATAGATTTCTCCAAACACGATAAGAGCAGACGAGAGGGACGTGTCACAACAATGTAAACTGCTGGTAAAGGGAATTGAACTACTAACCTTCACGTAAATGGGTTTTTAAACTGCTCTGCTGGCACTTTGTATTCACTGAGCATTAGAGGTCAAATACGTCTGCAAAAAGCTCATCCAGGAAGTTTCAGATAAGATTTCAACATTCAGTAGACATGGAATATTTAATACAGATCAGGTAGGTCAAAGTATTATTTTTAAAGTAAGGAACATTCCAGCTGATGAGCATCGACTTGCAAAGAAGAACTCCTCTCCACAGATTTGAGCCCCCAAGAACTCCCTTTATTACAACAAAGATCAGGATTTTAGCTGTGCCCCGTCTGTATGAAATAATATTGGCCTATAGAATTCTGTGATGTCATCTGAAACCCACGATGGGCTCTATTCATGGTTACATCACAAAACCGGAAGACATTTGGGAACATGCGGATGACAACTTCTTTTGGGCTCTATTGGCGATAGTAACTCTGTAAATAGTAAATCTGACAAAACTGAAAAAATTGGCCCAGTTTTCATCATCTAAATGTCATTGTATTCTTTCTTTATTTGGTAACACTTTATAATAACTACACCTTATTTTGCCTTAATAAAGCATGAACAAAGACTTAATAATGAATAAAAACTTAATTAATAATGATTCATGCTTAGTAAATGTTTAATAAAGGATCATTTGTCTTCACTTTAGAAAAGCTCTCCAAAACACTTAACTAACAGATAACAGCTGCCTGAATTATCATTGCATTACATTATTAGTAAATCATTCTTTCATAGTTTACTAATGATTAATAAATGCTCAAATGGTTATTTCATGAGTAATTAAGTATGAAATAACTATTTACAGCACAGGCAAATTAAGTACTAGTGCTAATTAAGGTAGTAATTAAGTAGTTACTAAGCGTGAGTCATTATTAATTAACTCTTTGTTCATTATTAATTAAGCCTTTGTTCATGCTCATTTATGTTCAAGGTGTAGTTATTATAAAGTGTTACCCTTTCTTTTTTATTAATTTGTGTATTCTAATCTGTCCAATTTCATTAAAAAATAAATAACTAATAGGGATGTCCTGATCACATTTTTTTGCCACCAAGTCCTTTGATTTTGAGTGTTTGCCGATACTGAGTCCCGATCCGATACTTCTATAAAGCATTATAAAATGAATTAAGAGCATAGAATAAGATCCAGGATGTGTGGGGGGATCAGAATGTATGTGTAGTATTTGGGCTGAACTTAGTGTGAAAACTCAAATGTCCAAAACTTTAATGTTATTAACTTTTCTAACCATGTACCATCATTGTTGAAAATCTTGACTTTTCACTGTCTGGTCTTGGAATGTGTAACTTAGTAAACTTAATGAAGTGGACAAAACAGGAACCAGACCAGAATCAGATCAGACGTGAAACTAGACTCTGCACAATCTACAGTTTGTATATTTGATATTATATGTTTGCATGTGCACTACATTTGAAACATTTAGGCTTGTCTATGAAATCCAAATAATACAAAATCCTACCAAATCAAAACGAGATGACAGAAGCTCCACAGCCTCTCTCCCCCGGCCGCCCCCCACTCCCCCGCACCGACACCACATCCACAAACCCACCGTGGAGCGCGAACCACAACATCACTCCCACCACTCAATAGATGCTCCATGCCGCTTTTCCCACCTTCTCTGCCAGAAGTGCCGGCTCCTTTGCGCAACATGCAAACAAACAGTGACGTGCGACAACGCCATCGGCCGCGCAGCTGTGAACATGGACCACAGAACCACAGGTAACAGTGCCGGAGCATGGCACGGCCCAAAAGTCAGACAGTCACGCTGACAGGACATCCCTGAGAAAATCCTGCGCCTCAATTAAAAAAAAAAAAAGTTGTGTGCTGTGTGTCCTGTGTGCCCTGTGTGTTATATATGTATATTATTTATCTGATACCTGATCGGAACATAATGTCCAAGTCCGAATCAAGTCCGCAGTCACGTGATTGGAAATCAGCACTGACCACGTAACTGCAGATTGGGACAACCTTAATAAATAAAGTTGTCATTGTAGCGTTTCATTCTGTTTGGCAGATCGACAGTTACAACCAGCTGCCTGTAAGTGAAATCGAAGACGCGATTAGAGTCCCATCCCCCGTAGAAAGCTTTGACAGGTTATGAAGACGCTGTTGCTAAATCCATAATTTTATCACATGCTCAGTGTCTGGAACTACACCGGAAGTCGTCACCCGCCTGTTTCCAGCGTCTTCTGGTAAGTGTGAATAGAGCTTATTTGTAATAGAACTTCAAAAGCCGGATCGGGGCATCCATAGCTTTAACATGCTGATCTGGTTCTGGTTGGATACACTTGGCCACACATCTTTTTTTTTTTTTTTTTTTACTTCTTTTGGACGTTTATTTAATATTTCTTGTAATTACTTGGGACCTCTACTGCGCAATCTACTTTAATGTCCTTTACCATCTGCGAGGAACTGCAGCAGGGCCAGGTCTATGGGTCTCTTCCAGCGCGAGTCCTTCTGGAGCGCGATCCCGTACCCCGTTGTGGCGAAGACTTTCCCGCTGCCGATGGTCACCAGTTTACAGCCCTCGTCTTTGCCTGCCATGTAGTTCAACACCGCCGCGTCGTAGATGAAGGCGTCCAACTTCCTGTCACGGAAACAACAATACACGCATACATCGTCAAAAGGTTTACTATGACATGTTAAAGGGGCATTGTGTAACTTTTTGGGTGGAGGCTGTGTCAAATAGTTATCTCTGTTGATACGTCATTGTTCTGCTTTGAATGTTCCACAGTATGACATTAAACAGCTCTACCTTACTTATTCAATCCAATCCAACTTTATTTATACAGCATATTTAACCAGTGACTCAAATTGATTTTTGATTTGATTTTTTTTTATTATTAGTTAGTATTAGTAGTAGTATTAGTAGTATTATGTATGTATACTACTACCACTACTACTACTACTACTACTACTACTACTACTGCTACTGCTGCTGCTGCTAGAACTACTACTACTGCTAGAACTACTACTGCTACTAGAACTACTACTACTACTACTAGAACTACTACTACTACTACTACTACTACTACTACTGCTACTGCTGCTGCTGCTAGAACTACTACTACTGCTAGAACTACTACTGCTACTAGAACTACTACTACTACTACTAGAACTACTACTACTACTACTACTACTACTGCTACTGCTGCTGCTGCTAGAACTACTACTACTGCTAGAACTACTACTGCTACTAGAACTACTACTACTAGAACTACAACTACTACTGCTACTACTATTACTACTACAACAACTACTACTACTACTAGAACTACTACTACTATTAGAACTACTACTATATTACAACTACTACAACAACTATAACTACTACTACTACTACTAGAACTACTACTACTACTACTAGAACTACAACTTCTACTGCTACTACTATTACTACTACAACAACTACTACTACTACTAGAACTACTACTACTATTAGAACTACTACTATATTACAACTACTACAACAACTATAACTACTACTACTACATACTAGAACAACTACTACTACTACAACTACTACTACTACTACTACTACTACTACTATTACTACTATTACTACTACTACTACTACTATTACTACTATTACTGCTACTACTACTACTATTACTACTACTGGAACTACTACTACTACTACCACTATAGCTGCTACTATTACATACTAGAACAACTACTACTACAACAACTACTACTACTATTACTACTGCTACTACTACTATTACTACTACTGGAACTACTACTTATACTACTACTACTACTGGAACTACTACTAATACTACTAGTACTAATAATATTAATAGAATACTAACTGCTGTTGATTTGTGAGGGGAAACCACCTTTGTATCTTGGTTAAAAATTGAAGTGCTTGTGTGATTTCATGTCAGTGTAATGTGAGTAAACCGTGCTTGCCCTGTCTTGAGGCTGTTGAGCGCGTCCTCCACCCCCTTCTGGTTGTACTTGACCATGTGCGCGTGCATCTCGGGGTAGTTACTCCTGATGTTCCTCTCGGTGCTGCCGTTGGGGACCGTCCCAAAGCGAAAAGGGGGGTACTGCTCCTGAGGCTTCTGGAACTGAGAGAGAAACAAGAGGAGTTAGAAAATAAAAAGTCTGAATAAACTGTTTATCAATGTTAAAGACTCTGTACTAGATTTGAATTTAAGCTGTTTCTGTTTCTCATTTATGTGCACATTTTACAACTTTTACGTACTGCTGAGTAAATTTTACCACCACAATAATACTAAAAATCCCAGGGCATTCTTTAGTTTAAAAGAACAGTTGCTTGTTGCTATATAACATTTGCATAGAATAATATTTGTCCTTTTGAGACACTGTTTATGCATTCTGTTACTTTTCTGGTGGAGGGTCAGGCACCTGCTTGTCTCCATGTAACTGCTTTGGCAATTTTCCGAAATATGGCACTGGACTGAACTTATCTATTTCCACAGAGACAAGCAGAAGATGTGACATGCTCACACTGAGAATGCATGTTTTTCAAGCTGTTCTTAAGCATTAAAACTAGGGCCTGACCGATATATTGGTTAGCCGATATTATTGGACGATATGAGCACTTGGACACACATCAGCCTAAATCTTGTCCACGTGGGCATGTTACACCTAATTATAAAGCTTAGACTCTCTATATTACCTTTCATTTAATCAATTTTACAGAGAGATAAATGTCCTAATATGTGGCGCTGAATCAATATGTATCTGCGGAGTCATTTGTCTGTATGCGTGACACCGGACTGTCCCTGAACGCACTCCCAGAGTTACGTCATCACGTGAGCTTGTTGACAAGATCCATGTGCGCAACAAAAGAGGCACTGGCGTTAAATTCTGTTGTGTCTGATCCACGATGCTGACTATAAATAAAAGTGAACTTCAGCAAACTTTAGGCCAGAAACAAAACTACAGCTTTTTTTTTATTTTTTTTATCAAACTTATTAGTGAAGACTTCTGATCTGAGAGGAGCCTGTGTGAGCAGTGAGTGTTGCAAATGTATCAATTTTGAAGTTACTTTTGGTTCTTTTCGTTGTTTAGCAATCTGTTTTCTGTGACATTGGCCTAGTGTAAAGTGACTATTGTGTCTGTATATATGTTTTTGGGCATGCACTGAAATGTAAATGAGCTGTGAATAGAGGTGTGAATGATTGGCATTTACGCATATCATTAATTACTACTGAGCGCATACATTTACTGCAAAGGCTGATAGCGGTAGTTTACTTACTTTCTTTACTGGCTAGAATGTCATGCAAATATGCCAGACTGTGGAACATTTCAGGGTTAGGGGAAAGCAATAACTTCTCTATGGAGACAAGCACAAGCAGGTGGCAGCCTGGCAGTCTCCCACCAGAAAAGTTAAACAATGCAATTGACTCTTGTGAGCTTTAAGCCACATTAGAATGCTGTTACCTCCTCAAAAACATACCCAGAGTTGTATTTTGTTTCATTCACACATATTTGTGTAATCCTGGTTTATTAGTCTGCAGCTCCAAAGCTCAAAATACTCAGTTCCACCTTGTGCTGTCATGAAGCACTAGTTTTCAAGTTAACAGCTCCTTTTACCTTTTGTTCAGTAGAGATCCAGAGCAATTTCAGTTTTACTAGAATCATCCAGATGATTTTAGTGAAAGTGTTAGAGTTTAAAAACACAGTGCAGGACTTCTTGTATTACGACATCACAAGTTAGAACAGAGTGTTTTCTGTTTGAAAGAAGACACCTAAATATGCAAGTTTAAAACATGTATGCATGAGGAAACGGCATAACATATAGATCAGAAAGTTGCATAACACAGCTTCTTTTCCTGATTGAGAACATTCTAATTGTGATTTAGATTTGATTTGTCTTCAAGATCTTAGAGTTCTTTGAGTCTGAAATCTGTCTGTACTTCAAAGTGTGGACTGACTCATGCTCCTTACAACATATCTGCGCTGCGGTGTGCGTTTCAAAGACATTACAAGAATAATGGTAATAAAGTCATTTTCTCACAGTCTCCCCCTGGGCGCCAGGAGATGAATAACTCATTTTGGCTCCTGGCAGAGGCCCATGCATTTAATTAGAGAAGGAGAGAGAAGAGAGGGAGAGGGGGAGAGGTAGAGAGGTGGAGGGGGAGTGCACTCGTCAAATGGAACTTTTTCATTAACCTTAGGCAAATAGAACGACTCTGAGCTAGAGAAGACCAAACTTGACCTCAACTTTGTATTTGAAGAAAGATAGTGTTACTCACGAAAAGATTTGATATTAGCATAGCAATTGAGTAACAAGTGCTACTATTGATTCAAATAAATTATAGTATGAGCTACGGCTGAACGAGTTAAAGAAAAAAAATGAGTTGTGATTTTTCTGGCAGATATCGTGATTTAATTTGTTTTTTTTTCCAAATCAAGTCTCAGTGTGCAGGAACATTGCAAACATCACAGAAACTTATCATACCAGAGTCATGCACTGAGTCGGGTACCTGCGGGTGCCCGGCCTGACTACTACTGTCAAAAATCCCTTATCACTTCACAGGCATTATTTATTGAGCAGAAGAAACACTGATGGAGATGCCAGACTTTTGTGCCACATATGGACTGAACCTGGGCTGAACCGGGACAAAACCAGGACTAAAACAGAACTAAAACAAGACTAAACCAGGACTAAACCAGGAGTGATCCCAGGACTGAAGGAGGAGGACTAAATCAGGACTGAACCAGGACTAAAACAGGACTAAAACAAGACCAGACCAGGACTAAGCCAGAACTGAACAGGACTAAACCAGGAGTGATCCCAGGACTGAACCAGGACTAAAACAGGACTAGAACAAGATTAAACCAGGACTAAACCAGGAATGAACAGGATTAAACCAGGTCTAAACAAGGTCTAAACCAGGACTAAACCAGGACTAAACCAGAACTCAACCAGGACTGAACCAGGACTGAACCAGGACTGAACAAGGACTAAACCAGGAATGATCCCAGGACTGAACCAGGAGGACTAAAAGAGGACTCAACCAGGACTAAACCAGGAATGATCCCAGGACTGAACCAGGACTACACCAGGTCTAAACCAGGTCTTTGATTAATCATTAACATTTTTATATCAAAATGATCATCATCATTGTTACTATTACTAATCTGCATAAATAAAGTCAACTTTACAACATCTAAACCATAACCACTACAGACCCACATTAGCCCGTTTGAGATTATGTGTTTAATGCAGCTTTGTGCACATTTATTTGTTTTACAGAAACAAAACTTAAAAACGCTTAAAATTTAAAACTACTTTGCATAAACTTGCGCTAAAAAAACTGCTTGCTTCTTTTGCTGCTGATGTCGGACTAAAGGACACAACTCAGTGGAATATTTTTGCTCTTTCTGTGACAGACGGATGTTGATGATACGTACATGTGTGAAATTGTTTATGAAGCAAAACCTGGGTCAGTTAGGAGCACTGCAAAAAACGAGATTTTATGCTTTCAAAATCGTGTTGTCTGAGATTGCAATTTTCGGTCCAAAACAATAGATGGTTCAGCCCTAGAACGAGCATATATTGGGTGATAAGGTTAGTTTAGAGTACACCCACAATCTGGCAACCCAAAGCAAAGACCTCATTCTGCTTTCTTGTTAGGTAAATGACTTCAGAAAAACATTTACCATTCATTTGTTAGGAAGATTTATTCATATTTATTCATATCACTAGATTTCACTGAATGGCGTATGGAGTATTGAACCATGCAGAGTCTGGTTAGTGGGCAATCGTGTCTACCAATTGTCCAACTGGTTCTTATTTTCAGTTTCAGTCCCAGTTTTGCTGTGGTGTTGCAAGTGAGAATGTATTGATCCATAAAGGAAATTAACGAGTAATTTCTTTTATGGATCAATAAATTTAGCACCTCAAAATTGCATCTTGGTCTTAAAATGTTACTCAGCAGAAGAAAACTGGACGATTACGTGAAGTCACTGCAAAGAAACTTCTGGGATATGGGGATATGTAGTTTCCATTGTCCATAAGCTGTTGCTACTATAAAGTCATGCATTTAAGCAAAGGAACTTGTAATTCAATATATTGTGACAGTCCACGATATTATTGAGAGACTTTTGACGATACGATATCATGATATTTCAGTTATTCTTACATCCCTAATTGACTTTATTTGGCCTCACCCACTTTTGCACTTTTGTTGTGGTGGCACTTCCGATTACACTGGAATTCATTTAAACTGGGAATTTGAGAAAATATTTGCTGCTAAAATATGATATAAAGCAGGTTGAGTTGTGTAAAATGGTAAATGTTCGTTTGACAATCAAGTGAACACGCCATTGTTTCTCTGGGAGGATTTAAAACTGGTTTGTAGTCTGTATAGAAGTGATTTGTTACAATGGGCTAGAGATGGGGACTTGCAAGTTGTGACTTGGACTCAAATCAGACTTGAGTCACTACTTTTAGGACTTGAGACTTGACTTGATAAAATGGACTAAGGTTTGGGACTCAACTTGGACTTGAGACCTTAGAAAATACTTTTTTCTTTACAGTTGATTCATGCGGTGTTTAATTTTACAGGACCACACTGGAACACGTCCCTCTCACTTCTCTGTTTGTTACTTTGGATGTAACTGAAGTACTGTGATGTGGTATCATCAAATGTAGTACAGTAATATACAGTACAATACAGTAAAACAGACGTAACTACATAGAACATGATCCTTCCATTTCAGCGCAAACTTCACAACAAAATAAATGTTATTTATCACTTTTATATCTGAATTGTTTCTGTTCTGACCGCCATGATTCACTCTAACATCTTGTCAAGACATTTAAAAAGGAAAAATAAGCATTTCTACAACTCTTATATAAATAGTCATATATAAATATACCAGGACATTTTAAGTACATTTTAGTTAAAAAACTGTACTTATATTTGGTACTTTGGTTTAAAGACTTGAAATGACTTGAAGCTCACTTGGACCTGACTTGGACTTATGGGCCAGTGACTCGGGACTTGACTTGGACTTGCCTGTCTCTGACTTGGGACTCAACTTGGACTTGAGGTCAAAGACTTGAGACTTATTTGAGACTTGCAAAACAATGACTTGGTCCCACCTCTGCAATCAGCAGTCCCATACAAAATAATTCAACCTGAATGGCGACGGCGGCGCCCATGGCCACTTCTAGAAAAAGGTAAATTTGTCTTTTTTTTCTGTATCCTACGAGATGAGGTAAAGAGCTTTGGACCTTTGAGATGCTATAGGGTTTTTACACCATATTTGACAGAAGACCTTCCAGAAGAAATACTCCAACACTTAGAGGCAATGAACCATTTTATCACCAACCAAAACACCAGAGCAGAGTAAGAACGAGGCCTTTCCGTTCCTGTGTTCACCTGGTGCCCCCTTGAGGATGCTGTGATGGTGTAGGACACAGAGGAGAGAGAATATTCCTCTCCTCAAACTGCCCTGACACAGATCTGCTGACCCTCCTTGACCAGTCCACCTGTTAAACTGCACTGAGACCTTTGACTGAGACACAAAGGCCACCGAAAAGTCCAGTGTAAATGTTTCTGCAGCTAAACCTGAATTTCCCTCGGGATCAATAAAGTATCTCACTCTCTCCAGCTCCTCTTCGTCTCCTCTCTGTTATAGCCGCGGTATGTTCCTTGTTATATTATTTTTCTTGTGAATGACTTGTTAAACTGCAGCTGCCAGTGAGTTTGACATCTCCAGATTTTGAATATAAAGTTTAGGATGAAGAGAGTTGAGGCGTGGCCAGCTCTCCTCATTCGACTTTTTAATCCTCTGCCTCCGTCACGGCTCTGATTCTCGGTCAATACCAAACTAGTCACATCCAAAGACTTAAAAACAAGACATTATCCACCAGCGTCCGCCATCTACAGCTCCACATCAGCACTTAATCTGTCAGCATCTGATTTAGAAATATAATCCTGCTCCAGCTTCATATGAGACAAAAGCCTGTGAAGTGACGTGTTGTGACAGCTCGTATTTATTTTCTCTACCAAAGTTTTAGCCTATGTCAAAATCATAAGCATTTTTTTCTAATAAAGTTCACATATTTTTGTAACTAAAGGTGCAGTGAGTAACTTTTCCCATGAAGGGTCTGCCACCTGCTTGTCTCTATGGAGATATTACTGTTTTGCCTTGATTACTCCACAGTATGGAAACAAACTTGGTTATCACAGTGGAGACAGGTTAATGGTCAGATCTACGAAGAAGCAAGCCTGCACATGCTAAGATTCATGTTTTTAAGGTATTTTTGAGCTATAAAACACTTGTAAGTGGAGGACCTCCATCTTAGAAGTCGCTGTAAACTTCATCATCACAAAAAGTTGGCACCTCTGATTAATAGCGGCACATCACGCTAACAAGCAGCGGATCTTTTTTTAATTTGTACCAAAATAATTACACGACGCTGCCAAATCTTGAAAATAAGTGATTAAAGATTGCTCAACCATGCATAAATCACTCCAAATACAACTCCAGGTGAGTAAATGATGAAGGGAAGCAACTATCACATGTTTATCGTTGTTCGACTTTTCAGAGGGGAAAAGCCGATTTTGCAGGATTGGTCTTCTTTAAAATTCTTCATGCTGTGTTTTTGTCACACTAGTTTGATTTTTTGCATTTTTCATTATGTGTGTAGAATCCCTCAGTCATACAGGTGGAATCCATGGCAAAGGACAAATTCAATTTGTCAACTGGACAAACGTTTTTTTAGGTCAAAAGTGTTGCACAGCTCATTCAAGCTGCTTCTTCAGTTCTGGTCAGATGATGGAGGACACTTCCTTATATCTGCCTGCAGGGAGGCGCTAACTACACTGAAACTACTTTGAAACTAACACCCTACTTGTTTACAGTTTCTGTTTGTTAGCTAGGACTATTCATCTGTACTGAGTGAGGGGACATTTTAGCAGAATCATTCAGGCCCATAATGAGTGTTAAAGAGGCTATTTTTGTTAGGAAGGTTAATGTTTCATTAACAGAAATGGAGGCCTCAGACATAATCTGTCTCCCATTTACAGCTCCATCCTCAAACCTAAAACAAAGAGAACAATAGAGGTCAGGGCCAGAGGTGTGTCATTATGGGCCTGAATGATTCTGCTAATATGTTCCCTGAAACTGTAAACAAATTAGTATTTTAGTTTCAGAGTAGTTTCAGTGTAGTTAGCGCCTCCCTGCAGACAGATATAAGGAAGTGTCCTCCAGCGTCTGACCAAAACTGAAGAAGCAGCTTGGATGAGCTGCGACACATTTTTGACCTAAATAAACGTTTGTCCAGTTGACTAATTAAATTTCTCTTTTGCCATAATTTTCATGATCAAAACCAAGTGTGAATCAATCAGAAAGAAATCCAATCACTCGCATCAGATGTAAAGGGTTGCGGTCACAAATTCACTAAAATCTGATTTCTAGGCCTTTAAAATCACGGATATGCAAACTGCACAATCTGATATAAGTAATCAGAGCGACCATTATTTGCAATAAATCGAATGTTTTTGCTCTTTACATTTCATTTTAATAATCTTTTAGCTCAAAAAATCTGATAATAATCTGATTTTGGTATGCATGTAACCGCAGCCGCTGTTTACACCATATTTCAATCAGATAAATCCAGAAATCAGACAATGTGTGCGTGTAAACATATGCAAATGCAACATAATCCCACTCATTTTACATAATATTCCCTCTTACACAAACTGAAATCGAGACTTGTACCTTTTTGTCTGAGAGCCCGGACACGGTGTCGATGTACTGCTCCTGGATCATGAAGGCCGCCAGGTTGGCCGTGTACGAGGCCAGAAAGATCACAGCGAAGAAGGCCCACACCAGAACCATGATCTTAGACGTGGTCCCTTTGGGGTTCTCTATTGGGACTGAGTTATTAAAGACAATCCCCCACAACAGCCACACGGACTTCCCGATGGTGAAGGTCGGACCGCCGGGATCTGAGAGGGAGGGAAAGAAAGAGGACCGATTTGAAATGTTATTGCTTTGTCTGGAATGTTTCATAGTATGACAATGAACCTTTCTATCTTCATGGAGACCAAACCAGACCAAGTTACAGGTCAGATCAAGGTATTTTTTGAGCCTGAGTGAGGATCTGAGTGAGGGTCTGAGTGAAGATCTAAGTGAGGACCTGAGCGAGGAGCTGAGCAAGGATCTGAGTAAGGGTCTGAGTGCGGACCTGAGTGAGGACCTGAGTGAGAGTCTGAGCAAAGGTCTGAGCAAGGACCTAAGTTAGGATCTGAGTGAGGATCTGAGCAAAGATCTGAGTGAGGATCTGAGTGAGGATCTGAGTGAGGATCTGAGCAAGGACCTGAGTGAGAGTCTGAGCAAAGATCTGAGTGAGGATCTGAGTGAGGACCTAAGTCAGGATCTGAGTGAGGGTCTGAGTTAGGAACTGAGTGAAGGTCTGAGTGAGGACCTGAGTGAGGGTCTGAGAGAGGACTTGAGTGAGGACCTGAGCGAGGACCTGAGTGAGGTTCTGAGTGAGGACTTGAGTGAGGACCTGAGTAAAGATCTGAGTGAGGACTTGAGTGAGGACCTGAGTGAGCGTCAGTACCTTTGGCAGTGACCAGGCTGCGGTTGTATCCCACAGGACTGCAGTATTCAAACACAAACACCGTGATGGCCACAACTGTCAGACACATGACGAACATCATCACCCACACGGCTGGACTGTACGGCTCTGGAACAACAACACACACAACATTACTACTACTAGTAATACTACTACTGCTACTACTACTGCTACTGTTACTACTACTGATTCTACTACGACTACTACTACTACTGCTACTACTACTGCTACTGTTACTACTACTGATTCTACTACGACTACTACTACTACTACTACTACTGCTACGGCTACTGCTACTACTATTACTACTACTACTACTATCGTTACTAGTGTTAAAACCTTCTCTAAGTGTGGTATGTGTACCACTGGTGGTACTTTTAGTGGTACATTTTCTAATGATATTTCTTTCTCGTAGGCATACATCTGGTTTATATCTAGTTAATTATTAAGACCAGATTTGGGCTTGTCTAAATCCTGTTTTAAGATTTCAGTGGGACTGCTGGGTCTTGTGAATCCAAACATTTTAAAAGGCAGGAGTTGGTGTGTAAAGCTGACCATGTGCTGAATATATTTTTTTTGTTTTAATTTAAATTGTAAATTGCTATACCAGTAGTCCTCATCTTTCATCTGGTGAAGACATTTGCTCTAACACATCTATCACAGAGCAGTGACATCTCCACCTGTTAGACCAAAGTTTACCCAATCAATAAACTGTTCAATCATGTGTCTGTCTGTGTTTGAGCTGAGGCGTTTGAGCTAATATTTAGGGTGTTTAAAGACGTCCGACCGAGGAAGGCGGAGGGGGAGACGGTGCCGTTGCTACGGGCGACCATGACGCTGATGCCAGTCTCCACGAACGGGACGGAGAAGTCGATGATCTCGGAGCGCTCTTCGTTTATGGTGAGGGACCCGATGGCCATGTCCGCACGTTTGTAGAACACCTGCACAAAAGACAGAAGATTCAAACTTTATAAGTAGCTATAAAATGACAGCACAACGTCACTGAAAACTTTTACTTCAAAATGTACTGTTAGTGACAAATGTTGGAGGAGCTGTGGACTTGTGGACGACCACACTCACATATACAACGTTTCTGGATTGACGTTAAAGATGTTTTACAAAAAATATTGACAGTTGATCTCGCTTTAGACCCACATCTTTTTGCTTGAAACATTTCCTCATGATCTCTCTCTCATGAATGATCAGTGTTTTTTGCTGCATCTTCTCCTGAAAACTGCGAGGAACCAATCATGACCTACTGTCTGAAGCCTGAAACATCTACCACTAATCAGGGGATATCAAAAATCCGAAGTACGTAGCACAACTACAGCTACAAATGCCAATCTCTGAAAAAGATCCAATTATTACTCAGATAGCCTTAGATATGCATTTGATTTATTTTATTATTAAATGTAAAAAAAATATATATTTGTATAGTTTTTTAACATTCAAAATGCTTTCTGTGCATTTACTGTCGTCTCTTTTAAACAAAAGGCGCAGACGTTCGGAAATAATCATAACAGCCTCATGAGAACTTAACAGAACGCTGTATTTGCGTGAAAGTGATACTAAAATTCCATGACTTTTCCAAAACTTTCATTGAATTTACAAAGTTCCATGACTTTTCCATGACCGTGGGAACCCTGATAATCTGGTTTGTCTCCTCAAAACATTTTATTGCCACAAATAAACAGCGAATTCACATCAACAGTGTCTTGAGACCGGGCTTTCACACAGTTTTACATAATAATCACAAACCATAATGTGAGTGGAAAGAGTTAACATTTCATATTTAGCCCTAAAAGTCTGATCAATTCTACACATGTAGGTGACATAAAGTCAAGGAAAATTCACTTTAGGTCATGAAAAATTCATGGAAAAGGAGGATGGACAGAAGCCTCCATACGTATCCGTCTGTGTAAATGAGCCTCTATTTTTACTTCAAAATAGCTTATAAAATAAGTCTGTAGTGAGGCAAGACAAATTCACTCAAAAACATGAACAAAATTGGGTAGAGGCTCTTTAATATACGACCAAAATTATGATTTAATTTGATACTCCAGCAGCCCTAAGGAGCCTGCTACATTTGCCAAAGTGAGTGTGATAAATGGCTGCACTACCACTGCTCTGACAACTTAAATCTTCAAACTCTTCTCTTTTTTATGTAAATGCTACTTACTTTTATGTTGTGATGATTGTCACTACTTCTACTCAGAGGTGGTAGAGTAGCCAGAAATTGTACTCAAGTAGGAGTAACGTTACTTCAAAATTACATTACTTAAGTAAAAGTGTGTAAAATCCCTCAGTCGTCCAGGTAGAAAAGATGGCAAAAGGAGAAATTCAAAAGTTTTTCTGATTGAATATGTTTAGCAGTAGTAGCAGTAGTAGTAGTAGTAGTAGTATTAGTAGTAGTAGTAGTAGTAGTAGTAGTAGTAGTAGTAGTAGTAGTAGTAGTAGTAGTAGTAGTAGTAGTAGTAGTAGTAGTAGCAGCAGTAGTAGTAGTAGTAGTAGTAGTAGTAGTAGTAGTAGTAGTAGTAGTAGTAGTAGTAGTAGTAGTAGTAGTAGTAGTAGTAGTAGTAGTAGTAGCAGTAGTAGTAGCAGTAGTAGTAGTAGTAGTAGTAATAGTAGCAGTAGTAGTAGCAGTAGTAGTAGCAGTAGTAGTAGTAGTAGTAGTAGTAATAGTAGCAGTAGTAGTAGTAGTAGCAGTAGCAGTAGTAGCAGTAGTAGTAGTAGTATAGTAGCAAAGTAGCAGTAGTAGTAGCAGTAGCAGTAGTATAATTAGTATATAGTAGCAGTAACAGAAGCAGTAGTAGTAGTAGCTGCAGTAACAGAAGTAGTAGTAGTAGCTAGTAGTAGTAGTAGTAGTAGTAGTAGCAGTAACAGTAGTAGTAGTAGTAGTAGTAGCAATAGTAGTAAGCAAATTGCAACATAAAGATAGTAGTAGTAGTGCAGTAGTACAGTAAGTATAGTAGTACAGTAGCTAGCAGAAGTAGTAGTAGTAGTAGCTGCAGTAACAGAAGTAGTAGTAGTAGTAGCTGCAGTAACAGAAGTAGTAGTAGTAGTAGCTGCAGTAACAGAAGTAGTAGTAGTAGCTGCAGTAACAGAAGTAGTAGTAGTAGTAGTAGTAGCTGCAGTAACAGAAGTAGTAGTAGTAGTAGTTGCAGTAACAGAAGTAGTAGTAGTAGTAGGTGCAGTAACAGAAGTAGTAGTAGTAGTAGGTGCAGTAGTAAAATCCCTCAGTCATCCAGGTAGAAACCATGGCAAAAGGAGAAATTCATTTTGTAAACTGGACAAAAGTTTATCTTTATCTTTAATACGTTTCGCAGCTCATCCAAGCTGCTTCTTCAGGTTTGGTGAAGAACTGTAGGAGCAGCCATTGATAAATTGAATTTCTTCTTTTGCCATACTCCAGTAGAAGTACAAACAGTGGTCCAAGTAATAACTGAAGTCAGAGTACAAAACTACTACTCAAGGAAGAGTGAAAAGTGAATATAACTGGAAAGACAAAACATTAAAGGGCCTGCGTTATGCTATTTTTCTGATCTATGTTATAATGTTGTTTCCTCATCACAAACAGATCTGGAGTTGCATTTTGTTTCGTTCACGCATGTTTAACACACAAACCCTCTGTTCCACCTTATGATGTCATGTGGTAACTGTTCAGTCAATCAAATCAGTAAACTCTCTACTAGAATCATCTGGAAGATTTCAGTCCTGGAATTGCCAATCTCTACTGAACAAAAGGTCAAACGTAGCTGTCAACTTGACATCACAAAATGGAACAGAGCATTTTGAGTTTTGGAGATGTAGACAGACTCAGACATATGTAAATGAAACAAAACACAACTCCAGGTATTAAACCAAAGATCTCGTCTTCTTATGTACTCTAACTTTTAGGGTTCTTTTTAAAGACAATACAGTAAAGTGTATTTCCTTTGTTGACATGTTTCAGCTGCTGTCATCTTCAGAACTGTCACCGATGTTGGTTGTATTACAGTTTGTTTACTTCAACTCCAGATCAGAGAGGCAGCGTGAGCAAAGCTATGAAGTTTTGTAATGTAATGGTAGAAATAGTATAAGATCAGAGGTGGGTGTAGTACTCTAATAAGTTTTTTTTAAGAAATTGTACTTTTCTTGTAGCATACTTTTACTCCTACAAGATTAATATTTTTTCTAGTGTCCATGCTTTGAGAATACAAGATTTTCTGCATTATTTAAAGGTCCTGTATTACACAAAATTTTGTCTTGAGAACTTTAAACCATGTTACAATGCTCTTACCTCATCAAAAACATAGCTGGAGATGTAATTTCTTGGGCTCTTTTTAAAGACAATACAGTAAAGTGTATTTACCTCGCTGACATGTTTCGACTGCTGCATCTTCAGAACTGTCCCCAGTGTTGGTGGACGTGTTGACGTGTCGTGTATCAGCTGTTGTTACTTCAGACTGATGGACCTGGCAGGTCGCTCAGACTGACCACGCCTCCCGTCGCCCGGTGTTCTCTGGAGGAGGATGTCCCAAGTGTGTGTAAACGAAGCAACGCTCTGTCATCACGGTTAATTCTGTCCGTACCTCGTTTCCTGATTTCACTCTCTTTCCTGATCCAGCGCTTGAACTTGTTGTTTTCTGATCCAATGACCCGAGCCCTGTCCCAATCCATAATGTGGTTATTCATTTTCTGATATGGCAGATTTTCCTCCTCCAGAGAACACCGGGCGACGGGAGGCGTGGTCAGTCTGAGCAACCTGCCAGGTCCATCAGCCTGACCACGCCCACAGTGTAAGAGAATTTAAGTCATTTATCTTCCACGTACATCTCGGTTTAACACTCAAAGATCACACTATGTTCACTTTTGAAATCATACTATGTTGAATTTTCAAGTCCCCACGGGCCCAAATTATTGATGGTAAATAAACTTCTCCTGCTGAAGACATCCAGTTTTATTAAATTTTTTATTTAGATGAATTGTCAACAAAGCTTAGAAGATCTAAAACAGGTTGTGTGGCTGGAAATCTGGAAATCTTGTTGGAATCATTTAATGTATGCAGATGATTTGGTTGTTTTCAGTCCGAGCACCGCTGGTCTGCAGCAGCTACTTAACATCTGTTCAGCTTATGGTGTGGAGCATGACCTGAAGTATAATGCAACCAAGAGTCTGGTCATGATCTGTAGGACTAAAGAAGATAAGCACATGAGATTTCCTGACTTTTGCCTGTCAAATGTTGTGTTGTCTGTTACAACAAAAACTAAATATCTCAGGCAGATCATCAGTGCGACATGACAGATGATGATGAAGATGATGATGTGTACAGACAGTGTAGGCCTGTGCTCTATGCTCAGGCAAATACTCTTATGCATAAGTTTGGTTCTTGTACAAATGATGTAAAGCTGTTATTGTTTAAATCATATTGTTCACCGTTGTACACAGCTCACTTGCAAAGACTGCAGGTGGCCTACAATGACACTTTACAGGTGCTTTTGAGGAGGCCACGATGGACGAGTGCGACTGAAATGTTTGTTGCTGCTCGAGTGAACACTTTGCAAGCTGCACTAAGAATTGTAATGAACAGTTTTATCTGCAGACTGAACAAATCAGACAATGAAATAATAATGTCACTCACAAATCTGAGATTCAGTGCAGTAAGATATCAGTCCAGTATATGAAAACAAAGGTGTGTATGTCTTTTAAAAACATGAATGTTTATTGTTTTGTATAGTCACTGTCCTTGTCTGGTTTTAAAATGGACCATGAGTCCTGGATGATGATGATGATGATGATGATTTATTGAACAAGCTGAAAACTTCTACAGCAGTTTTGGTGCATCCTTTACTATATAAAAGCAAGTGTGGTGAGACTATGAAGGCCAGTAGGCACCGGTTAGACAACAATATGACACAATTTAGATAGTGGTACGCTAATGGTATGTCAGAAGAAGATCATGGTGTAAATAAAGCTTTTGTGAGTCAATGTCAAACTGAGATGTACCTAGACGATAAATTACTTAAATTCTCTTACGTAGAAAGTAACAACAGCTGATATACGACACATCACCACCAACACCGGGGACAGTTCTGAAGATGCAGCAGCAACAGCCGTAACATATCAACAAGATAAACACACTTTACTGTATTGTCTTTAAAATGAACCGAAGAAGTTACAACTCCAGCTATGTTTTTGATGAGGTAACAGTATTGTAACATGGTTTAAAGTTCCCAAGAGTAAATTTTGTGTAAAACAGGAGCTTTAAATGATGTAGAAAATCTTGAATTCTCAAAGGATGGACACTGGAAAAAAAAATATGAATCAAGTAGGATTAAAAATATGCTAGAAAAAAATGAATCGGAGTACTATACCCACATCTGATCCTTTACTATTTCTGCCATTACATTACAAAACCCTTTTCTGATCTGGAGTTGAAGTAAACACATTGTAATTCTTATAGTATCTCCCTGGTGTTTTCTTTGAGCCTTATTTCTCCTGATGCTCCTCGCGGCTCACTCTGCTCTCAGCTTAAAATCACCTGTTGTAAAGGCTCAGAAAAACACAACACAACCTTACTGCTTTGCCTTCCCCGGATTTGAACCTGCAACCTGTCACCGATACAGACATGAGCCGTGAGTTTGCTAATTCATCCGGACACATCCTCCTTTAGTCTGCGTTTCTTACTTTCTCTTTAAGCACGTTGGAGCACCTGTCTGGCGCCCTCTCTGTTGCCTGGTGTTACATAAGCCACTGACGCCAGGTACGGCCGAAATACACACCGCAAAAAAAAGACACGTTCAGGTTGAGTTGAGCTTAAACGACTTGGACTTTTTGACTTTTATTTAGTTGTTAAGTCAAGATCAGAGCATTAAGGTGATTTGGATCAATATATTTTTCTTGTAGCAATAAATTCTGACTTTTCTGACCTGTATTTTACTATCCATAATTTGTTACCTTAATGGGGTTTTTGTGTAGGCTTTATTGAACAAAATAGTGGAGAGAAACTGTTCAACATTTTGGAGCCAGTTTGTTAAAGGTGCACTGTGTAACTATGTATTTTCTGATGAGGGGTCTGCCACCTGCTTGTCTCTACAGATTTTTTATTTCTTCTTTATTTATTTGTAAAGGGACAGCGCATATTAATGAACATAAAAAATGCACATCATCAGTTTCTCGGCAGGTTCATGTGAAATCATTTACAGGACAGAGAAAAGTACAGCAACAATCACACAAAAGTACATAAAACCAGCACACACACAGTGTTACTTTTAAAATGTATTCCCCTACAGATTACAGATTACATACCTCAAAATGTAGTTTGTAACGTAATCCAGTTATTTAAAGTGGGTAACGTAATCTGAATACTTTGGATTATTTGATTTGCTGTAGAGTAGCAAAGACTAGGATGGTTTAGTCCTGGTTTAGACCTGGTTTTAGACCTGGTTTAGTCCTTGTTTAGTTCTGGTTTAGACCTGGTTTAGTTCTAGTTTAGACCTGATTTTAGACCTGTTTTGGTTTAGATCTAGTTTAGAATTAGTTTAGACCTGGTCTTAGTCCTGGTTTAGTCCTGGTTTAGCTCTAGTTTAGATCTAGTTTAGAATTAGTTTAGACCTGGTCTTAGTCCTGGTCTTAGTCCTGGTTTAGTCCTGGTTTAGTCCTGGTTTAGCTCTAGTTTAGATCTAGTTTAGACCTGTTTTTTGTCCTGGTTTTAGTCCTGGTTTAGACCTGGTTTAGCTCTAGTTTAGGTCTAGTTAAGTTTCCGGCCATGAGTGGAATTACCGAATAAAATTAAATAAATCAATAAAAAGGGGGATATAGCCCAAAATGTGAAAACAGGAAAACAGGAAAATACCACCATGTAATCCATTTACTTCAACAAAGTAACAGTAACTGTTACTGAAACAGTAACTGTAACTGAATACAGTTACTCATAATTTGTACTCTGATTACATAACTCCAGTACATGTAATCTGTTACTCCCCAACACTGCTCACTATACATACAACACATTCTCTGTACAATACAAACTAATTTCAAACTGTTCATTTGAAGTTCAAAGTCAAGAGTTTAAGAGTTAAACCAAGAGTTAAACCAACAACCCCTCAATAGAAAAAGAAATTGTAAATTGGTTAAACATGGTGACATATTTGGCCCATTGAACAATCAGTGTTTTAAAGCTTTAGAAAATGCTGCCAGTGTTGAAAGTTCTCGTATATGAGCAGGCGCTATATTCCATGGTTGAGCTGCTCCGTAAGCAAAATAAAGCTGTCCAAAAGCACTTTTCCTAAACGCCACAGAGCAGTGAGGCACTCTACAGCCTGCTCTTGTTCTGTGATTTGAATTTCTTTTCCTTCTGAGGAGGTGGAGCAAGATTATTAAAAACTTTATATACCAAAATTAAATCAACATATTTGATACTGTTGTCCCAATTTAGAAATTTGTATTTGTCAAGTATTCTGCAATGATAATTTGTGAGATTTTTGTCTAATTCCTTAAGTGCTTTTTGTAATAGATAGTTTCAGCTAATTTAAGAGTACTTTTGCTTGTCAGAGTCCAACTACTACAATTTAGATATGGCAAAATCATTGAATTTAAATACATACATTTAATTGGCATGCCTGGAGTGTTCCACATTGCCACATTTAACTTTACCATTACTCGTCTAATACCATTGTTGGTATCTTTAATTTCCTTACCATTGTTGGTATCCTTTCGTATGATTGTAATAATAGTTAGGTTACCATAGGGGTGGGCGATATCTTGATATTTAAAATATATCGAGATATTTCTTAAACATGAAATTAATTCTGACATATTGTATATTTCGAAATAATGCTTATATTTAATTGAAAACTGATTTAGTTGCTTCAGTTGTTTGTCTTCTCCGTGCTCGCCCCCGCTCTCCTTGATTTTGTGACCCCTCCTCTTGCGTGTCGTCTCATTCTACACGGCAGTCAACTAAAGCCAACCAAAGCTTCTAGCATCACGAACCTTTTCCACCATTTACAGACTCACCATCAGCAGCACATCCCCTGTCACAGAGAGAACACACATATTCCACTGATTCGTGTCCTTTAGTCCAACAGAAGCTGAACCGCATCAGCAACACAAGGAGCGAGCTGTTTTTTCAGCACTTATAGTTTATGCAAATTAACCATGTAGTTTTAAGTTTCGTTTGTGTAAAACGTAAATAAATGTGCACAAAACTGCATTAAACACATAATGTCAAACAGGCTGATGTAGTTCAATAGTGGTTATGGTTTATAAGTTGTAAAGTTTAGTAATATAAAGTTTATTTATGCAGAAGATTTTAATTAATAATCTTTTGCAGTGTAGAACTTGTACAGTAGTGTTTGGAAACGTTGGGTTTGATCTGGAGTGGACTGTGAGATACCTCAGAGCTTCTTACCACTGCTGAGGAACGTGGATTTATTATAATAAGGAACCTCTGGAGCTTCCTCTGCTAAAGGAGCTCATGGCTCTGGTTATCGTACGGTTAACAAAGCACAGAGTTAATGCAAAGATGAGTTTGAGTTGAGTTGGTGGAATTTGGCATATTTGTTTTTGCAGTTGTTTTGGGGGGTATTTTTCCTGTACAGATATTGAGATATATATTGTATATTGAAATATAGCAAAATATATAGATATATATTTTTTGTTCCACATCACCCAGCCCTAGGTTACCAGTTACTCATTGTCCGCACTAGTAAAGTTCATATGGTCTAATGTAAACTGTCTGAAGAATGCAAAAGAAAATTCATTATGTTAAATTAGAAGAGAGGATGGGATTAAATGTATATTTTAGTGTGGAAGAAGAAAAATAAAGTTTTTCTTTCCCACTCCTTTTTGAGGAAATTTTTTGTTGTTGTTTTGTGTCTGTTTTGATTGCACTTCTGTCAGTCTGGATAATACTCTGTTCAGTGGTAAAAGAATGTAAAGTGCTTATTTGCCCAAAATAAACACACGAATGAAAATGAGAACTTGTACATGTACGTGTATCTCAAATGTATTCAGTACACAGAGGCATGTAACTATAATTAATTATCATCAAGGTTTTTGTTTCATAATGTTCCCCTCGGTCACGCTAAGTAGACTTGTGTAGCCACAGCTGCCCTGGGACTGACTGATGTGAACATGGCTGCCAATCTGAACCAAAAGTCTCACCAACACTATAGGCTTATTTACCTGTTGCCCAGTTCCAGTGGTGCAAGGTAACAAAGTACAATAGTACATGTTTACATATCTGTACTTTACTTAAGCACAATTTACAGTGGATAGTTTGTTTTTTTTTTTTTTACTTTTACTTCACTACATTTAAGAGCAGGTATCTGAACCACATTTTAGGCCTGAACTGAAAAGTAAAATGTACTTTTTCTATGATGTGGGGTGGGTTTAAGTTGCGCCTTTGACCAAACACAAACATAAACTACATAAAATTCATAACTGACAAAAGACCAGTCCAATTCTTTATCAATATCACTACATTTACCCCTTAAACACTTCTCAAAATCAGAGTCAAATACTTTTACTTTTTACTAGGGATGTAACAATAACCAAAAGATCATGATATTGTATCGTCAAAGGTCTTACAATAATATCGTGGCTGTCACAATATATCAAATTACAAGTTCCTTTGCTTAAATGCATGGTTTTATAGTAGCAATAGTTAATAAATATAAGTTACTACATTTCCCATGATTCATTTCAGTGCAGACAAGATGAAGAAATATGTTTTTTACTTGAATTCTTGGGATTATGATAGGAATTATTCGCACCAAAGTTTTAGGGTCAAGGTATTTTAAAAGCAGTAAGTATCCTATCTACAATTCTATTAGCTTCTCCAAAATATTGCAATATTTATCATACTGTGTAATATCATGACAATATTGTACCTTGAGATTTGGGTATTGTTACATCTCTACTTTCTACTCTTAAAGCAGATTTTTAAATACCTTTACTTCAACATCGTTCAGTTCATCCTCAATTTCAAACACGTACACTCACTTGGCGCTATGCATGTAAAGTGTCTTGCAAAAGGACACAACCCCAGCCCCGTCCAGGAACGCTCACATAGACATTTCTAGTGTTTGGAACCTGTCACTGCAGTCCCACCGTCTCTAATGGCATTTGTATCAGCGCAGGACGCCATTTGTGAGACACCGGTTCTGCCCGTTGCTCTTTGGGGTCAGGATCCTCTGCAGTGGTGCTCTAGATGCTGCTCATTAGCCCCCCCTTCAGACCGCGCTGGCTCATTGAACACATGGGGCTCCAGGTTTACAGACAAATGAGAGCGTCCACGCCTAATGTCACATCCCCCAGCCCCGAGCAGAGGAGCTGTGATCATTTACAGTGACGCGGCGACCGCCTCTGATTGGTCCGCAGATACTCCCAGGCCCCGCCCACTCCCGGACACTCTGACCTTCATGTTAAATGCATGAGATGGTTATGTGTGAGGTTTTCAATGTGTATTTTCCAGGTTGGTACGTAACATCTAATTTCCAATCAACACGTAGATCACAAGTGTCAAAAAAAAAATCTCACTGGTAAAATGCCAAATTAAAGGTGCACTGTGTAACTTTAAGATGAAGGTACACCATCTTCTTGTCTCCGTGGAGATGGTATTGCAATAAACATATCTATCTTCATGATAACAAGCAGGTGACACCAAGTTACAAGTCAAACGTGTGGAGAGAGATTTTTTAAAGATATTTTTGAGTAAAGCAAGTGACAGAGCCTCCTCCAGAAAAGTTGCACCTTTAAAACAGGTGACTAAAAATTAAAAAACAAAACCAAAAAAAATCGTAAGGGTAAATTTTTATATGGATAAAGTAATACCTTCACTCATGGGTGAAGTGTTTTGCCCAAGAGCAAAACAAACCTAATATGCATTAGTCATACCTGGTATTAAACCTCCAATCTTGTGGTTATAAGACGACTGCTGTACCACCTAAACCACTGTTGTGAATAAAATTTTAGCCCTGTATCTCAACAGTTGCAGCAGATGCATTTTCAGAATGAGTTTTTCAACAATTTACAATAAAGCAAGCCAATAAAACATGCCGAGCGCTGGCCAGTGTTTTAAAGAGCTCCTCCTGTGCTGGGGCTGTCAAAAAAAATTAAAACCAGATACTAATCGATACGAAAACTAGAAGTGAAACTAGGTACTCATTTGAGCAGATATCAATAATAAAACATTCACAATGACAGGACAGAAATTTACCAAAAAATGTTATAATAAAATAAAGTAAAATATCTTTACTTTAATTCCTTCTTAAGTAAAAGTAACGATCTAAAAATCTACTTGAGTAAAGGTAAAAAAGTACTTCATTTAAAATGTAATTTGAGTTAAAGTTACTTAGTTACTTTCAATTATTTGATGTAAAAAAAAAAAAAAAAAAAAAAAAAAAAAAAGGATGAGTCATAAATCTAATCCAGCGTTCGTTTTAATCAACTTTTTAGTGATACAGTACAAACTATTTTCAGTCCAAACTTTGTTGGTAAAGCTCAGTTGTCTTTAAAATGTACACTTACTATTTTAACACTTGCATTTTTATGTTATTCCCTATTTTGGGTTTGAACACAACACACTCTTGAGAATTATTCAATACACCTTCTTGAATATCATCCATGACGATCTGCGGCTCGGCGCCAGCACCATCCAGGTTGCTCCAAGACAGACGAACGGTTCTATAGTGAAAATGACACACATGCAAGCCCGCGCAATTTCCTTTCTGTTCCACCAGACTGTTTTTGTTTTGTTTTTTCGCATTTGTTTTTTATTTTTCTCTATCAATCTGATTTTACTCAGTAACAAGGATGGGTTCCAATGCAATGAAGTAAAATACTTACACACACAATACAAAATGTACTTGAGTAAAAGTAAAATTACCTATCTCCAAAAATGACTTTAAAAATTACAAATTACTCATAAAAACTACTCAGTTACAGTAACGTGAGTAAATATAATTTCCTCCCTTGTTCCTGAGTAGCTTTAGAATGATGTTGAGTTGTATTAGAACAAGTATAAGAGCACATAGACGAGTGTACACCCACGGACCAACATGGAACCTACCTTGACCACAGAGGGATTACACATATAAGACCACACAGGAATAGATGAGAACGTATTACAATTAAATGTTGAAGATCACATTCTATTGTCTTAATAAAGTGTGTTTTTACTATCATCGTGGTATCAGAATCAGAATTGAGAAACAAGTCTATTCCTTAGTATCAAAATTGCGTTTGAAATGTTTGTATACTGGTATGATAAGACTGCTCTGTACCATCAGAGCCACTGCTGCAAATAAATCATTAGCCCAATATCTCAACCACAGACAATTTTGAGAAAGAGTTTTGATTATCATATAAAACGTATAATAAAACAAGCCCATAAAACATGTCGAGAGCCGCTCAGTGTTTACAAGAGCTCAGTCTTCAGATACTAATCGAAAATCAGATACTAAATGATGCTAAAACTAGTTTAGAAACTTGATACTCATTTGATATTTGATTGTCTGAATAGAGTGTTGTTGTTTTTTTTTTATAATCATCGTGGTATCGGAATCGGTATCAAGTTTCGAGTCTATTCCTTAGTATCGAAATCAGGTTTGAAATTAAAGTTATAAGACAGCACAGTGAGAATGAGTCTTGATTATCAGATAAAACGTACAATAAAACAAGCTGATAAAACATGTTGAGCACTGCCCAGAGCTTTAAAGAGCTCTGATTTGTAGGATTGACAAAAGAATCAAAAATCAGATATTAATTGAGACTAAAACTAGTATCGAAACCAGATACGATACGGTATCAATACAAAAAGTTGCATTCAAATTTATTCAGAATCGGTATTGCATATCAAGTCTTTTCCTTAGAGAGATGTAATGATATCCAAATCTCTCGGTACGATATTATCATGTGTCTCATAGTACGATATTTATTGCAATATTTTGAAGAGGCTAATATAATTGTAAATTGGACACTTTTTTGCTTTTAAAATACCTTGACAAGATTTTGGTGTGAATTATTTCCATCAAAATCCCAAGAATTCAAGTAACAAACATATTTCTTCAAGTTGTTTGTACTGAAATGAATCATGGGATATGTAGTTTTTGATGTTTATAAGCTGTTGCATCTATAAAACCATGCATTTAAGCAAAGGAACTTGTAATTCGATCAACCCACGATATTATTGTGAGACTTTTGACAATATAATATCAAGATATTTCGGTTTTTGTTACATCCGTATTCCTTACTGCCGAAATCGAGTTTGAAATTTTATTATCATGAGAACACTACAGTAGTTATAAAACCAAACCCACTGTTACGAACAATATTTTAGCCCAATATTTCAACAGTTGCAGCAGATAAATTTTCACAGAGAGCTTAAAGTTTTGATTATCAGATAAATTGTACGATTAAACGAGCCTATAAAGCATGTAGGGAGCTGCCCAGTGTTTGAAATAGCTCCATCTGCGGCGCTGTGATGGGACCCGGGTCAGATCAGGGCCAAAGGAGAGGCCGGTCCTGCTGCGTCTCTGTGAATTATTCAGCAGTAAATACATTTGTACTGTCGGAATCGTGACAGGTTTACATATTTGGAGATGAGATCGGTCCAGCACATACTACGCACGGTTTCGATGCTTTAAATACTGCTCTGTGGAGGTTTACAGCCGTGAATCTTTGGCCTGGAGTTAAGCGGTGCCAAAGGTTCACAAATTAACGGAGCATTTTCTATCAGGACGTCTGCCATTGGAACAGGGACGAGTTTTATGAAAGAGGATGTGCTCTGATTCAGCATGGAAGTTATCAAGTCCCACTGTTCACTGTGGTAGTAGTAGAAGTAGAAGTAGAAATAGAAGGAGTAGGAGTAGTAGGAGAAGGAGTATTAGTAGTAGTAGGAGGAGGAGGAGTAGAAGGAGTAGGGGCAGTAGTAGGAGAAGTAGTAGTAGGAGAAGTAGTAGGAGAAGCAGTGGTAGGAGTAGTAGTAGGAGGAGGAGTAGGAGCAGTTAGTACTAGTAGCAGCAGTAGTAGTAGTAGTAGTAGCAGCAGCAATAGTACTAATAATAGCAGTAGTAGTAGCACTAGTAGAAGCAGCAGTAGTACTAATAGTAGCAGTAGCAGCAGCAGCAGCAGCAGCAGCAGCAGTAGTAGTAGTAGTAGTAAGAGGAGGAGCAGCAGTAGTACTAGTAGGAGTAGTAGTAGGAGTAGTAGTAGCAGCAGTAGTAGTAGTATTAGCAGCAGTACTACTAGTAGCAGCAGTAGTATTAGTAGGAGTAGTAGTAGGAGTAGTAGTAGCAGCAGTAGTAGTAGTATTAGCAGCAGTACTACTAGTAGCAGCAGTAGTATTAGTAGTAGTTGTAGCAGCAGCAGCAGCAGCAGTAATGGTAGTTGTAGTAGTAATAGCAGTAGTACTAGTATCAGCAGTAGTAGTAGTAGTAGTAGTAGTAGTAGTAGTAGTAGTAGTAGTAGTAGTAGTAGTAGTAATAGTAGTAGTATAGTAGTAATAGCAGCAGCAACAGTACTACTAGTAGCACTAGTAGTAGCAGCAGTAGTAGCAGCAGTAGTAGTAGCAGCAGTAGTAGTAGCAGCAGGAGTAGCAGTAGTAGCAGTAGTAGCAGCAGTAGTTGCAGTAGTAGCAGTAGTAGTAGCAGTAGTAGTAGCAGCAGTAGTAGCAGTAGTAGTAGCAGTAGCAGTAGCAGTAGTAGCAGTAGTAGTAGTAGTAGCAGTAGTAGTAGTAGTAGTAGTAGTAGTAGTAGTAGCAGTAGTAGTAGTAGTAGTAGTAGTAGCAGTAGCAGTAGCAGTAGTAGTAGTAGCAGCAGTAGTAGTAGTAGTAGCAGTAGTAGCAGTAGTAGTAGTAGTAGCAGTAGTAGTAGTAGCAGTAGTAGTAGTAGTAGTAGCAGTAGTAGTAGTAGCAGTAGTAGTAGTAGTAGCAGTAGTAGTAGTAGTAGTAGTAGCAATAGTGGTAAAAAGTGCAAATTATAACATAAAGATCCATGGGTGTGGTAGATTATAATTATATATCAGACTCAAGCACTATGACTTCTTTAAAGCTCTCTGGCAAGCATTTTAGTAGTAGCTGCAGTAACAGAAGTAGTAGAAGTAGTAGTAGCAGTAGTAGTCGCTGCAGTAGTAGTAGTAGTAGTAGTAGTAGTACTAGCAGTAGGTGCAGTAGTACTGACCTCTCCGATCATGCCGTTCCAGATGCCCCGCACCAGTTTTCCGTGCTTGCCGTTGGTCACCAGGTACAGGTCGTAGGAGAACTTGATGTTTCGTGAGAGTTTCTTGAGGATGTCGATGCAGAATCCTTTACAGCACAGTTTGGTGTACGGCTCCGTGTGGCCCACAATCCTGGAAACACAAAATATAACTATCACTTTACTCATCAACTTCACATATTTAACCACAGAGTAAAACACTTAAAGGTACACAGCGTAACTTTTCTCACGGCTTCTTGTCTCCATGGAGATGTAGTGGTATTAAAGCAGACCTGTTATGCAAAATGGACTTTTCATTTCATTTGAACCATGTTATAGCTGTTTCTCCTTCTCATTTACATTCTCAAAGTTGTATTTGGAGTGATGTGTGCATGTTTGAGTCGTCTTTTCCATTGGAGGTGCAGACTCTTTGTTGTGACAACGTTTACAGAGATGTCAGTTCACCTCCGTAAAAGTCAAACACAAATCTACACAAATCTATGTCAAGTGTTTGTGCTCTGTTTGTGCTGCAAAAAGCTTTGTTTGTGCTGCTTTATTTTTGGAGATATTAATGATTATTTTATAGGTCAAATTAGGATCCGCCAGCTCCCAGGAAACTTCAAAATGCTCTAAAACGACCCAAAATAGAGTCAGTCGTTTGGGTTTCGTTTGTGCTGTAAAACGTTTCGTTTGTGTGATTATGGTTCTTAAGATATTAGCAGTTTTATTTTCGGCCGATGACGTCTAGCCAGGCCTGAGACTCCTAGTTTCTCCACTCAATTTCATTTCTCTCCAGTGACAAGGTCAGGAATCAGAATATACTACACGGTTTGCAAAAACCCTGGAAGTGCGAGTTCGGGCACCAACCAATCAGCGAAGAGTCAGACATTCTGTGTTGGCAACGATTCCCGAGATCAAAGATTTAAAGCTGGAACAAAGAGAAAGTTTGGTGAATTTCATCAAGGGGAAAGACATTATTGTTCTTCTTCCTACGGGATTTGGGAAAAGCTTAATATACCAGTGAATGAATTCTAATGCTGTGAGGTCAGATGGTTTCTACGAAGTGAAACCGTCTGATGAATCAGGCTAGATGAAGTCATCCAGCGGCTCAAAATGTAAAATAGTCTCAAAACTGGCGGAAAATGATATGAAATGTTTGTATTTTGTTTGTTGTTTTGTGCTGTGAAAGTTTTCATTTCTAAAATTATTAATTATTATTTTTGATGATATGACGTCATTTCCGCTCATATAACAGCTGTGGAAAAATCTGTATCATCTTTAGTAACTTGCTTTTGACTGATATTTTATATAATAATACTGACTTTTCCACAGCTTGAGATCTTATGGAGTTCTGCTAAAGCCGCTGCCGTCAGATGAGCGGAAATGATGTCATATAATTTCCTCAAAAATAATAATAAATGTTTTTAGGAATATGATCGCACAAATGAAAATTGTCCCAGTACAAAACAGCACAAACAAAATACAAATAACATTTCATATTTTCATAATTTTCTGCCTGTTTTGAGGCAATTTAACATTTTGACGGTTTGGATGTCGTCATCCAGCGCACTTATTTCTTTGAAGTCGTTTTAGATGAACATTGTGATTTAAAAAGTCCAAATTATAACATAAAGATCCGTGGGTGTCGTAGATATAATTACAAAGCAGGCTCAAGCTTCTTTAAAGTTATCTATCAAGCATTTTTATTCCTCAGTGTCATATTTTTCTGCTTTTAAAAACTGAATAAAAGTATTTCCTTTGACTAATACAAACCAAACAAAAATAAAAAAATATATATAAGAGAAATTGAGACCAGATCAAAGCTTCCATTAACAGATCTTAATATATTCCTTTTCCATCACAGAGGCCCAAACCAATTACAAGTCGAACATCCAGGGAACCAGTCAAGGGGTTTGAAGTGTAAGTAAATGTGCTAGAAGGTGCATTAGAGAAATCAGCATCTGAACTGTGCTTTTGGACAACTGCATACACACGATTTCAAAAACCAAAACACACACTTAGCTCCACTTTAATCAGGAATAATTGGTTCTCGCCAGTCCTGGTTTAGTTCAGGTTTAGTTCTGGTCAAGTACAGGTCTACCACTGGTCTAATTCAGGACAAATAAACAGATTAAGTTTTTGTCTAGTTCTGATCTACTTCTTGTCTAGCTCTGGTCTGGTCCTGGTCTGGTCCTGGTTTAGCTCTGATCTAGTCCTGGTCTAGCTCTGGTCTAGCTTTGGTCTATCTCTGGTCTAGTCCTGGTTTAGATTTGGGCTAGTCCTGGTCTAGTTCTGATCTAATTCTGGTCCTGGTCTATTCCTGGTCTAGCTCTGGTCTGGTCCTGGTCTAGTCCTGGTCTAGCTCTGGTCTGGTTCAGGTCTAGTCTTGGTCTAGCTCTGTTCTAGTCTCAGTCTAGTTCTGGTGTATTTCTGGTCTAGTCCTGGTCTAGCTTTGGTCTAGTTCTGGTCTAGTTCTGGTCTATTGCTGAGCAAATTTGGGTCTAATTCTGGTCTAGTTCTGGTCTGGTCTTGGTGTTATTCTTGTCTAGCTCTGGTCTAGTTCTGGTTTAGTCCTGGTCTAGTTCTGGTCTAGTCCTGGTCTATCTCTGGTCTAGCTCTGATCTAATTCTGATCTAGTTCTGGTCTAGTTCTGATCTAATTCTGGTCCTGGTCTAGTCCTGGTCTAGCTCTGGTCTAGTTCTGGTTTAGTCCTGGTCTAGTTCTGGTCTGGTCCTGTTCTATCTCTGATCTTGCCCTGGTCTAGCTCTGGTCTAGTTCTGATCTAATTCTGGTCCTGGTCTAGTCCTGGTCTAGTTCTGGTCTAGTTCTGGTTTAGTCCTGGTCTAGTTCTAGTTTGGTCCTGGTTTAGCTCTGGTCTAAATCTGGTCTAGTCCTGGTCTAGTTCTGGTCTATCTCTGGTCTATCTCTGGTCTAGTCCAGGTCTACCTTTGGTCTAGTTCTGGTCTAGTTCTGATCTAATTCTGATCTAATTGTGGCCTAGGTCTGGTCTAGTTCTGGTCTACTCTTGGTTTAGGACTGCTTTAGTTCTGGTCTAATTCTGGTCTAGTTCTGGTCTAGTTCTGGTCTACTCTTGGTTTAGGACTGCTTTAGTTCTGGTCTAGTGGTCTAGTTCTGGTCTAGTTCTGGTCTAGCTCTGGTCAAGTTCCAGTCTACAGTAGTTCTGGTCTAATTCAGGTTCAGTTCTGGTCTTGTTTCCATCAAGTTCTGATCTAGTCCTGGTTTAGTTCTACATTAAGTTCCTGGTTTAGATGCAATTTATCTTGATTAAATAAGAAATTATTTCACTTCAAGATAAAAACTAAGAAAATTGGCTGTTGAAACTACTTCTTGCCTAAACACCAGAGTACACCAAGAGGGAACTGGACAAAATGAACAAAAGATGAACAAAAGACTGTATAATGTTTGAAAATGGCTCTTGTAATTTTGAAATCAGTTCAATCCAAACTGCACAAAAAACAACTGGTTTAATACAACATTGGTTTTCTATTGTCTAAACTAATTATTACAAATGCAGCCATTATTTTCCCATCAAACCCGGTCAATTCTGAAGGCGCTAAATCAGATATGGATTGTACATTAGATTATAATGGTTAAGCCCGACATGTACTGCAGATGTGTTATTGACTAATACTCATCTACTAAACCATAAATAACCAAACGAGTCAATACAGTGTAGGTGGTGTCTGTTCATAACAGGGACCGTCCTCTTTACAACTGTCAGTCCGGGTTTTCCATAACAACAATCTGCTCCGTAAAAGGTTTAATCTCCCTTTGCAAATCAAATCTCTCAAAGCTTTTGTCATTTTATTGGGTTTGGGCTCAAAATGGAGGTCAAAATAAGTCTGATGTCTACTGTCTGCTTCAAATTTGGTAGTCAAAAGTATTAAACATCACATACTAATTGATACAAAAACTTGTATCGAAATTGGATACTCATTTGAGCAGGTGCTGATACTAAAAAAGTCACATTCACAGGACAGAAATGAAGCTTTCCTGAATAGTTTTAGAATGATGTTGAGCTGTATCAGGACAAGTATAGGAGCACATAGACTAGTGTACACCTATGGACCACTATGGAACCTACCTGAACCACTGAGGGATTACACAGACATGGGAACAGAAAAGAAAGTACGGTATTGTTCGGACTATAAATCACACTTTTTTTCATGGTTTGGGTGGTCCTGCGACTTCCACTCATATATTAAAATGTTCACACTCACAGCCATGAGAGGCTGTAGTCTTGTGTGTGAGTATTTGCTACTACTACTACCACTGTCACTTGGCTCTACTGTGCATGTCTCCTGCAGAAAGAGCCTCTGTCCTGTCTGTATCATGTCAGTCCATCGCACCATTACTTCTGCCCCCAAAAAGAAAATCATATTTTGCAGATTACAAGTTGCAAGTAGCAAAATCTGCAGCTGAAAACAGTAATCAAGCAGCAGAAAAAAAGTTTGGAGTGAGTGAGAAACTTGTGACACAGGGAGGATGCACCATGCAACTTTCCTGGAAGTCACTGGATGGATGGACAAAGCCTGAACTTCAGTGACACAGAAACCATCCTGTTGCTATTCAGAAAGTCTGGAATAATTCTAACTGGAACTGATGCTGAGTCTGACGACAGCTACACAGAAGAGGAAGTGGCACTCTGTTTACCTCCGGAGGTCGCCAAGTTGCTCAGAACTGACACCGAGGATGAAGAATTGAATGGAGTGAGATTTGGAGTGAGATAAACTTGTTCTGTTGTTGATGCTATAGTTATCTGAAGAACTGCTCATCTGTGACGTTAACAGTCTGTTGTTCTCTGTTCTATTGTTATTAGTAGAACTTGACTTTCAAGATGAAATGTGTGTTCCTGGTCTCTGATTTTATAAAATAAATTTCCCCCAAAAAGCGTGACTTATAGTCCGGTGCTACTTATAGTCTGAAAAATACGGTACTATGATTTAATGCTGAAAATGTAATGCAATGCAGATTTAATGCATTCTATTGTCTCAAGAAAGAGTGTTTTTATTATAAGTGGGGTATCGCGAATCACTATTCACTATCAAGTTTATTCGTTAGTTTCAAAATTGAGTTTGAAATTTTTGTATCGTGACCACTTGAGCATCTAATTATAAAATTTTAGTATAAGAGAATCAGGAATTGCTTGTTAGTTAGTCATTACCACGACTGCAAAACTCTGCACTGGCCTCTGAAAGTTTTGCAAAGTGCTTATAAACTCGTCACAGTGAATAATTAGGATGCTTGGAATGCATAAGGTAAATGAGGAATCACTTTGGACCACTGCAAAATGTTTAAAGTGAACTACATTCATGGTCCAGGTGTTTGGTTTTCAGTAAAAACGTTGAGTGCGACTAACTGAAAAACTGTTGGCTAATGCTATTTATCTTGTGACTGTAATTTTATGTGTGAGAGACTTAGAGTTTAACAGCACAAATCAGCTCATCTGTGAATGTTCCAATTCCATCCGTTTTCTATGGTCTATGTGCTAAAATACAGCTCTCTTATTTGAGTAAGAGCACTTCAAACAGACCAGGGAATAGCTGTGACCTCTTGTACACTGCAAAAACTGCAGGGTTAAAATTTCAAGGTAAATTATTTCAGAGTTGTTTTTAACACAAAAATGTCATTTTAAGTATTTGAAAAGTTAACTGAAGGTTTAAATTGGGATTATTTGCAAGAGTTGATATGGCAGAAGTTAATTCAACTTCACTTGGTGTTAATTGAACTTCCACTAGTGTTAATTCAACTTCATTTAGTGTTAATTTAACTTCACTTGGTGTTAATTGAACTTCCACTAGTGTTAATTCAACTTCCCCTAGTGTTAATTCAACTCCACTTAGTGTTAATTCATCTTCTCCTAGTATTCATTCAACTTCCATTAGAGTTAATTTGGCACCTCCCATCCACCACCTCAAACTCCCACGAGAGAAGACCAGTTTGAACCAGTTTTGTACATAATTATAATAACTCAAATAAAGTGTAAAAATAAACCACCTCTGTGTGTTGTTTAGCTAAATCAGGATAACCCTACAAAGTGTTATCTGTTAACTCTCAAAACATTAATATAACTCTTGATCTTGAGGTTAAACGGGATATTTGGTCCAGTGTTACTTAATTAAAATTTCCAAAAATCTTAAATTAACTCTAGAACAGATTGGAAATTGTTAAAACTGATTCTGTGAGAGTCAATTTTAACACTTCACTTTTTGCTGTGGAAAAACAGTAGCTGAGATTTTATATTTGAATACTTATTTTCTATTTTATTTTGACTTGTACATTTACATTTATATAATAATGCCTTATTTGACCCTCTTGCTCTTTTTTGCTACTTTCTATTTAGAATTTATTGCCATTTTTCTCTCTCTCTCTCTCTCTCTCTTTTTATTATGTTGCGATGTGTGAGCTGCTGTGCCCAAATAATTTCCCTTGTGGATCAATACAGTTTGTCTAAGTCTAAGTGTAAGGAATGTGAATGATATCCACCGCAAAGTATCAGTTGTTGTGGCCTTGTCCCGTTCACATACAGAGGTTGTCTTGGCTCCGGTGAGTGCCTCTGAAGCTGCTCTCCTCAGACTGACCTAGACGAGAGGCCCTTGTCCACCATAATAAGGACAAACTGCGGGTGAATACTAAAAATGAGACCGTCAAACCAGAGACGAGCAGCAGACAGAAAAGACACACAAGCATAAAGCACACAGGGCACAGAGAGGCTGAATGTGAACGGGCCCAATTAGCAAATCAAAAAGGGTCAATTAGACATTATACGCAGAGATTAAACATTCACTCAGCAGTTTTATCGAAGCTTTTGAGGATTTTTGAGCTCGGTTTTTAACGTCGTATCACAGGGTTTTAATCAACTTCGAAGTGCAGCTTGGGCAGTTTAAAGGGCAGACGTTAGGGGCTATTGGACTGAGTGAAATGGCGATGCATTCAAGTTGTCCTCGGAGGTCAGGTTTTCAGAGTTTTGACTTGTACACACCGTGTTCTCAGAACTTCTACTTGGAAACTCTGAGAATATTTCAGAGTCCGAGTTAGAAGTTAGAACTTTGTGACGCCCTGCAAAAAGTTTATTTTGGTCAATTTCTGGTCTAGTTCTAGTTCTAATCTAGTCCTGGTCTAGTTCTTGTCTAGCTCTGATCTAATTCTGGTTTTGTTCTGGTCTTGCTCTGGTCTAGCTCTGGTCTAGTTTTTATCTAGTCCTAGTCTAGCTCTGATCAAGCTCTGATCTAATGCCGGTCTAGATCTGGTCTTGCTCTGGTCTAGTTCTGGTCTAGTTCTGGTCTAGCGCTGGTCTAGCTCTGGTCTAGTTCTGGTCTTGTGCCGGTCTTGTTGTGGTCTAGTTGTGGTCTACTTCTGGTTTACTTCTGGTCTAGTTGTGGTCTAACTCTGGTCTAATTCTGGTTAAGTTCTGGTCTTGTTCTGGTCTAGCTCTGGTCTAGTTCTGGTCTAATTCTCGTTTTGTTCTGGTCTAGTCCTTTTCCAGCTCTGGTCTAGTTCTAGTCTAATTCTAGTTTAGTTCTAGTCTTGATCTGGTCTAGATCTACTCTAGTTCTGGTCTTGTTCTGGTCTAGCTCTGGTCTAGCTCTGGTCTAGTCCTGGGCTAGTCCAGGTCTAGCTCTGGCCTAATTCTGGTTTAGTTCTGGTCTTGACCTGCTCTAGTTCTGGTCTCATTCTGGTCTTGTTCTGTCTAGCTCTGGTCTAGCTTGGATTGTATGAAATGGTGGTGCGTTCAAGTTGTCCTTGATGGTTGGATGTTCAGAATTCCAACTTGAATGACAACAACTGGAACATACCGTGATTTCAGAATTTCTACTCAGAAACACATCCAAGTTAGATGCTCCAACTTGTTGACGCCCTGCATTTAGATAAACTTTAAGAAAAACATGCCTGAAGAGGTTTTCTATGCATATTTTAGTATTTTCGCTGTACAATCTTATCCAAAGCTCGTCGAGAGGCTGAGGTGAGCTCGGGCATGTGTTCTGGATGCCTCCTGGACATTCCGGGCATGTCCCACTAGAAGGAGGCCCTGAGGGAAGACAGAGGACACACCGGAGGAGCTATGTCTCGCAGCTGGCTTGGAAACGCCTTGAGGTCTCCCCGGAGGAGCTGGAGGAATTATCCGCGGTGAAGGAAGTCTGAGGATGCTTTCACACTGACATTAGTTGGTGCGCACTAAACATTCCATTCAAACCAAAAGCTCTTAGTTCGGTTAATTTTTGTTGGCGTGAAAGCATCTATCGCACTTGGATCCACACTAAATCAAGCAAAGAACTTCAAAAAAAGAGGTGGTCTTGTTCCGCTGGACTCTGAACAAAATGCCAAACTCTGCATCATGGGAGAGGATACTAATTATTTCATTTCCTGTGTTTTTAGGTTCTTTTTTTCAGACCAAGAGATTGTTTTTATACTTGACCATTTCAACTGCTCACTAGCGGTCTTCCTCAGAGTGGTCACATGACCTGTTTAAATCAGTTGACTGTACACATCACAGCAACATCACGTGACCACACTGAGGAAGACCGCTAGTGAGCAGTCGAAACTGTCAGGTATGAAAACAAACTCTTGGTCTGAAAAAAAGAACCTAGGCTACGTTCAGACTGCAGGGCTTAACGCTCAATTCCGATTTTTTTGTGAAATCCGATATTTTTGCGAGGTTGTTTCCAATTAAATGCGACTTGTATGTGAACTCCACTGTGAACATTAAATGGCCCAAAAGTGTCCCGCATGTGCACTGGAGGACACAATGACGTCAACCGCAGCGAGCGTGCTCTGTGTTTACAGAAGTTGTATAAACATGGACGCAGCATTGAGCACCTGGAGATTTTAAAGTTCCTCTCGTACCGGAGCCAGAACATGAACAACTTACTTGTTTTAAGGAGGAGATTGAGAAGGAGAAGGACGAGGTTTTTGGCCGTGGTGTTTTGTGGGGCTGCGGCTGCGACGTCTGTTGAAAGGAACGTGTGGTTGCGGTAGCCAAGAGTGGTGAGTGGTGATGTGCTTTGCTTCAGTGACATGGAGTTCATTAACAATTTTCACCTACTTCAGAGCAGAATAGTGACGTTTGTGTCTTGTTGATAACGTGTAGGTGGGATGAATGTGCTTTGGCCGTTCACACTGAAGTCACATGTCAAAAGATCAGATATGTATCGGTTTTAGGAGCACATATCCAAGTGGCCTGGGTCGCATTTGAAAAAATCGGATCTGTGTGGTTCAGACTGTCATTAAAAGATCAGACACGGGTCACATAGATTTGGGTCACTTCAGGCTGCAGTCTGAACGTAGCCATAGTAACATGAATTATCGGAAGACCAAGTGAACATCATTGGACTATATTTAATTTCCTATTTGTGGTGAGTGAAGAAGACATGAGGTGTCATGAGGTGAACCTCGAACCATGGCCAAAGTGGTCCAAGTACGTCTACATGAAGTCTGTATGCAACGTAATAACAACTTTATTTCTTGGTGCGGACCAAATAATCAAACTAGCGATGTTAAAGCGAGCCTCGAAGTCCCTGCTTACATTGCTGCCCCCTGACCCAGCTGCAGATAAAGCGGAAGAAAATGGAAGGCCAGTCAAAAAGAACAGCAATTTTCCATAAATATACAAAATAATCATCTTCAGGAGTATCATTAGCGAACTGCACGACAATTGTGTTTTGATAGCGCTCTGAAAGGAGAGTGAGCGAAGGGTACTCAGAGCATCAAAATCCAACCGTCATTTTCATTTTCATGTCATTTTCAAAGCCAACGTGACAATCTAAATATGTTCTGTGTCAACTGTTAGTACCCCAAAGAAGTGTAATACTCCCTCTTTAACAATATCCAGTGGCATCTGCAGCAGCGACGCCTCCACGGGTTGTTACTCCGTCTAAAACCTGTAGTTAAGACCTGCTCTGAAATGCATGGGGTTTCTGTATTAGTTCAGCGGTTCATATTTCAGTCTTCCGTCTAATGTTAATGATTCCGGAGTCATTTTTCCTATCTGTTCCGCCCCTGTGCATGCTGGGAAAATGACAGGCCGGCGGAGGAGCAGAGGTGCCGGGGAAAAATGGAGATTAATCGTGTTTACAACATTCTAAACTCCTCCACAGAAGCCCGTCGAAACAGAGCGGAGATGAATGAGAAGACTATATGGAAATCTCAAGTTTGCCAAAGCACTTCAGACCAGTCCATTATTGTCGAATTTAAAAGTAAAATATGTGTTTTGGCTATTCTTATTGACTTATTTCGATCACCACGTTACTTTTTATTGTTTTTGAAAATGCTGTATTCGCCAAACTCAACGCTGAATTACAAAATTGACTTAGTTTCAATTTCGCTTTTAACACAATGAGTTCCCCTGTTCCTTTCCTCTCCGTGCTAAGTCACTCCCTCTTCAGACCGCTATCACGACACAATCGGACACATAACGATAATGAAGCTACAGCACATCGCGTCAGGTTTGTGAAGTTGTAGTGTAATTTAGTGTACGTTTTGTGTCACGTTTTTGTTTATTTATAGAAAACTGAGGTTTGGGAGGGTTTTGTGGGCTGAGCATTGGACAGACTCGTACAGTTAATCATACGGAGGGTTCGAATAGGGATCAGGAGAGATCGCTAGATTACTCAAACATGCATGAATGACAAAAAAATATAAAGAAATAAACACTTCAGGGATGTTTTTGAAGAGGGAACATTGTTATAATATTGCACAAAGCTAAAAAATAAATAAATAAATAAAATAAAAATAAAAATTAATTTTGCATAATAACTCCTCCTTAATAAAATAATGTGAAACATTCAAACCAAAAAAATAAAATCTCCATGGAAACAATGGACCTTTCACCAGAAAGTTATTGTGCCTTTGAAAACTTCATGATAGTAAATCTACAAAGCTGAATCTTTAATAAAATACTGTGAACCATGCAGTGCTGTAGTGTTTCCATGGAGACAATTCTTCACCAGAAAAGTTACATAGTGAATCTTTAAAAACTGCATGGTAGAAAGCTCCATAAATTCAATGTGTATATAATACACCCCCTCTTTAATAAAATACTGTGAACAATGCAATTCTATAGTGTTTCCATGCAGACAATATTTCACCAGAAAAGTTACATAGTGAATCTTTAAAACTGCATGGTAGAAAGATTCAAAAATTAGTTCTTCTCTTTAATAAAATACTATGAAACATTGAATGCAAAGAAAAAGTGTTTCCATGAAGGCAACCAGGTGAACCTTTCACCTGCCTCCTCTTTAATAAAATACTGTGAACCATGCAATGCAATAGTGTTTCCATGGAGACAACCGAGTGACGAACCTTTCACCAGAAAAGTTACACAGTGCACCTTTAAAAACTGCAATGTAGAAAGCTCCAAAATGTGGATTCTTACACAATGCCTCCTCTTTAATAAAATACTGTGACCCATGCAATGGTATAGTGTTTCCATGGAGACAAAACTTGACCAGAAAAGTTACACAGTGCACCTTTAAAAACTGCATGGTAGAATGCTCCAAAAGTCGATTCTTATATAATACCCCCTCTTTAATAAAATACTGTGAAGCATATAATGCAATGCAATAGTGTGTCCATGGTGACAATCAAGTGATGGACCTTTCACCAGAAAAGTTACATAGTGCACCTTTAAAAACTGCCTGGTAGAAAGCTCCAAAATACAGATTCTTACATAAGGCCTCCTCTTTCATAAGATACTGTGAACCATGCAATGCAAGAGTGTTTCCATGGAGACAATCCTTCACCAGAAAAGTTACATAGTGAATCCTTAAAAACTGCTTGGTAGAAAGATTCAAAAGGTCAATTCTTATATAATACCACCTCTTTAATAAAATACTGTGAAACATTCAAGGCAATGCAATAGTGTTTCCATGGCGACAACCAAGTGGCAGACCTTTTACCAGAAAAGTCACATAGTGCAGCTTTAAAACTGAAAGGTAGAAAGCTCCAAAAAGTCGATTCTTGCATAATACCTTCTCTTTAATAAAATACTGTGAACCATTTAATGCAATGCAATACTGTTTCCATGGAGACAATCCTTCAGCAGAAAGGTTACGCAGTGGCCCTTTAAAAAGTGCCATGTAAGAGCACTTCATTATTACCATCGCGCAGCCAACTCCAACTAGAACATCAGATGTAGCCAGCTGGACACTGGTTTGGTCTAGACATAAAATAAGATATAAAACCACAGCACTCACTCAAACAGAGCACTGGACTCCTGCCACAGCTTTATCGAGTGGCCCGCTCCAAAATGTTTAAAGTGTAAATTTACTCCAAAGAATTCACAAGAACTGCTCTCAAACGCAATTAAATCAACTCCGCTCTGATCCCCCTGCGCTTGGCTAATATATGAAGACATTATCAGCAGCGGTCAATAGCCGAGCTCACCAGGCCACTGCTCCCCCATAAATCTGTGCCGGCGTGCCCAGAGAGAGGCTCCGCAGAGGGGGTAAAGCGCTCTGAAGTGCCCCCTGTGGATTTGGAAGAACCAGGATGAAGTCGGAGCAAAATGGACCCTGACAAGTCTCCGGTTTATCTGCAAATGGTGCATCAGAGAAAGGCACTCAGCTCCACGCGGGTCAGCAGGGTTATACTGGAGTTTGGCATTTCATTTTCATATGTTGGAGTGAAAGCGTTGTGGTGTCCTCTGTTACATTTGCATATTTAAATGTACAAAAGCTTAAAGGACACATATTTGAGTGACATTTGCCTTACCCCAGTACAGATATCTTGTATAAGCAGGACAAAAGTCACTTAATATTCTAATTGTCGTTAGCTTTACTGCTTCACCCTCATGGCAAAACTCCACTCTGAACATGAACTCTGCTCTGAATGCATAAGGTAAGTGAGGAATAACTTTGAACAACTGCAAATTAACTAGACTAAACTATAGACTAAATACTAAAGCTCAATATTTGTATGGCTGATGTTTTCATGGCTGCTGTTTTTTATTTAATTTTTTTAAGATTCTCTAGATCCAAACCCTGCATTTCCATATCCATATCTGGCCAAAATATGTGGGTCAAAATTTGATGCTAATTAATTAATATTTAGAGTTTGCCCTACACTGCGCTATAACATAGCGAACCAAAAATATAAGGTGTATTCGAATAATTTGTCATTTTATTCTGCAAACATAAAAGTCCATAAAAGTTGCGTAGAAAATCCAGCTCCACTGTGGCTTTGTTGGCATCACAACAGATGTGCCTGTGCTCTTTGACAACCTGCAGTAGATTCTGTTTCTGATCTTTATTCTTTGTTTGGCTACAGTTAAAATCTTGAATAAGCGTCACCTCCTTTCAGCATCATCAAAAACTTTCCTGGAATGCACAGTTTTAGCTCCTTCTGAAAGTCTTCATCATCAGCCCAGTCTACTGCTGGAATTATTAAAAATGTATTGGGCAGATCAAGAGTGTGTGATGACGTCATCGTCATCGTGGCCTGGTTTGGTTGTGCAGGTGTGAGTGTGGAACATAGAACCCGACGCAATCGTACTTGAGCACAGCACGGTTCTAAAGTCCTACAGTGTGAGTGTGCCCTTTAAAAAACTTTCCCTGACAACTAGTTACTTTTATAGTGAAGTAACTCAGTTACTAACTCAGTTACTTTTTGGGAGAAGTAACTTGTAACTATAACTAATTACTTTTTCTAAGTAACGTGCCCAACGCTGCTGAAAATGCAAAATTAGTCAATTTCTTCATGCAGCTTGAGCAACCTCTAAAACATCTCCTTTTTCTTCCAAACTTCTTCCTAAATCATCTTTTGTAAGCTAAAACCTAAAGCAGGGTTCTAATGGAGGTTATCTGAAACTTTATTTTTTGCTATGCTTCGATAGACCACTCTCGTGTTGCTGATTTTGAATTGTTTTCCCCCAAATTACTGTATGTACAATAATTCAAATTTACTAAAAAAAAAAACTTCCTTTTTTCACCAGCAGCATAGCTGTCTGCTGGCTTCTGTAGTCATAGTTTTAACTATAGTCATAGTTATCTTTGTGCACTTATGAAGCTCTACTGATATTTTTTAGGCAGCAGGTCAACCAAAACTAAATATCAGCCTGTGTTGGAGATTTAAGGCTGATTAGTGATACACTAATCAGCCTGATAGGTTGATATATCTCTACAAAATGCACTGCACTGATACTAGAATTACTTTTATAATCTAACGAAATGGAGTTTGTAATCAGTTGGGCCGTTCACCCAAATTACCACTCTGAGCACGTTCTGTCGTTGTGTCCTTAATCACTTATTAATACATTTTTATTCAGAATTAAATTATTTTTTATTCTGAATTAAATTTCTCATGTAAATGTGGCAAGTGTTCCCTCATCAAAAACAAGCCTGAAGAGGTTTTAGATTTCATCCGTGCATGTTTGAGTAATTTAGCGAGCTCTCTTGAGCCCTTTTAGTCCTGGTTCATTCCTGATCTAGTCCTGGTTTAGTCCTGGTCTAGTCAAGGTTTAGTTCCAAACTTTTGTCTCATCTCAGTTGGTACATGGTGTGTCTGAAATATAAAGATATATATAAAAAAAAAAACAACAAAAAAACAGAACAGATAGTGAAAGGCTGCAGAGATGTTGTGACCACAGTTCGAGAAAATACGTCAATGGCTGGAGAGCGCTTCGGGGAGGGCATCTGATGTAATAGTCCATCCATGACTGATATATGTGAGTGACAGGTCCACCGCGCTGAGCCTGGAGGCCTGAGTAAACACAATGAACTCTTCTCCACTCCCTGTTTTTCCTCTGGGCGTTTTGTGTTTACCTCTGTCTCCTGTCCTCCACCACTCCCACTCTCACTCTCACTCCATCTCCCCTCACCCTCCAGCTCTCTCTTCATTCATTCTCTCGCTTTCTCTTCCTGTCTCAAACTCTTCTCCCCCCTCGTCTTTCTCTCGCTTCATCTCTCTTCTCTGATGTTTCTCATGTTAAATTGGTGTTTTTCATGTGTAGAAATCAGAACTCATGTCTTTATTAATGAGTTCAATCACACCTATGAAGCAAAATCAAGTTTTTAATTGTGTTTTTAACCATGTTGTGTTTGTTTCCCCGCACCCGAAGTTGTATTTGGAGTCATTCTTGCATGTTTCAGTAATCTTTCATCACTTATTTGAACGAATCGCTCTGTGGATGTTTCAGTAATCTTTAATCACTTATCTTCAAGAAGCCATATTGTCGATAAAGCCTGCTCTGTACGTACTTCATTCTCACATTTTATTTTCTTAATTGGTGGTATGCGTAGGATTTGACGGCGTTTAAAAAAATCCTGGTGCTCGTTGGTGGTGACAGCCGTGCCGCGCTTCGTTGTGATGTTTTCAGCGACGTCAGCATCAACACTTCTTATAATGTTGTATTTATTTCTGATGTAATTGACTTGTCCGATGACCACATATGATTGATGGACTTGGCTAATGGCTTATGTTATATGATGTGCGGTGTATATTGAGTCATATATTGTGTTGCGTGGACATCTCCTATGGCTCGCTTCAGGATTGGCCAATGAATCTGTGAGCGGAAGGTTTATATGGAAGCGGCACACGGAGAGAACCATGACCTGACGAAGAGCCGCTGATCGAAACCTTCATTAGATGCAGTTTGGGAGTAAGTGTGCAGGCTTTGACTCACTTTCTACAGCGATGTCGGCTCCCACGTCAGCACCGCAGTTTTATAACGCGGAAATCAGCAGACTTATTTCTTTTATTGTTAGGGCCTCTGCCTCCAGTTCTTTGACTTGTTTTGTATGTGTTTTCATTTCTTTCTTGTCTTCGTGAATTAATGTTGCGAGTCCTGCTCCCTGATTGGTGGAGAACTTCTAGACCTGCCCAAACCTGCTTCACCTCCAGACTCCTCCCCCTATTTAAGGAGATTGGGGGCACCTTTTAGGGGTTGCTGGCCTCTGTGGGCTGTCTGTCATTGTGTGTGTTTCAGTGTGTCTCTGTATTTTACTTGCACTTGTACTTGTATTTGTGAAAGAGACACTATAGGCCGGGAGCCATTAACACCCCTCAGGATGTTTTTTGCTATGTTTTTTTCACTAGTATTTCCATCCATCCATTTTCTTCCGCTTATCCGGTGCCGGGTCGTGGACTATTAAGAAACTATTATTTCCTGTTATCTTATATCTTGGGCCATCATGAGTTGATAGGGACCAACCCCAACTCAGCCCTGTTTGGTCTCAGGGCCCAAAAACACCCTTTTTCAGAAAAGCTATTTGCGAAATTATGTAACTGTAAAAAATAAGGTACTGTAACTGCATACATGGTTAAATAACCCTAAAATTTGACATGGTGTATCCTGACAAAGCAGAAAAATATTCTGGGGCTTGTTGCCTTTCTACTGTCAAATATCACCCTCAACATACACCAAAAGGCCAAAAAATGTCTCTCTGCCTGACAAATTGTCAGCAAAGTTGATTATTTTCAAGCATTTTATTGCGTATATCACTGTCTGTGTACTAGTTTAGTTTGTTATGTGTCTGTCATTTCTGTCTCTGTGGTGATTCTGTGGGTTTGAGTCATTATCTGGTCAGTACTGACTTTGTGTTTGTTTGTTAACTTTGCCCCTTAGTTACTCTTTTGTTTAACCCATGTAAATTACTCCCTTTTGCCTAAATTTACCTTTTACATTTGTGTTAAGTAAACCTGATTTAATTTATACAATTTTTCCACTTTTTTTTTTTTTTAGTTACTTCTCTGACCATAGTGAGCTGGGTCGAAACTTTTATTAACTTGTTTTAGATGAATATTATGGTTTCAAATGTGCAGAGTCCAGAGGTGGGGACTTGCAAGTTGTAACTACTTATATATGCTTCTCCTAAACATATATATATAATATGATTTTAGAAAATACTTTTCTCTTTATAGTTGATAAATGCGGTGCTTAATTTTACAAGAACAACTGGAACATGTCCGTCCTACTTCTCTGTTTGTTACTTTGGATGGAACTGAAGTACTGTGAGATGGTGTCATCAAATGTACTACAGTAATATACAGTACACTACAGTAAATCAGAGAGAACTACAAACAACATGATCCTTGCATTTCAGTGCAGACTACACGAAAAAATAACTGTTATTAAGCACTTTTAAATCTGAATTCTTTCTGTTCTGACTGTAATGATGCACATGTCAAAAGGAAAAAAATGCATTTCTACAACTACATAAATACTCATATATAAATATTCCATGACTTGAATGAAGTACAATTTAGTATAAAATTCATATAAATTGCAAAAACCAAAGCTACTTTGGTTTAAAGACTTGAAGCTCAAAGCAGACGACTTGGACATATGAGCCAGTGACTGGAGACTCGACTTGGACTTGCCTGTCTTTGACTTGACTTGGACTTGAGGTCAAAGACTTGAGACTTCCAAAACAACGACTTGAATGATCCAGAGATGTCAGAGATTATAAGTAGGCCAAGCACAGGTCTTCACTCCACACCTGGTGGTGCTAAAGTCCTACTGTAGCTGCTCTGGGGTAGACTAATGGAAACTGCCAATCTGCACTTCAGTTTCCTCAACACCACCCGTCACAAGCACACATATCACATTAATAATAAGCAGCGTGGGCAAAGTGTCTTGCCTAAGGACACAACAACAGTATGCATAAATGCGCTTTCCTCTCTCGCGTCTCAGACAAAACTCAAACAGAGCCTGGATATTAGTTTTGTTTGTTTTGAAAAATGCGTCATTGCAAATAATCAGCCACCGTGATTACCGGGAGTTGGTTCAGTATTTTGCAACACTGCTGAAATAAGCGGGAGTCGTACTGCGCCTGCATAATACGACAAGACTAGTTCAGTCTAAAGAGTTTCACAGTGGTACAAACTTATTCCCCACTTTCATAACACATTCCTGGCATAATTTCTTACTGAGATGAGTTTTTACAAGTTTTTGACAACTTTTCCTAAAAACAACTACACCAACAACACAGCCGAAATACTTTTTGGTTCGCGGATGATAAAAATGCTTTATAATTCGATCCAGACAGTACACAGCGGTCTTATTTTGACACTTAAAGCTGCTTTTACAATGTGTAAAACTGAGGGCAAGACTCTTTTTACTTTATTAAATAAAAAAATTAGGCACAGCCACTGTAAGAGAGAGGTACTGCAGGGGGTCGATGATCGGACAGATGAAGATGAACTGGTGTTAGAGAATTTTATGATATAAATGTATTTCTTTGATTAAAGTCTCATTAAAGTGTTACTCATTTATATATGTAATTCTTTCATTAAAGTATTAATCATTTAAAGGGTGAATCATTTAAATATTGGTAAAAACTGGTTTTCAGTGGGTTCTGTCTGTTCGCTCCTTCATCACGTCTCTCTTCATCCCCTCGTCTCTCGCTCCCTGTCAAACTGCAAACACATTGGATTCTAGGCTAAATGTGAAGAGTTTTGTAGTTTAACTTTTACGCACAGTGGAACTTAAGGTCCACACATACTATCGCACACAGGCTCTGGAGTCCGCATTATGCAGCCAGCTTTGTCTCTACCGCAGAGTGACCGGGAGAGGAGGAGGAGCAAACAGGAGAGGAGGGGGGAATCGTGTCTTTCCTCTCACTCCTCAGATCAGAGTGACTGGAAAAGTTCAGTGTCCCATATCAAACTCTTGTCTGTGCACTGTGGCTCCTCTCTCGTTTAATCAAATTGTTAAAGAAGAGTCACACTTTGAGCTTATTTTCCATGATGTCATTGCTCCATTGTTCTGGGGCACAAAAGCACAAAAAGCACATCTTAAACTTCAGGCCTGAATTAGCTTTGGTCAGACTCAGGCTTATTTCTGTCATGGAACGAATTGACGCTTAAACTGGAGATGGAGCTAGTTTCAGCTCAGGATTTTAGGACAGTCCTGGACTTATCCTTAAGTGACTTTGATGGAATACCCCCCTAGCACTGAATGTACAATAACAGTTGAGTAGTTATGTATGTATGCGAGCGGGTAGTGACGACACACGGGCAGGTCGAGTGAATCAAATGAACAAAGAATGGGAGAAAAATACCTGCCCTGAAAGCAAGTGCCATTTCCTGGTCTGAGGCTGAGAGAGTGACTTTAGTGTATTTATTATATAAAACCCATCAGCGAAGGTGATTGGCTCACCGGCTGCGCTTCTGGTTTAGTCCTGGTTTAGACCTGGTTTAGTCCTGGACCAGACCTGGTTCAGTCCTGGATTAGTCCTGGACTATTCAGCAGTCAGACTAATAGGCTGACCTCGATTTATCACGGGCACGGGCGGGTAACAACTGGAATGTTAACGGGTCCAGGCGGGTGCGGATTTAACTTTGATTTAATCACGGGTTAACAGGCGGCGGGTGCGGGAGGGTGCGGGAGGGTGCGGGAAGGAGCGGGAGGGTGCGGGAAGGTGCGGGAGGGTACAGGAGGGTGCAGGTCTCCAAAAATGGACCTGTGCAGGACGACACGACACTAGGCCCACTTTAATATAAAACACAGCTGTATTTCATTTATATAGTAGGGGTCCCTGCTCCAGCTCTCCATCAGTTTAGGAGTCTGTGGCCTGAAAAACCTTGAAGACCCCTGTGTTGTAACATTACTCCGTCAACAAAATAACATGTCTGAAGAGGTTATGCATGTTTGAATAATTTAGTGATCTCACCCATGCTACCACACAACAATTCTCCATAAATATACAAAAAATGATACAAAACTGTACGCTACAACTTCACAAATCTGATGTGATGCGCTGTGGTTTCATTCATGGAAATAGACATTGATTGTGTTGTGATGGCACTCCGAAGGGGGACTTAACACGGAGAGCAAAAGAAGGGGGTACTCAGAAAACATACAAAACATCTTGGCCGGATTTTCAAAACAGTAAAAGAGAACACGATGATCGAAATATGATATGTGAAACAGTTAATACCCCTTTAAAATAAAACACCCCGTTTAACCTTACTGACCTTATCTGATCTCGTTTCATTTCTCGCGCTCACTGTTATTCCTTTGTCTTTAACTGTGTATCCATTTTGTGATAACGCGACACGACTCCGGCACTTAATTTCCCCATCTCCTCTTGTGGCTGGTCTCATTTTAGCTCATTGTGCGTAATGGCTAATGCAGGGTCCGCTAATGACCGCTGATATCGGTGTGGAGGCGCAGGATGGATGGGGCAGTCTAATCGCCGGCTCTGACTGATACGTGCCCGTGCGGACCCCCCGTTTGTGTGATTGGGTCGGGGCTGTAATGAGGGGATCACCTCGGAGGAGACGTAAAGAGGAGAAGAGGGGGGAAAAGGAGGAGGGAGAGGCGTTTAATCTCAGGACTAATGGCACTGCGGGCTACATGAGGGATCAATTAGAGAGGAGGGCTAACCTGACAAAGACTCAAGAGCTGGGAATGAAGAAGAAGAGGAGGTTTGTTTTAAAGGTTTGATACAGCACGCATCAGTGGTGGAACGTAACGCAGTAAAAGAAGTAAAGTGTATACATTTTAGGTACCTGTACTTTACGTTGGTACTTTTTACCTTTATTAAATTTGAGAGCATGTGTCTGTACTTTCTTCTCCACTCCATCTTTGAACAGGATTGAAAAGTAAAAGTATTTTTTTTTATTACAGTTTGAGAGCTGCTGAAAATATATGATGGGGTATATATATATATATATATATATATATATATATATATATATATATATATATATATATATATATATATATATACACACACACACATATATATTATATTATTATTATTATTATTATTATTGCAATTTATTATTATTTTTATTTTTTTCTGGAGACAGTGAAGGATGGTTTATGTGCACGAAAAAATAATTAGAATTGAATTTTAATTTTGCTTTTGCTCATATATATTTATTGACTCACTTTTTTATTTCCTTGTTTTCTCTATATTTATGTCTTTTCTTATTTATTTACTTATTACTTCACTTATTACTTTATTATTATTATTATTATTATTTATTTATTTATTTTTATTGTTTTTTCATGTCTGGACACAATGGGGGAGGGTAATGGGAGGAGGATTTGGGAGGGTCACATTGTATTATTTATTTATTATTATTGTTTTTCTCTGTGACATCTGCTTTATGTGTACAAAAAAGTAATTAGAACAAAAAACAGTGAGAGATAAAGCTGCTGAAAAGGGTTTACTTTTGCGTTTGGTATCTGTACTTCATTTAGTACTTCTTCCACCATTGGCAAGCATTTTAAACTTCCAATTGAGTCTCGGTATTTATTTGTACAATGTGGAATATTCTAGGTATATGAAAAACGGATAACATTATTTAACACTCACAAAAGAAAATTGAATTATTTCAGATTACAGTTCACACCTTAGAGTAATTTAATAACAGACACTCCTCACTGTAAACAACTAGTGTGTTTACAGCATTATTGTGGCTTTTATTCTCTTCTAAACATGCTTTCCTCCCCTGATAAGTATTTGAAAACACTTTTTAAAAAACACCTCTGTTTCAAGTGGGGCATTTAGGTCTTAGAGCTCCCTCTGCAAACATAAAAGCATAATTCGCGGAAGTTATGGAAGACATTTTCATTTTCTAAACATAAACAGCTCCCCCTGCTGTTAAAAATGGGAATGAACAATGAGAAAATAAACAAATGAGATCCTTAACCCCAGTGCAATGCTGTGTAAATAGAACTATGTGTAGAATGATGATTTATGATCTTAGGCTATATTTATATGATGAACAAAAGATGCACAAGTGGCGTCGCATCTTCACTTTATATTCCACATCTAGACAATAGTTTTTGGGAGGAAATCTGCTTTCATACAGTGAAGCAAAAGTGTAGAATAAAATTAAAGGAACAAGGGCGTCTTTGGACATATGGAAGTTTTCACGTCACGCATTTTCAGCAGCTACTTCTTCCACAAAGTTGTTCCACCATCGACTGGTTCTCCAAGGTCTTGTCCATAGTTGTCTGACTCACCTGCGACGAACTGGTGCATCCAGAATTTGACAGAGGTGATTGCAGAGCCTTCTCTGTTCACTAAGGCTACGTTCAGACTGCAGGGCTTAACGCTTAATTCCAATTTTTTTGTGAAATCCAATGTTTTTGTGAAGTCGTTCACATTTCCAATTAAATGCAACTTGTATGTGATCCCCTGTATGAACGTTAAATGGCCCGAAAATGTCCCGCATGTGCACTGGAGACACGATGACGTCAACCGCAGCGAGCATGCTCTGTGTTTACGGAAGTTGTCCAAACATGGATGTGAGCATTGAGCACCTGACGATTTTAAAGTTCCTCTCGTACCACAGCCAGAACATGAACAACTTACTTGTTTTAAGGAGGAGATTGAGAAGGAGAAGGACGAGGTTTTTGGCCGTGGTGTTTCATGGGACAGCGGCAGCGACGTCCGTTGAAAAGAACATGTGGATGTGGATGTGGAGACGGAGCCAAGAGTGGTGAGTGGTGATGTGTTTCACTTCAGTGACACAGAGTTCATTAACAATTTTCGCCTACTTCAGCGCAGAATAGTGACGTTTGTGTCTTGTTGATAACGTGTAGGTGGATGAATGCACTTTGGCCGTTCACACTGAAGTCACATGTCAAAAAATCTGATATGTATCGGTTTAAGGAGCACATATCCAAGTGTCCTGGGTCACATTTGAAAAAATCGGATCTGTGTCGTTCAGACTGTTATTAACCCTCTCCAGGCAGGCGTTGCAGATTTGCAACAGCTAAATTCCAATTACCTACTTACTCTAAATCCATATTTTATGAGCTTTTTTTACTCAGGAGCCATTTCTCCCATCCATGCTGATAAATGTGGACGATGCAGACTGTGCAAGAATGACTACACGCAAACGGCCTGCCAGAAGTGCAAAATACTTATTTTGTTTACAAAGGATAAAAAAGTCAGGATTGTATATTACTACCCCATATGATAATTTTCCCCTAATATCAGATTTTTCCTGATACTAAAAATTAATTTGAGCCTGAGAGGGTTAAAAGATCAGATACAGGTCACATAGAGGCCAAAACATCGGATTTGGGTCACTTCAGGCTGCAGTCTGAACGCAGCCTATTAGTATGTCTGCAGATTCTGTACATTTGTTGGGAGTCTCCTGTAAGTTTATTAGAGCTGCAGCTTGAAGGTCCGATGAATGGAAATGATCTGACATGTTTGTTTCTGTGTACTGTATGTATGTGATGTAAAAGCGACCTGAGCAGATCTGACCAGAGTTTTGTATCTTGGGCAGTGTAGATGGAAACACTACAGTGGAGTGTATTCAACTTTTCCACTCTGGAGGGTGGTTTCAGATTTTTGCGTTTTTAAGCCTCAAACACATCGTCACCATCTAAACCAGGGCTGTTCAAACTTTTTTCATCAAGGGCCACATATCTAAACACAGATGAAGCAGAGGGCCGATCAAGGGCCATAGACTGGTGCTCAATACAGTGAATAATAGAAACGTGTGCATGTTTAACACATTAGAATCAGCCATCAGTTTTTATTCATGCTAAGATACTTAAATATTGGCTTTATTAAGGAAAATGTTTTAAAACTTGCAATAAAAAGTAAATTTTTAATTGATGCAAGGTGTGGGTTTATTTTCTTTCATTGATGCTTCACTGTTATTTGAATCATATCAAAATGTTTCTTGTTATGTTTTCTTTTGGTCCAATCAAGGTCCAAAGGGGGGCATATGTGAACCTGGTAGCCTGATCAATATGTCCACAAAATATCCTGCAAAAACAAGTTTATCAATATGTAAGTAGACTTTCTTGCTAAAATGAGCTAATCAATAAGTTAATATTTCAACAAGATGTCATGTATAAGAGCTGTCTACTCTGCTGTTATTCAGAGATGCTGTTGACTGGATCCTGTAATCATTTGAATCAAGTTCTGGAAACTGCTTGGGCTAAAATAAAGAGATTGTAGATTTTTCCATCTCCTGATTTTTTTTCTTTTTGAGTTACTTGCGAGTTACCTCTGGGAAAGCTAACAAAGGTGATTTGGGCCAATTCTCCTGGACGTCTGAGGGCCAATAAAAATTTGTCTGAGGGCCGCATTTGGCCCATGGGTCATAGTTTGGACATGCCTCGTCTAAACAAAAGGCACTTCCGATAAAATATTTTGTCCTTTTTTTCCACAAGCATTCTCGTGTAAACAGCCCTTTAAAAACTGTAGGAGAAGCCTGTAGTTTTACCAGTGACACAACTAAACTGGCAAAATGCAAACAGAACATTTTTGACTTCTCAGAGACTAAACCCTGTCAGGACTGAAGAAACATATTAACACGAAAGTAATCTCCATGGATACAAGCTGGTGGCCGACGCGCCATAAGAACAGTTACACAGTGCACTTTAAATGCATTATCATGTGCAGACTTACGCCTCCGTCTTGTTGGACTGTCTCCTGCAGGGGACAGTGTTGCTCACACACGTCCCGGTGGCGGGGTCCACGGCCTCCACGATCACAAAGGGCCTCTCCTCCAGCGTGGCCACGGTCAGGTGTCTGTAGTCGGACACGGGCTGCAGGTACGAGCCAAACCGAGGCCACACCGGGTACCTCACCTGCAGGATGCCCATCTCATACGTGCCCACCTGAGGAACGACAAAGCAGAGAGGGGAGAGGGTTAGAGAGGACAGAACCATACCATAACATCAGCATTTAAATATCTGGATTAAACACAGAAGGGAACCTGGACTATATCAGAACTAAACCAGGACTAGAACAGGTCCAAATCAAATCTATATCGGAACTAAACTGAGTCAAAAGTCAGACAGCACCATGGAAGAAGTAAGAGCACGTTGACAATCTGTGTATCATTCATTTGTTTTTCAATATAAAACCAAAAATAAGAAAACAAAAAAACAAGTATTTTCTTCATTATTTGTAACCAAAGCCAAAATTAAAGAAACAGATAATGATTCATTTTTTCAGTTTTCGATTTTGTGTTTAAATGAATAATGGAAAAAAGGGATAATAACCGTTTCCTGTTTAAATGACATAAACTGCGATGCCGAACTTTTGCATCACATACGGACTGAATTAGGACTAAACAAGGACTAAACCAGGTCCGGGAATAGACTGGAACCAGACCGGGACTGAGACCAGGACCAGACCAGGACTGAGACCAGGAATGAGACCAGGACTGAGACTGGGACCAGACCAGACTGAAACTGGTTTAATCCTGGTTCAGTCCTGGTTCAGTCCTGGTTCAGTCCTGGTTCAGTCCTGGTTCAGTCCTTATGCATTGCAAAAGTCCGGCATCGCAGTTTAAGTTACAGAAATGGAAAAGGTCGTTATCCGTTTTTTCCATTATTCATTTAAACACAAAATCGAAAACTGAAAATAGTTGTTTTATAATTTTCTTATTTTTGATTTTATATTGAAAAATGAATTGAACGAATAATACATGGATTGTTGACACATACTCACTACAACAAAACTGAGAATTCTGAGGAGGATTAAAAACACAACTGAGCCTAGACTAGATGAGGACTACATCAGGACTAAACTGGGATCAAACAGGACCAAGAGTCACTTTTGAACAAGAAATTGCTTTTAAATCAGGAATCTCAAACTTGCCAAATGCGGTCCCCGAGATAATTTCTTCTGGCCTACGAAGCATTTTCTAATTTCTATTAATAGTGTCCCGGAGATAAACTGCATAAGACAATTTGAACTACAGCCCATGAAATAGATACTACATAAATAATATGTTATACAATATGCCCCACGGCCAACACTGATTTTGTAACTTGGGCCCATCCTCTAATCGGTTTGAGAGTTTGAGACAGCTGTTTTAAAGGATAGATCCTCATGGCAACACATAAGGACAGAATAGTTAACAAGAAAAGTGACTTCATCAATACCTAAACAAATTAAGATGACATGAATTAACAACATTTTATTATGAATTGAGTACATTTCACTGGACAAGTAAAATGATCTTAGCCTGATTAATCAGCTGGTTTCACTTTGTGGAAACTGTCTGATCTCGCAGCATTAGGATTTGTTCACTCAATGATAAGCAGGTACTTTTTTTTATTTAACCAATCTCTGCTATTTGGTTGTGACGTATGTAATCCACCAAATCCCGTAGGAAGAAGGGCAATAACTTCTTTCCCCTTGATAAAATTCACCAAACATTCTCTTTGTTCCGGCTTTAAATCCTCGATCTCAGGAATCGTTGCCAACACAGAATGTCTGTCTTTGTCTACATCCATCTCGACCGCTTTGTTTACTGTTGTGCTGTAGCCTGGCTAAAATTATCTGCCAATGGAACAAGACTTTTTGAAGTTAAAATATAAAAATATATCTTACTACAGATATGAAAAACAACAACTCTTTGCACTTAAAATAAGAAATCAAAATTAATGTTACATGAATTTAAAAAAAAAAACAACTTTCATTCCACTGGCAGATCATTTTCATATCTATATCAAGTTTAATCTACTCAAATAAAGTCAAATGTTCTTAACTTAAAGGTGCATTGTGTAACTTTTCTTGTGGAGGGTTCGTCAGATGTTTTCCTCCATGGAGATGTTTTTGCTTTGTCTGGATTGTTCCACAGTATGGTATGAGACCAGACCAAGTTACAGGGGTCAGATCTGTGAGAACAGTGAGAATTCCTGTATTTCGAGGTATTTTGAGCTATAAAACCACCTGGAATTGAATAAATGTAAGATAGAGCTCTTTAAAGTCATATTGTGGAACATTGGAAGCAGGGTATTCGACATGGGAATCAGCTGGAGTCCCCCTGGTTGGAAGGTCCCCAAGCTGGAAAGTCCCATTGAATTGTAACCTTTATGAAAGTTAATCTATGCACATATAAATAAAAATATAAAACATACATATTTTTTCATTTTATATATGTGTTTGTGTGTATTAATTACACAAGCAAGTTACAGAATATCTCAACGTATTTGTTCATACTTTCAAATAAAACATGCAAAAATGATGTGGTCTCAAACACACACAAATAGCGTCAATAGTGTGTCAAACCGAACCTTCTGTATTCTCAATAAATGTGCCACAACTATTTCAGGATTTTTTTCTTACATATTTCAATGAAAGACATAGTTAAGATCTTCCTAAAAATGATTCTGAATGTTTTTGAATGATTTCTGTAGCTTATTAAGTTTCTTGTGTTGCGCTAGCAGCAGGTAAGGACATAATTCAGATTTCTTCCCAAATCAATAGTTACAGATGGGGGGAACAAGAAAAAATGATTTTAAATACAATTTCATAGTAAACTTCTACGAGCAAGTGAGGATTATATTGAGATTACATACTGAAAAAATGTGTGCTGCTTCAGCAAGATCGGAAAAATGGCAAACAAGGCCCGACATCTGGTCTCGCTACATTCACATTTCATTTTATTTTCATATAGAATGCAGATTTTCTCTCTCAATACATCACAGGCCGAGAGAAAGGGACACTCGAGCTGGGACATTCAAGCCAGGGGGACGCTCGAACTCAATGAAACAAGAAGGTGACAGACTGTTACAGCTTGCGGCCTGGCTCCGCCTCGCCCGGCGCTCCTTGTTTGTTTTACCGCGTGTGCCTTCCATATTTACATGTCCTGTGTGGTACCTGGCGCCTGATTGGTGGGGTGTGGTCCCATTGCTGTTGAGCAGGTTCCAATGTTCATCATGACTGGTTGGAGGATTGACATCCCGCTCCTCCAACCCCCTTCCTGCACATCCCATCACCTCATCCAATAAAAGTGCTGTGCGCCTGTTCCTCCAGGCAGCTGGATGTCAGTTTCAGTTCACCACCGTCACTGATAGATGTGTGTTTGTCACATCCCTTTTGCTACTGAGCATTTTGAGACTCTAGGGTCGCTATTGACCGATCATTTGTTTGTATTTGCCAGTTTGGCTCAGCCCTTGGGCATTTGTATTTTCTTTGAGTTATTTAACCCAATAGAGGTATTGTTTAGTTCAGGGGCACTCAATACGTCAATCGCAATCTACCAGTCGATCGCCAAGGTTGTGTGGGTAGATCGTGTGTCTCATCTCGGACTCGCGTTTGGACTGGTAATAAACTTGTACAGGTGTGCAGGAGCGTGTGGGGCGTCTCAGTGCGGCCTGTGCGCTCATTTGAAACCTGCGGAGACTCTACGGCACATCACAAACACACACGCTCCCCTATGCACGGCTCGTCTGCAACAGCGTGTGCCCTCGTGTACCAGCGTGTATCACAGGACAGGTTCAACTTCCTAAACATCCTACCTGTCCATCTGCCTCACGTCAGCACGCCGCCCCTCGCCTTTTCACGCTCTCGCTCCTTCCTGCGTACAGCGAACACAAGCCCCTCCCACAGTGCGGCTGATTAGAAGAGCAAGACCAAACGTGAAGCAAAAACCAGTCTAAATTTGTGTTCCAGTGTTGGCACAAAGCAGGTCTACAGCATAGAGCGGATCTACAGAACAGACCTACTGCCACATTTGACTGAAGTTTGTCTAACAAAAGTGCACAAATGCATCTGTGTTTGTCACGATGTGCGTTTGGTTTGATAAATGTGCAGAGGCTGGTAAATATCACTGCAAAACCAGAAAAGAATGTAACTCCAGTTTGGAATTTTAAAAAACAGGTTTAAAAATCTTTTTCACTTTTTTCACAGTTTTGTGTAAAGTGCCAGAGGAAGTTCTCTTAAAGAAGGGGTTCTCAAACTGTGGGTGAGGGTCCAAAAAAGGGGCACAGAGTGTTTCAGTGTAGTTTGATTGGCTTTTTATTAGGTAGATCTTTTTGACTTGGTCATTTTGGTCAAATTTTGATTTATCGTATGTAAAACTGTTTTGTTTTTTTGTTATTATACTTACTTACATTTACTTTACAAAAGCCACTTACCTTACATCACATCTTGTTTGTGTTACTTTCCTTTGTCCCTAGTACTGGTTCGTAACACAGACCCCTAATCAAAAAGTTACAGTGCACTTTTAAGTCATTTTAACTTACCTGGATATAGTTTTTTGCAGTGAATATAGAATTATGAAGTTACAAAAGTAAAAGCACTACTTTGTCCCCATCTACCTGGTCTGAAAACAAATATATTTTGAATATACCGGATTTGTGCTTCATTTTGTTCTGTTTACAAAAATGAAACCACACAAAAACTGTGGGTTTTACGACCAAACTGCTCCTCCATACTCAAACCGCAGTAGCCCATTTTCCCAACTCCAACACAATGAATTTTCGGTCACAGGATTGTTTACTTTGCCCCTGATATATTCCACCTCTGAAATGCTCCAAAATTCACAGTTTACCAGCTCTTTTTTTTAATGGATTTAGTCATAACAATAATCTACCTGAAGAACAACCAGAGTCCCCCTCTCTCTGCTCCTCCCCTGAGACACTTCCGCCTCAGGACATCGGAAACCTGCGTAACTCTTCCATAAATGACACATAAATCTTGGTCGTCTCTCTCCCGCTGTTGGCTGTGTACCAGAGCTTCTCCTTTAGCTCGCATCAGTCTGAAGTGTGGCCTGAATAAACAAACAGCCCCAGGATCACAGGGGGAACGCAGCAACCGCTCATTTACATAACAGTCTGGTCAAAGCATAGGCTCCCATTCATCTGGATTTCACTGTGCAGAAATGATCGTGTGTGTGTGTGTGTGTGTATGGGAAACAGGTGGAATTATCGAGGTGGAATTTTGAACGTAAGTGAATTATCCTGTCTCTGTATTGTTAAATTCACTGTAGCAGAGAGTTTGCCCGAGCAGACAGTTCATTCTGTGTTCTGTTCGAATTCGGAAGGATCTAGAACCGGACCATAAACAGTAGGGATGGGACGAAACTGAGGGTGGAAAGTAAGGAATTACATTTACTCACGTTACTGTAATTGAGTCATTTGTAATTTTTTTAAGTCGTTTTTGAAATAGGTAATTGTACTGTTACTCAACTACATTTTGACCCAAGTATTTTACTTCTTTACGTTGGAACCCACCCTCGTTACCAAATAAAAAAAACAAACAAACAAACAAAAAACAATCTGCCAAAAATGAAATAAAATTTGGCGGTCTTGGGACAGACTTGGTATACTATACAAGGGTATAGTCCTGGTTTAGTCCTGGTTTGGTCCTGGTAGAGTCAAGTTCTTGTATAGTCCTGGTTTGATCCTGGTATAGTCCTGGTTCGGTACTGGTTTGGTCCTGGTTTGATCCTGGTATAGTCCTGGTTCGGTCTGGTTGGTCTGGTTTGTCTGGTTTGTCCTGGTATAGTCTGGTTTAGTCCTGGTTTGGTTCTGGTATGGTCTTGGTTTGGTCCTGATTTGGTCCTGGTTGGTCCTGGTATAGCCCTGGTTTGGTCCTGATTTAGTCCTGGTTCAGTCCTGGTATAGTCCTGGTTTAGTCCTGGTTTGGTTCTGGTATGGTCTTGGTTTGGTCCAGATTTGGTCCTGATTTGGTCCTGGTTGGTCCTGGTATAGTCCTGGTTTGGTCCTGGTTTACCTCTGTTGTCTTTAAAATGTACAAAGTTTGCTCTGTATCACCTAAAAGTTGATTTAAACAACTTCTGCTAGATTAGATTTATGATATAAATAGTAATAAATAGTAATGAAGTAACTTTTACTCAAAAGTACTTTTTTTTTTTTTTTTTACTCTTTTACTTTTACTAGTAGATTTTTAGATGGTTAATTTTACTTTTACTTGAGTAGGAATTAAGCAAGTAAATATACTTTTACTTAATTCAAAATTTTCAGTACTTTTTACACCTCTGGATGATTTTCACAAGATGAGATGAGATACGAGATTGGATCCAAGCGAACAAGAAAAAACGAGATTTTATCACAATCCCTAATATACAAATTTCACAATCCTTTTTCCAATTTTGACCTCACAGTGTTTTTATTTTTTTTTTTTTTTTGTGAGGTTGGCAATTCCAGAACTGAAATCATCTAAATGATTGTAGTGAAGGTTTGTGGAGTTTAAAAACTCAGTGGAGCACTTTCTGTATTACCACATCACAGAGTTCTTTCGGTGTCGGAGAAGAACTCAGTCTAAATCTGCAGGGTTTGTGTGTTAAACATGAGTGAATGAAACAAAACACAACTTCAGACATGTTTTCGATGAAGAAACATTATAACATGGATCAGAAAACAGTCATCATCGCCACATTAGTTCACCAATTTTTGCTTAAACTTCCTTATCAAAACCCGTAGAGGCGAGAACAATCAGAACGGAAATCCGATAACTTCCGTCAGCTCTAACTGTTGACGTTTCAATAATGCGATAACTCCCGAAATCAGATTACGATCAGATTTCGAGGCTTGAATAAACAAATACCCGACAGATCACAGGGGTAAACGCGCGCGCCGCTAATTTACATAACACATCTACGGTCAAAGCGAGGAGCCCCATTCATCTGGTTTGATTCGGAGAGAGATTGAAGAACGAAACGCTCAAAAGGGATCAGGCAGTAATCAAAGACGAACCTCAAGACCACTTAGATGAGAGGAGCGTGAGCCGTTCAGATGCAGATTGTGGCTTAACTCAATATGTTGGATCCGAGCGGGGACAGTTTCACATATTATTAGGTCAATAGGGATTTGCATCGTCAGGGTTATTGCCAGGGTAATTAAATATCTTTCACTTAAATCGAATTGTTCCGCGAATTAGCATGTGTGTTCGGGTCTCTCATATGCAAAGTGTCATCGCCGCTGTGGTCAATGTTCAGTGTCGTTTATCGTTACTGTACTCCAGGGGGCGCACAGAGAAGGGTTGGTGGTAAAGTACTAGAGCTACAAACTGGTGCACGCTGCTTTTCGAAAGCAAATGAACTCTCAGCGTCTAATCGGGTTTGTTTATTTCAGGCACTACTTTTCAAAGCAAGTAACACGTCTAGTCTAGGTGAAATTGATTTCAGATTTATCAAAATGCATTTAAACCTGGGAGCCACAATTGAGGTGTTGTGGTTTGAATCTGAAAAATCTCAACACTTCTGGGGAAGCTGATACGTACTCGAGCATGGGTTCGGACAAATTTTTAGAACTTATCTTGGGGCTCGGGTTGGACTCGGACACATCATCGCGTCAAGTGTTTCCTTCCTTTGAAAACTGTGTTATTGTTATTTGTGAAATTTGGTGCAATACTTCAGATACACGATTTGTAAAGCACAGAACATTGGCGATAAAGTCCACAGGAAATAGAGTCACTATCTCGAATCTGCAGCTTCACCTTGATCTGTGCGCTGTGTGGATGTAACACGTGAACTACTTCTGCCTTTGTACTTTAAAAGAACACCTCAAACTGGATTAATAATGCTGTTTTCTGAACTGGTGTCATTATTTGCAGAGGATAATTTCTATGGATAATGTTTTGCATGCTTTTTTTTTTTTTAGTAGTAATTACACACGGGGGGGTCAGGACTAAACCAGGTCTAAACCAGGACTAATCTTGGACTTAAGAGAGAGAACACCGAGCAGTTTGTCCGCAAAGCGCCATCGGGCAATTGCGGCAATTAACTCTGTGAGGTGCGGAGCTGAGCCGGTCCTTTCTCCTGCGTCACCTCCAAGCCCGTCCTGACAGTGAGTCCTGTTTCAGTTCTGGTTTAGTCCTGGTTTAGTCCTGTTTTAGTCCTAGTTCAGTCGTGGATTAGTCCTCCTCTTCAGTCCTGGAATCAGTCCTGGTTTAGTCTTGGTTCACTCTGTGGAGTAGGCAGCGCAAAAGTTTGATATAATCTCGGGTTAACGGGCAGGTGCAGTCCTGTACTCGCGGGTGTGGTGTTGTACTGGGGGTCTCCAAAAATTAACCCGTGCAGGACTCTGCTCTGTAGGGCTCCATTACGAAATAAATGAATCTTCAGTTCGTTACATAAAGAAGGAGGAAAATAACAAAAGGACGACAGCAGCAATAAGTTTTAAGAAGGATGTAAAAAGGGTTGCACCTGTCCTGTCTGAGAAAAGTGTATAAAGTTTGTGCTGAGGGGTTTTACAGCCTTAAAACAGATAGAATAATTGTAAAATATAAAGTTGACTACTTCATGGATTTCACTTATCGCGGGTTATTTTTAGAACGTAACCCCCGCGATAAACGAGGGACACTGTACTCTCACCTCACAACCTGTGCACATGGACTCCCACTTGTCCCGACCAGGACAGAAAAAGGAGAATTTCTTGTACAAGTCATTGTTAAATGTGCATTTGTGCTTCGGTATGTTGCAGACTGACTGACTGTTTGTGTCTCGCTCCTTCTGAGTCACAGACGCTACGAGAGACGCTCAGTTTAATGACGCCCCCAATCACCTAGATGGTACTGCCCTCCAAAAACCCGGACATTTGCATCACTTTATAAAAAAAAACCTGGACGCTCCGGACATGATGCAAAATACGGACTTAAAATGTCTGGGAAAGAGGAAAATTTGTGTTTTTTCTGCACAGACGTTTGGTCACCCTAGATAATGTGGATGAGATGCTGCACTTTAACTTTACCACTTTACGAGAGGTGAGTAATAAAGTCTTCTCATTATTTTCGCTTTATCCCGAGTTTGTATTTTGCATTATTGTGTCCGTTAGAGCTCACACAAACAATATCCTACATGTGTCGTGGGAGGAGTAGGAGTGTGTGTAGGAGTCGGCCTATGAAAATAATGCAATTTTAATTGTGTCAGGTTCAATTGAACTTGGACACAAATATCTATTGGGCTTGGGTTGGATTCGATCATTGCTTCCGACAGCAGTGATCGAAAAAATTCTTCTCAATCCTCCTCAGATTAGCCAGGATGGTGCCACCTAGTGCCTCCGCTCAATTTCATTTCTCTCCAGCGACTAGGTCAGGAATCAGAATACACTAGACGGTTTGCAAAAACCCCAGAAGTGTGAGTTTGGGCACCAGCCAATCAGTGAAGAGCCATACATTCTGTGTTGTCAACGATTCCCGAGATCAAGGATTTAAAGCTGGAACAAAGAGAAAGTTTGGTGACTTTTATCAAGGGAAAAGATGTTATTGTCCTTCTTCCTATGGGATTTGGGAAAAGCTTAATATACCGTTATCAGCACATTACATACATCATGACCAAATAGCAGTGATTGGTTAAATTTAAAAAAGTACCCACCTACCGTCAAGCGAATGAATTCTAATGCTGCAAGGTCAGACGGTTTCTACGAAGTGAAACCGGCTAATGAATCAGGCTACACTCAGATACCTGCTGCATGTAACCACGCAATTTTCATTAAGCACAGTCTAGAAGCAGCATTCAGCTGCACAAGGTAAGAAACAGCCAATAAAATATTAGATGTGTTTAGACATACTATATACTATTACATGTTGCTGATCTATGTTTCCCAAAGGTGTGGATATGTATGAGGATGCACCGATACCAATACTGGTATTGGATACTGGCTCAAAAGCAAATGAAATTGCAGGTTCCTGTCAAGTTTGTTTATTTCACTTTCATGTCACTACTATTCAAACCACAGCACAGTCTAGGAGAGGCATTCAACTGCACAAGGTAAGAAACAGCCAGGAAAAGATGTGTGTGGATATATTCTTAGACAAGTTTAAGATCAACTGCTCCCTCCATGAGGACTAGCACATTTTTCAGTGTTTTGGTCCACTAAAGTGAAAGTGAAAACTACTTCAACGTAAATGAGACGCTGGGTCAGTTATCAGCTTCCAAATATTGGTTCAGCACAAATCCTGGTTGGGCCTATACAGTGATGTAAGAAGAGATACTAGCCCAACTAAAGGCCACTAGAGGATTTTTTGGTCTTAAACAATTTTTAAACGTGCGACAAAAAGTGCACACCACAGACACAGAGAATCTTATGAGATTTAAAATCTCCGATCACAAAGACTGCAGCGGGATCTGTCTGTGGACCACGGGATATAAAGCTGTGATTGTGTCAGCTGTTTCCTGTCTCCAGAAAACCACTCACTTTGAGACTCTTAAGTGTCCAAAAGATCAGAGCTCTGCACTTCTAGTTTAGATTCAAGTCAAAACCGTGTTATTGTTATTTGTGAAATGCAGTACAATACTTCAGATAGAAGATTTTTGATGGAGCTTAGCTGCTTCAACATCGCATACGAAGACAAAAATTTGTGTCACGCCTCCCAGAACTTGAGGAGAAGCAAATCGCAGCCTAAATCGGACAAATTCTCCTGTAGTGTGTAGCAGCCTTAAGTCTCATAATGTTTGAAAATGTATTTATACAAGCTCTTCTGTAGTTACTTGGGTTGTCACATTTGGATTTGTTTTGTCTTATTTTATTATGTTTGAAGGAAAGTCAATGTATTTTTCAGCTCCTTCTTTGATATTGGTTGATATCAAGAATCAGCAGATGCTTAAAGCCGTAGTGTCATGTAACCACGCAATTGGCATTAAGCTCAGTCTAGAAGAGGCATTCAACTGCATGAGGTAAGAAACAACCAATTCAATATTAGACATGCTGCATATGTTTGGAAGTTTGTACAGACTGGTTTTTGATCAGCAGCTCCCTAAAGTCTTCAATGTTTTGATTCACTACAATAAAGTGAAAGTGAAAATTTGATGTTGCTGATCTAAAAGTACATGTATGATGATGCTCCGACACGATACTGGAATTGAATATCGGCATCGATCAGATACTGACCTCCAAAAATCGGTGTAGTAGTTATCCTGGTTGGGCCGATGCACTGACATAATAAGAATATTTACTGATTGTACTTGTCACAGCCAAGTCTCATAATCTTTCCATTTTTATTTATCCAAGCTCTTCTGTTGTTACTTGAGGGCTTAATAACAGCTAGTTGTCACTTTTGGATCTGTTTTGTCTTATTTTATTTTTGTTTAAAAGAAATTAATGCAAATTTCAGTCCCTACTATCGGCTGATCGAGGAAGTCATAGTACAGGAAATGGTATCAGAACTGAAAAAGCTCTCTATTTACTGGGAATTCTAGCTGCAAAATCTTAGTCCTGGCACTAGTTTGGTTCATTGACCTGCTCTAGACTGGAACAAGAGTGGTTTGACAGGTTTTGGTTCGAAGACGTCACTCGGAGTCCTCTGTGCAGGTAAACGAAGTTAGTATCTCAGGCCAGACTCAGCCGTGATTGGTTAATCCACCTGTCAATCACGCCTATCTGAACCCAGGGAGATAAAACCAGGTAAAGCTTTATGTCTTTATTTACGCGGATTGTTCAGTCCAAACAAGATATCGTCCAATGGAGATTTACGGCCGATAGCAGATAGAGTCAAAAACGTAAATATCGGCAAACCAATATATCCACTCAGGAAATTTGTCCATCCATCACTGTCCCCAGGGTAACATGTCAGAGGCAGTGGGACCCATCTCCAGATCTTCTCCACATTTTGAGCTAGTCTTGGTCAGGACTACGTTAGCTGGAGGAATGAATCTACTGTGCATGTTTAAGGGTTAAAAATAGGTTAATGGTCGCCTGGAATGTTCCACAGTTTGGTGTTAAACTGATCTATCTCCATGCAAGGTGACGCTAACAGGCATGTTACAGGTCAGATCTGTGGAAAGGCGAATCAGTGTAAAGAATGCATGTTCAGGTAATTGAATAAATAGGGGTCCAGTCAAGTGGTAACGGAGGGAAACAGGGGCAGATTTTTGACATTCAAATGTCTCTTATTCAGAAACTAGAGGGACTATTGAAATAAGTAAAGGATCAGAAGAGTTACACTCCAACAGGGTCAAGTTAAACCTGTGATATTCTTTCAAGTTGTTGACAAAAAATTTAAAAACTCATGTCGGTAACGGAGGGAATGAAATATGCAGCACTTTTTGGGCAATAAATCCAAACAGTGATAACTCTTGGTTCTCACTTCCATATCCTTAACAAACTGGTTTGAATATTTGCTTCATATAGTTTTCTACCATATGGTACAAGATTAGGTTGAAAAACCTCTTACTTTTTGAGTAATGAGATTTTTTATGAAGAAAGGTCATGGTAACGGAGGGAAAAGTAACGGAGGGAAAATTGTACAAACAAGTAGAAGGTGCAGGATTTTGCATCATTTGTCAAATTTTTTCTTCCAAATACTTCAATATTACTTCAAAATGAAAGGAAACTATTTCTATAAAATATGTCAGTCCTTCCAAGCAAATTTTTATCATTTTAAATACTTTTTTTTTTTTAAATCATGTTCCTTCATCAACAGTTCAAAGATGGAATAACACAAGATGAAATACATCCATTTATTGACATGATTTGCAGGTCTTTGAAATTTGGGAAATAATTTTGTTCCATGTTTCATACATGGTCTGTTTAAAACGTATGGAACTTTAGAACCAAAAATGGTCCAGAAAAAAGGTAAACAGTTTCATAAACTAGAGTACATATGTATCTGTTCAATACATTTTTATATCAGATGCATTAACTTGAATTTTTGGCCTTGATGTTTACTTCTGCTTGACTGGGCCCATATGGATAATACCAAACTGCGGGACATTCCAGGCAAAGCAAAACTATTCCTCCTTCAGAAACGTAGTCTATTTTATTGTATTTTCATATGAAGGGGCTTGACAATTTGAAAGCTAAACTAATAAATTAGGGGTGGGACTAGAGTAAAAGAAAATGATCAAATTAATTACATTTGTTCACATAATTTGTTTGGGTTTGGGCTGCTGACACCTCTTCTTTGTACTTGGACCAGAACTGCTCTCGCCAACAACTCGCTGTCACATGTTTTGCATTTAAATGGGATCATAGGGTTGAGGTGCTTCTGTGATATGCAAACTTTTCTCTCTGCACAGTTTGCAATAAACGATGCCTTTGTCAATATTTCCATCTGGTAGTTTTCTGAATAGAAATTCAGTATCCAGCAGACCCAAAGCACTTTCATGCTCCACTGTTGTTGTCGGAAATGTGTGTGCCAGTATAATTGGTGTACCGTGACATGGTGCACTGATAAATATTCTGTATTGTTCGGCAAACTGTGATAAAATGTGTTAATATCTTTAATACATTATTTTCTTATTACCCTAACCGTAGACTCAGTAATTAATTAATTAATCATTAATTAATCGTAATTAGCGCGTTCATATCCCACCCCTATAATGCATACATGGCCAGTACATGTTTTGAATTCTGTGATTCTTATTGATACTTTGCAGCTGAGATCATCAACATTCCCTGGGGGTGTGATGCTAACTGAAGACACTGCTCTGCCTGAAGCTTTGTTAGACATCTGAGCTTTATTTTAACAGAATCTGAACGACAACAGGTGAACTGTTTGTGCTGTTAAACAAGTCCGTCTTAAATTCAAAGTTGATCAAAGTTGTTACATTAAACAACTTTTGCTCACAGGCTCCTGAAAATGTGTTGTTTAAATCCATTTTGTATCAGGTTTGTCTTTATTTCACTCTGCAATATTTTGGACTGTGCAATGAATGGAGTGTGAATAATTGAAACAGTGTAATGAGTGGAGTGTACAATAATGGAAACTGTAATGAATGGAGTGAGCAATACTGGGAACTGTGCAATAATGGGAACTGTGCAATGAATGGAGTGTGCAATATTTTATTGTTTGACCCCCCTGTGATTCCAACTCGTGTGACATGCTCTGTCCCAATCAAATAAACAAATGACAGTTTGGTAATGTGCACTGTGGCACCATGGTAAGTGCTGAAAATTCCACCAGCTACATGCCACAGAGCTACATGTAGAACACCCCCAGCCTGACGTCGCTGCAAAGTATCAATCCTGTGATTCTAATTGGTGGTTTTCAGATTCTAAAATGTGATAATGGGCGGCAGTAGCTCAGCTGGTAAGAGCGTTGGTCCACTGATCCGAAGGTTCCAGCTCCAATGAGTGAATGCTATCGTTGTGTCCTCGGGCAAGACACTTAACCCACCTCACCCGTAGTGTCTGCGTACTGTGTGTGTGAATGGGTGAGTGGTTTCTTGTTGTAAAAGGGCTTTGAGAGCCTTGAAAGCGGAAAAGCGCTGTATAAAAATGCGACCACTTGTGTAAACAGGCCCTAATTTGGGGTTTTCAGATTCTAAAATGTGATGATGGGCAGCAGTAGCTCAGTTGGTAAGAGCGTTTGTCCACTGATCTGAAGGTTGGCGCTTCAAATCCCATTCTCGATATAAAAACGTCATCGGTCGAGTGGTAAGATCCACTGACCCACAGGTTGGCAGTTGCGGTCCAGCTCCCACAGATGAAAGCTGTCGTTGCGTCCTTGGGCAAGACACTTAACCCACCTCACCCATAGTGTCTGCGTACTGTGCGTGTGAATGGGTGAGTGGTTTCTTGTTGTAAAAGCGTTTTGAGAGCCTTGAAAGCGGAAAAGCGCTGTATAAAAATACAACCACTTACCACGTCATGCTCCCAGATGAGGGACAAGAGCCTGTTTTCCCTTGTGATTATACAGTGTTTTAGAAGAAATATCTAAAATTCACAAATGTCGAACCTGTGAATTTCTGCGATTCGACCCTGTATCTCACTCCGTTCCAACAAAAACCTGCATGTGAACAATATTCGTACCATCTGCCCTCCATCTGTATTAAATCTCACTGCCCTATATACTAACATGATGTCATCTGAAAGAGCGAGGGCCCCGTGTCACATTAGTAAATTACAATATTCTCAATGATAAAAGTGTCCTATTGATTTGCAGCTCGGGATATCCACACATTTGTCCTGTTCTCGGTGGAGGAGGGCGGGGTGGGGGCCTGGAGCGCACTGCTGTGAGGGGGGGAGTGCACGGGCTCTTTGTGCGCCGAATGTAGATCGATCTTTTGCAGTGCCAGTTTTCCCCCGCACAAAAGACGCCCCGCGAAGGACACTGTTCTGATCTGATCCAAAGCCTTTGTGTTGTCAGAGTCCAAACACAAAACAGACAAAGAGACAGATGGACATGTCCCAAACTCCACTGCAGTCCCCTTCAAACAAACACAGCACGGAGAGTCATCGGAAATAGTCCTTTAAAGGCGCTGTACGGCATTTTCACTGCCTTAAAAATGTGAAAAACAGAAGTAGTTCGTTTGCAGTGGTCCAAAGTTCTTCCTCACTTACCTTATGCATTCTGAGCATCCTCATTATTCACAGTGATGAGTTTAGAAGTACTTTTCACTAGTAGTGGAGGTATTTTGCCATGAGGTGCAGTGCGAAAAGTGCACTTCACTTTGAGTACAAACTGCGGTTACTTCAAAATCTTATAAGTCAAGAAGAAATACTGTATTGAAATTATTGGTTCAAGAAATTACTCAAGGAAAAGGAAAAGAGGGAAACTACTACTACTACCAGAAGTGCAACCAAGTCGTTGTTTTGCAAGTCTCAAGTCTTTAACCTCAAGTCCGAGTCAAAGACATGAAAGTCCAAGTTGAGTCTCGAGTCACTGGCTCATGAGTCCAAGTCAAGTCCAAGTCGTCTTCTTTGAGCTTCAAATCATTTGAAGTCTTTAAACCAAAGTTTGATTTTAGCAATTTATATGAATTTTAAACTAAATTGTACTTTAAAAAGTCATTGTATATTTATATATGAGTATTTATGTAAGAGTTGTACAAATGTTTTTGTTTTTTTCCTTTTAAAATGTCTTGACAAGATCTTAGTGTGAATCATTACAGTCAGAACAGGAAGAAGTCAGTAGTAAAATAATCCGTGTAATATTCTTTTGCCCCGCATACGGACTGAACCAGGACTAAAACAGAACTAAAACAGGACTGAACAGGTCTAAACCAGCTCGAAACCAGAATTGAACCAGGACCAAACCAGGTCTCAGTTCGGGTCTCAGTCCCGGTCTGGTCCTAGTCTGGACCTGGTTTCCTGATCACCCGACAGTCTACACGGGCGCACGTCTGGGTGAGTCCCGACACTCCTGGTTCAGTCTTGGTTCAGTTCTGGTTTATTCCTTGGTTTAGTCTTGGTTCAGTTCTGGTTCAGTTCTGGTTTAGTCCTGGTTTAGTCCTGGTTTAGTCCTGGTTCAGTTCTTGTTTAGTCCTGGTTTAGGACTGAGACCGGAACTGGACCAGGACCAGGACCAGGACTGAGACTAAGACCGATTTAGACAGGTTTTAGAGGTGGTTTAGACCTGTTTTAGTCCTGTTTTAGTCCTGTTTTAGTCCTGGTTCAGTCCGGCATTGCAGTTTAAGCCACAGAAACAGGAAAACTTTTTTTTTTTTTTTCCATTACTGATTTAAACACAAAATTGAATAATGAAAAACGAACCGTTATCTGTTTTTTTCATTTTGGTTTTGGAGACAAATAATGAAGAAAATTATTTTTTCATTTTCTTATTTTTGTTTTTATATTGAAAAACGAATGAACAAATTAAAAGAGCTTAATAACAGTTATTTTGTTATGTAATCTGTTCTGAAATGGAAGGATCATGTTCTATGTAGTTCCCTCTGATTTACTGTATTGTCCTGCATATTACTGTAGTACATTTGATGATACCATCTCACAGTACTTCAGTTCCACAGTAACAAACAGAAGTGGGAGGGACATGTTTCAGTTTGTTCCTGTAAAATTAAAAACTGCATTTATCAACTGTACAGAGAAAAGTATTTTCTAAAAACATACATTTTTTTTTAGAAGCATCAGTTCTTCTAAGGTCACAGGCCTCAAGCCCAAGTCAAGTCCCAAGTCACTGACCTTCAAGTCCAAGTCGAGTCCTCGTCTTAGTTCATTTCATCAAATCAAGTCTCAAGTCTTAAAACTAGTGACTCAAGTCTGACTCGAGTCCAAGTCACGACCTCTGACTAGTACTACACTTAAACAATGTACTGTTCATGTTCTACTAACCCTAACCCTGATTTAGTACATGACTTTTAGCCAAAAAACAAACCAAAATAACTTGAATTTGGGATGTTTCTGTTGCACTGAAAACATGTGTCCTTACTGTGAGTGGGCTGGCATCTCCCTGAACCTCAGAGGGCAACACTTTTAAACAGTGCTCAGAAATTCAGGTATTTTCGAAAACAGACACAAAAATGAGAAAAACAAAATCATAACTGTTCAATTTCTGCAGTATTGTCGACATAAAGCTTTTGTCACTTGTAGACTTAGTGTAGCAAAATGTAGCATTCTGTCTTCATGGAATCCAAACCAGACCAAGTTACAGGTCAGATCTGCGGAGAGGCGACCCCACTCAGTCAGAATGTCTGTTTTTCTAGGTATTTTTGAGAAATAAAGCCACGTGTAATTGAATAAATGTGCGTTAGAGCTGTTTAATGTCACACTGTGGAACATTCCAGGCAGAGCAATGACATCTCCATAGAAACAAGCAGGTGATGGACCCCTAACCAAAAAGTTACACACCTTTAAATAGGAGTAAAAGTATGGTATCTGAAAAGTACTGTGTGTGTGGGTACAGTTACATTCAGTAATATTCAGTTTGAAGTATCAGTACTCTTACTTGAGTATAAAAGTTTTGGTTCCTCTTCCCACAGTGAGTATGTCTACAGGCGATGAAATCTTTATCAACAAATAGGGATTACATTTTCTTAATCAATTGTCAGGAGAATACACAATTGATTTTTTATGAATCAATAACATTTTTATATTAAAATTATCAACATTATTATTACTATTACTAATCTGCATAAATAAACTCAACTTTACAACATATAAATCATAAACACTCTAGAGCCACATCAGCCCTTTTGACATTATCATGTGTTTAATGCAGCTTGACACATTTGTTTACGTTTTACAGAAACTAAACTTAAAACCACATGACTCATTTGCATAAACTGAAAAACACAACATTTCCTTTCCTTGTGCGCTGATGTGGTTCAGCTTCTGTCGGACTAAAGGACATGACTCAATAGAATATGAGTGTTCTTTCTGTGACAGAAGACGTTGATGATGATGGTGAGTGTGTTCTGTGTGTGTCGTGTTGAAGATGGAAGATGGACGTGTGCAGTTCGTGTAGATTCTACGTGTACATATGTCATTTTACTCACTTTATTTATGTTGGTGACTTTATTTATTTTAGCTTCTGTTGTGATGAAAAGGCTGAAAAGTGTTTGTCTTTTGGAAGCATGTGACTCAACTTTATGTTGCAATAACCAGGATACTGTGTTTACATGCACCATGACAAAACCTGAATACTCAAAAAACCTGATCATACCCGGGACTCTGATGTGCTGTAAACACACTCACTGAGTGGAACAGTGTCTCCAAGGAGCCAGAGCCCAAACTGTGAGGCTACAACTCCAGTGTTTGTGCTGTTACATGCGGCCTTGTCTCCTTATGGTACGCTACGGACAGCAACCTACATTCAGGTTGTCGATTAAAAATAAACATGATCAACAAAATTCTTAATGATCAATTGTGGATTAGTTGACTAATCATGCCCATCCCTAGTCAACAGTATGAAATGATTTGAACATTTTTGTTTCTTGATATGTCTTTTGTCTAAAACAGGGGTGCTCAGACTTTTTCAGTATGTGAGCTACTTTTAAAATGATCGTGTCTGAAAGATCTACCACCTAATACAAAAATGTTAAACGTATATTTATTTGTAAATGTATTATGAATTCTTACATGTACAACACATTTTGAGGTATCTTGCATAACGTCATGAGATAATACTGCCCAACACAATTCAACTTTTTACATGCTCGTAATTACTTGAATCAGAGGTGCCCACACTTTTTCAGCATGCAAGCTACTTATAAAATGTCCAAGTCAAAAATGATCAACCGACTACAAAGTCAACTAAACTGTAGTGGACTTAAGAGAACTTTCAATTGCACTTTACAGAAAACTGAAAAAAGTGAAGACAGTGATTAGGATTTTTAAACCTGTTTTTTCAAGTTCCTAACTGGAGTTACATGGTTAGTACGAGTTTTACAGTGGGATTTAGCCTCTGCACATTTACCATGTTTATTTAATTACAGATGGTTTTATAGCTCAAAACTACTGAGAAAAACAGACATTCTGATTGTGAGTGGGTTCACCTCTCCACAGATCTAACCCATAACTTGGTTTGGTTTGGTCTCAGTGAAGATAGAAAGGTTTAATGCCATACTGTGCAACATTCCAGACAAAGCAGCATTTGATGGACCTTTAACATTAACTGATTTATTTATAAATCAGACTCCAACTTCTCATAAACGATTCTCCAGTTACAGGTTAGAATAATTACACTTTGAATGAACCTTAACAAAGCAGGAACACAGACTCATAATGAAAAGATGGTTTATTAAGAAGGCTTAGTTCTTAATTGTTACTTTGTTCATGTTTTTTTTTTTTTCCCCTATTATATGGACCATTGCTTTGTACTTCTACTTGAGCAATATTATTCAAAGTACCAGCGTTCTTAGTACAGATGTGTGTAGTACAAGTGTTGTCTTTCATCCTCTTCAAACAAAAGGCAGGAGGTGTTCAGGTTCATTTGTCTTTAAGTCTGGTCTGTTTGAAACATCTGGAGCCCCGCCACCCACAACCACAGATGTGAGTTTGAAGAGTTCAGTCTGAGTCTGACGAGGAGCAGACTTTTGAATAACTCTGCTCATTTACAGGCTCAAACTCACATCACCACAGTTCAGTGTTCTCCGATCACATCTGTGCACAAACCTGCACACACCAGGAGAAAAGTGCTGTCCTTTACTAAAACACAGGTCTGCTGTTACTGTCTGATAATAACAATAATAACAATGGATCAGTTTTATACGACACTTTTTTGGACACTCAAAGATGCATTATTCATTCACTCCACACTCTGGGGAAGTGAGGCTGCCAGCTGCACCACCTCCAACCACCAAAAACACTCACGCATAGTCCTCTTTTATACTTGGCAATGTCGGGGAAGTGTCATGCCTAAGGACGCCACAACAGATTTTGACAATGGCGTCCCACTGTGGCACCTGACTCCTCCCAGTGGTCTCACGCCCAAGTACAAACCAGGCCCGGCCTTCTCATGACATCAGGCTTTGACAAACTGGTATGGCCACAAACAACACAGTGACCAACAGTGATGTCACTAACACGCTACTTAGTAAAGCGTTACTTTAGTCCGACTACTTTTTTCAGTAACGAGTCATCTAACGCTGGGCTACTTCCAAACCAGTAGTCAGATTTAAGTAACGCACAGTGTAATAGAAAAGTAACTATTTTCGCATTTCAGGGTGGCATAGGTTATTTATTTATTTACATTTTTTGGAGACGTGGGTTATGTGACCCCATAGATCATATAAATCATCTCTGGTGACACGTTTCCTGTGATGTTACATCATCTCCACTCTGCCATGAGTCAGATGTAAACAGTGGAAGGAGACAGGTACAAATTTTACAGCTGGAAATACAAAAATTGTTTAGATTTTATTTCAGCTAAGGATGGCAACATAAAGGTTTGTTGTTCACTCTGTGCTGGCGACAAAGTGTTGCCTGCCTTCAAGAGGGGGGGGGGGGGGTCAGCCGCTGCTGAAAGTAACTAATAAAGTAACTTGTAATCTAACTGAGTTACTTTTAAAAGCAAGTAGTCAGCAAATAACTTAACTAAGTTGCTTTTTAAAGAAGTAATCAGAAGTCAGTAGTCAGATTACTATTTCAAAGTAACTAAAGCAACACTGGTGACCACTGACCTGTTTTGCTCTTCCAGAGACACCATTTAAACTATTTAGAGAGTCCTTCTTCTCAATCAGTTGTATAGAAAGTGATGTAAGTGATATTAAAGCTTCTTGTTTCCTAAAGTAGTCCTTACTGGGATCTCAAGTCTAGAATGTTTCTCATTTAGTCAAAAAACTGTCAGGTGCACTGTGAGAGTTCACTATTCTTGTCTCATGAAAACGCCTCCCCAGACTGCTACATGCCATTTAGAGTAACATTCCACACAAAAACCCATCTCTGTGGAGGAGAGACAGTTTTACTCCACCTAAAAACTTCCACAAAAGCTTAAATCTCTGGAGTTTTTCCCTCCATGTCCCACCAAATGTTCACAAATGTTTTTTACTTTACCATTGTGATATTTTTTTAGATTCTTTAATGTGGTTATGACACACTCCCAGAACTTTTTCTCCCCTTATTACTACATGCCACTTACCCATTGTACTTCCTAAGAAGTAAATTCACAAGCGTTGAGCCTGTTCACTTGTATTAGTGACTAGAGTCTATAACTCACTATGTTCCCATAACAATATAAACCTGCCTTAGCTGTCCTCATCTGTATTAAATCCTATTGGCCTAAAGAGTGCTGTGAGTCATCTGAGACGAGGTGTGGATCCACTGGGGTATTCTGGATGAGGATGAATCATTTTGTAATTCTATTTGCATCCCTCATTCAGCAGCCAAAAGACAGACTGACATCAGAGTGTGTTTTACCCTTGGCTCATAGAACAGACCTGTAGAATGTGCTCAGTGCAGTGTTACACTTATACTTCTGTCTTTACCTTGTCCCACTGTCTCTCTCGGTCCAGAGTGATCACGATCATGGCGGGGTTCACCAGGTAACCGTTGGAGTTAAAGGAGAAGTCATTATGTTCCCACGTCACGTTCAGCATGTGTCTGCAGAGAGAAAATACACAATCAGTTTAAAACAATGCTCAATTTGGTGATATAAATCAGGTTACTCAGTGGGTACTTTTACATGGACAGTGAAAAGATGACTAGAATAAGAGAAATGTGATCATCAAAAAAACCTGTGTTATGCATCAGTTAATCAATACTATTTGTAGAGTACAGTGTAGTATGTATCAGGAAGAGAAACTGCAATGGATTTTATAATGTCTCTTTTAAACTGTATTTTCTATTCCATCTTTGAAATCTGTTTTGCCCTTTTTGCATAATTTTCCTTATTAAAACCTGCACAGGTGTGAACAGTCGGGCAGAAATCAGATTACTCACCTCAAATGTAACTGTTACCATGACATTTCAATAATCTGATTACTCCACAAATCAGATAATGATCAGACTGTTGGTGTGTGTGTAAACACCGCCACAGTGTCTCCCTGAACAGCAATTCAAATAAGAACTGTGTCACAACCCAGAGAGTGCAGCGAGTAAGACGGTTATAAAAACACTTGAAATGTGACATTTAAACAAGTGTTCTCAAGATAATCTCTGTTTAACTGTCTGTGTATCTGGAGCCTGCACTCTTACACTCACCCAAACCTGCAGATAGAGAAACATACAAGTTTGTCTCATTCTTAGTTTACGGACAAACCAGGCCTCATGTGAAAACTCAGAACCTCGAAAATTTCCTCCCTCAGCTGCACAGGCTGCACTAGCACTGATTTATGACTGGAAGTGTCTGATCCACTGATTGAATAATCATCTTGAGAAACGAAGCAACAGATTATAATTTATAATAGTTTTGTAACTGAGAATAAATGAGCATCATAATTGTTATCAGAAAAAGCAATATTTGATTTGAACAAGTTTGCCTCACATCTGGGTCAAGTTTATGAGATTTAAAAGACCCATATCATACACCAACTTTATTTTCTCTATTTTCTGATCTATGTTATAATGTTTCCCCATCAAAAACATGCCCCTTTTGTTTCATTTCACTCATGTTTAACAGTGACGAAGCGCCCGTGTTGCCCTGTTATCACCCGACCGTGCTTCCTCCCCCTGTTTTTTTCTTTTTTCTTTTTTTTTCTGATAGATTGTCTCTACGCAGGACCTGTTTTCCCTGATATGTGGACTGTTTCCCTGACTAGTGCGTTTGAGGGTGCACACTCGACGTCCACGCCCGCGCACTCTTACCTGCAGCTGTCTCCGCACCATTCTCTGGTTCAGGGGCCAAACCGAGGCACTTCCTGGTTGTGCTTTAAATAGCGAATAGTGATTGACTGATTGATCGATTGATTGATAGCATTTATATAGCGCCTTTCAAGATACGCAAAGCGCTTTACAGTTCATTATTCAGTCACTCCACACTCAGTGGTGGTAAGCTACTACTGTAGCCACAGCTGCCCTGGGGCAGACTGACGGAAGCGAGGCTGCCAATCTGCACCATCGGCCCCTCCAACCACCACCATCACTCACACTCACACCACTTTCATACTAGGCAATGTGGGTGAAGTGTCTTGGCCTGACTATGTGGGTGCTGGCTACTGTAAGTGTGATTACTGTAAATATTGTTGTAAATACTTCTTTTTTTTTTTAACTCTACCACCTCATTTTTCACTGTAAATATTCCACTCTGCACATTGAGCTGTGGTGTGAATAAAGACGCACTTAAAGGTTTTATAGAGGATTTTTTTAAGGGAAAAGAAATACAGCAACAGTAATTTTTCAATTGTTGTGCATGCGTGACACCACCTTCCTCCTCCACAGCTCCATCAGCAGAAACATCTCCTCCTGCCTCCTTACTCTAGAAATCACACTTGTTTACAGCCACTGCACTTTCAGAATTACTGTTGAAGTGACCTGTCTAGAAATATTTTAGCGAAAGATGCAACAGTTTTTAGACCCTTCATCTGCTTCAGTCGTGCAATCGCTGGAAGGAATCACTAAGAATCACCTCAGTTTGGCTTCGCTCCTTTTCCCTTTCTCTTCTTCTTTCAGCAACCTTAAAAACGGACTTTCTTTTGCGCTGAACTGGTCGTGGATTCTCGTCCACCATCGCAACAAACTTTGTGCGAATCGCGAGGAAGCTACAGGTTGAAAAAACCTCTACAAACTGCTACGAACTAGTCAGTTACACTAGAAATGTAGGGAGTATGATTGACAACCTAACAGCCAATAGAAAATGAGGTAGCCTCCTGGTCTATTGGCTAATGTTTTTCTGGCCTCAACACATTCACAGTTGATAGATTTTCATTCTTTTTTTCTTTTTGGTCATCATAATTACAAGGCTGCTGCATCTCTGTAATAGTATTTTAAACTTCCAAAGACAATTTGAAACTTAAAAAACAAATCCCCCATACAACCTTTAAGCTAAGTTTTTTTCGACTGAGCCATCATTTCTTTACATTTATTTCGGACGAACCCATGACACACACAAACTCTGCATATTTAGGCTGAGTTCTTCTCTCAAACAGAAAACACACTGTTCCACCTTGTGATGTCATGTGGTAATACAGGAAGTGCTCCACTGTATTTTTAAACCTGAAACACCTTCACTCATTTGGGTGATTTCAGCTCTGAAATTCTCTACTGAACAAAAGGTAAAAGGATCTGTTAACCTAAAAATGACCATTTCATGACATCACAAGGTGGAACTGAGTATTTTGAGCTTTGGAGATGGTCCCGGTCAAGCAGAAGTAAACATCAAGGCCAAAAATTCAAGTTAATGCATCTGATATAAAAAAATGTATTGAACAGATACATATGTACTCTAGTTTATGAAACTGTTGACCTTTTTTCTGTACCATTTTTGGTTCTAAAGTTCCATATGTTTTAAACAGACCATGTATGAAACATGGAACAAAAATAATTTCCCAAATTTCAAAGACCTGCAAATCATGTCAATAAATGGATGTATTTCATCATATCTTGTGTTATTCCATCTTTGAACTGTTGATGAAGGTACATGATTTTTCAAAAAAAAATTATTTAAAATGATAAAAATTTGCTTGGAAGGATTGACATATTTTATAGAAATAGTTTCCTTTCATTTTGAAGTAATATTGAAGTATTGGGAAGAAAAAAGCGACAAATGATGTAAAATCCTGCACCTTCTACTTGTTTGTACAATTTTCCCTCCGTTACTTTTCCCTCCGTTACCATGACCTTTCTTAATAAAAAAATCTCATTACTCAAAAAGTAAGAGGTTTTTCAACCTAATCTTGTACCATATGGTAGAAAACTATATGAAGCAAATATTCAAACCAGTTTGTTAAGGATATGGAAGTGAGAACCAAGAGTTATCACTGTTTGGATTTATTGCCCAAAAAGTGCTGCATATTTCATTCCCTCCGTTACCGACATGAGTTTTTACATTTTTTGTCAACAACTTGAAAGAATATCACAGGTTTAACTTGACCCTGTTGGAGTGTAACTCTTTCCTACATTCTGATCCTTTACTTATTTCAATAGTCCCTCTAGTTTCTGAATAAGAGACATTTGAATGTCAAAAATCTGCTTGTTTCCCTCCGTTACCACTTGACCAGACCCAACTGTAGACAGACTATTATTAAAGGGTTTCTCAAACATGAATGAAACAAAACACAACTCTACGTATGCTTTTAAGGAGGTAAAAACATTCTAATATGGATTAAAGCTCACAAAAGTCAATTTTGTGTAATATAGGACGGTTCAAATTTAAATCTTACATTTTTATTAAACACATCCAATCAAAAGTAGTCTTCTGGCTTGCCTTTTTCCAATTAAATCAAAAAGCAATTAAAAGATATCACAAAAAGTGCAATTTCCAGTATCTGGGAACAGAATGAGAGAAGGAGCGAGAGAATACAGTATATAGGACGAAATGGAGGTGAATTTTAAACAGGAGTCTCTCACTGGACACGTGGTTCTGCTCAATATTCAGCCCCAGCCCCCAACACAAACCATTCAAACCAGGAGACAATTCTGATGTGTGATTCTCCCTGTGCTACTGTCAGTCGTCTCTCTCAGGTTGTGGGTTAGACTCCTGCCTCTCAGGATTGTCGAAAGCATCAAAAATCGCACATATAATCGCTAATAAAACTACTATCGAAACTAGATACAGTACCCATTTGAGCAGGTACTTAACAATACTAAAAAAGTCACACAAATGAGCCTTTTCTGATGGTTTTAGATGATCTTGAGCTGTATCAAAGCAAGTATAAGCTCTGTTCTGTCATGAAGTGGTAGTTTTCATGTTAACAGCTAAATTTTACCTTTAGTTCAGTAGAGATTGGCAATTTCAGGGCTGAAATCATCCAAATGATTGCAGTTAAGGCAGGGGTGGGCAATATTTTTTTTTTTTTCCATGGAGCCACATAAGAAACAGAAAATATTGTGAAGGGCTGGGCCAAAATGCTTAACTCAATTGTGCATAATATTAATTGCATTTCTTTATTAAAAAAAAATAATAATAATAAAAAAAGTTGGTCAGACTGGTAAAAGTTTATATTATGACTAAGCAATGAAAAAGTGAGGTTTGCCAAACAAAAATGTCATTAAATCACCTCTAAAATAAAAGGAATGCAGCTTTAGTCCATGCATGAGGTAAAATGATAAAATATGTTTATTTTGTCTCAGAAATAAACCTTTTTGATTGTAATTTTAAAGGCCACACAACATCCGGGACTAAATGACAATTTGGATTATTAAATGTTCCTCTGAAACTGTTAAACTCTTTTGGTAATTCCTTAATGTATGTGATGTTTTGATGTGTGGTACAGTGATTGTATAATTGTATATTTATTCATGTATATGTGATGGACACACTGACCTATCTCCAACATCTCACTTGTATCTTGTTGCTGTTCTGTGGATCTGTCCATCACCTGTACATTCCTCATGATTGGCCAACATTTTTTGTTTCTTTTTCCTATATTTTTGTGATGTCACATGATTGCACTTTACTGTAATTTCCAGACTATAAGCGTCTACTTTTTTCTCACACTTTCAAAACACATGAAGAAATGCAGATGATGCAGCTTTTAAGTTAAAGGCAATTGATGTGGCTGTGGAAGAAGGAAACAGAGCTGCTGCTCGTGAGCTCGGCATCAGTGTGTCGATGGTGAGATTTTGGCGATGGCAGCCTGAAAGTTTTTGTCATCTTTTTGCATTGAGTCAGTTCGACTCAATGCAAAAAGATGACAAAAACTTTCAGAGGCGATAAAAGCAGACGACATTCTTGAAGACGTGGACACCTGCGGCTTATATTCAGGTACGGCCTATATATGTACAGTTTTTAAATTTAGTTTAAATTTAGTTGATGTGGCTTATATTCAGGTGCTTAATAGTCCGGAAACTACGGTAATTGTATTTGATGACACCTGTGGGTCTTGTTCCACCCTTATGCCCTGACGAATGGTTGCTGGACGAAACACTTTGGCATCCCTCCATGTTATAAAGGACTTTTAATATATTCAGGTGTGCCAAGCTTTACATTTTTCAGTAAAGTCTAAATTCTGTTCAGATGAATGATCATACACAGGCCGGTCAGAGTCAACCACAGGGTTGTATGTGGTCCGGGGGCTGTACAATGCAGGTCTGTTTGTGACGAGGAACCACATTATAACATACACTAGATCAAAAAACAGTAGGGATGTAACAATACCCAAAATATCATGATATCGTATCATCAAAGTTCTCACAATAATATCGTGGACCATCACATATATCGAATCACAAGTTTCTTTGCTTAAATTAAGTGTTATGGTGCAGCAATAGCTAAAACAAGAGAGAGGGAACTACATAGACCATGATCCTTTGCTCCATTTGACCTGCAGAGCCACACGGTCCACAGCCAGAGGAGAGCGTAGTGTTCCAAGATGCAGAACGTCATTTGGTCAATCATCATTCTCATGTAGAGCCATAAGTCTCTGGAACAGCCTCCCACATGGAATTATATCATGTACTAATTATGAAATGTTTGCACGTCTGGCCAAACAATGACTTTTAACCAAACAAACCTGTACACATTCATCTGTCCTGTATGAATGCAGCAATATGAATATGGATGTGGATGTGGTGACTGAGACTTAATGGGACTAGTTTTACTTTTTGCTTGACTGGATGAATGATTGCATCACTAAACATTGTATTGTATTTTATTGGCATGTTCGCCATTTATGACATCAACCTGTCCAGGGACTGAAGGTGGAAATGAGCAATTTTGCAGTAACCTAGCACAAGCATATGACCTCTTTATTTAGCTCAATGTTTTTATGTGCATTCTCCCTAATAAATATATATAAATAACAGCACTTTTAAGTCTTAGTTCTCTGGGTTAAGTTTTGTTAAGGCATTTAAGAGGAAAAAGTAGCGTACTGACAGTTTTGTTGCTGTAATCAAAAGGCCCCATTCATATCGTGAGCTTTCCCACAATATCACAATAAATATCATACCGTGAGGTGCATACCGTGACGTTATCGTATCTTGAGACTTGGATATCGTTACACCCCTAGAAAACAGCGTAAAACCTATGGAGTAAGAAAGTTTTCAAAATATTTGTGCGCATAGAATAGCAATCCATGCGTACTTGGGAAATCCGTGCATATTTGGCTGTAGTTGTGCATAAAATAAATATTTGTAAACTCTCAAATGAGTCCAGTCGTACGTAAAATAGATTGTGTGTATTTTATCCATCAGAATATGAACTGAAAAGTTACGACGTCAAGAATTACAATCATGAAATGAAAATTTATGAGTACGCTTTCATCAGTACGAATACAAATTCACAGACGGGACTTTACTGTCAAAAATACGTCATCACTTCACAGACATTATTTATCGAGCAGAAGAAACATCGATCAAGATCAAGACATGTGCATGTTTTAATTTGTAGCAGAGGGTAAAAACGGAGTAATGACACAACAAAGAGCTACAACTGTGACCAACAAGTGGGTTTATTCAAATTTATTGTAAAAATGTCTTGTCTTGCCACATTGAATTTGGGAACCGAACTCTGCTGTGTAATATTGTGTAAAAACACCTCCTCTGAACGGGAAATTGCACCCCTGTCTTAGTAGATAACATAGTGGAGTCAGTTGGTGAACATCAGACATAACGTAATCCCAGGTTTTATTAGCAAATATCAGCGTTTTCTGCATGTTTAGATTAAAACATTCACGGCTACAGCCACAGCGAGCAGTCAGCAGTGTTGGGGAGTAACAGTATCAGACAGTTACGTAACAGAGTTACGTAATCAGAGTACAAATTATGAGTAACTGTATTCAGTTACAGTTACTGTTTCAATGATGGTAATTGGATTACAGTTATTTGGTTGAAATAAATGGATTACACAGCGGTATTTTCCTGTTTTCACATTTTGGGCTATATCCCTTTTTTTTTTTTTTTCTGTAATTCTGCTCATTGCCGGACATTAAACCAGGTCTAAAACCAGGACTAAACCAGGACTAAACTAGGATTAAACCAGGACTAAAACCAGGACTAAACTAGGATTAAACCAGGACTAAAACCAGGTCTAAACCAGGACAAAAAAACAGGTCTAAACCAGGACTAAAATCAGGATTAAAACCAGGTCCAAACCAGGTCTAAACCAGGTCTAAAACAGGATTTAACAGGACTAAATCATGCTGCGCAGACCTTGTCTCCTCCTCTTCTATCAATAATATTTTTAATCTGGTTAAGTAAAGACTGGATTTTTTATTTTCTTTTAGCAGACAAAACATCTTATGTGAAGATTTCCTCGTCTTTGCTTCTCTACAGCAAATCAAGTAATCCAAAGTATTCAGATTACATTACTCACTTTAAGTAATATAATGGATTCAGTTACAAACTACATTTTGGGGTGTGTAATTTGTAATCTGTAGGGGAATACATTTTAAAAGTCACCTTCCCAACACTGGCAGTCAGTCAGTCTTAACCTTCATCTCAGCTGCATTTCTCGCATGAAATGTGACCAAAAGTTCCTCGGGACGCTGAAATGTCCCAGTTTACACCAAACACTATAAAACTGTCCTGGTTACAGACATCGCAGCCAACGAAATGTTACACATTACAGTATAAACTTCCAGCATCAATTAATGTTCGTGTTTACAGGTAACACCTTGGTATGTATACAGTATTTACCGGTAAGTATAACGTCACCGTGTCGTGGCGTGGATGGATTTACTTAGTTCATTATAACTCATATATAACCCATTGTGTGTAACCAGGACTATTCTATGTGCACGGATATTTTTGAAAGCTTTCTTACTCCATAAAAACCTTAAATGTTGGATTAGAGTGTTTTGTATTATCATTGTTGAATAAGAATCGGTATTAAGTATCGAGTCTATTCCTTTTAGTCCTAACAACACTAGTGAGAACATTGTGAGTAAACAGTCTCTATTTGTAATAATGAACCCCTGGAGTTTTTTCATCCCCTCCTGACTGAGGTGAAGATAAGATGGCCGCTGAGTGTGAAAAGCCATTAATCTGTGCTAATCCCATTAACAGGTGAGTTATAGAGAGATGGAGGGATGAGAGGAGAGAAAGAAAGAGAAAGGAAGAGGCAGAGGCGGAAGTGTGTTTGATCTGATGAAACCGAATGGAGATGAGCGCCGCTTTGTTCTGTACAGATGACCTTCCATTCAGCATGAGAGCAAAGACTTGTGGGTAAAACAGCCTCAGCTTGTACAGTATCAAAGCCGGAGAGGTTCGTTTGTATCAGGACACACAAAAGACAAGTGTCCGGCTCACGGCGCAAATGGTTTCATCAGAAATCCAATCTACCAAATCTTATCTCAGTTTCTTTTAAAAATGAAAAGACGATAAGACTACTCCAGGGACAATTACAGTATTATTAAAGGGGTATTGTGTCATTTTTCTGGTGGAGGGTCGGCCAGATGCTTTTGGCTTTGTCCGGAATGTTTACTGGTAGATAGACACATGCACATCCAACAAAAATTGCGATGGCATGCTGGGTTCAAAGACAAAAATTGTGCAAACCAAGAAAGAATTCTTTGAAGCTCCCAAATTTAATTTCAATGCCCTTCTTCAGATTGTCTGAAGAACAGTACTCCATGTAACTTTTTGGTTAGGGTTCCATCACCTGCTTGTTTCTATGGATATGTCATTGGAATGTTCCATACCTTACATTTATTCAATTATAGATGGTTTTATAGCTCAAAAATACCTAGAAAAACGGGTATTCTGACTGTGAACGAAGTCGCCTCTCCACAGATCTGATCTCGTTTGGACCTTATCTTGATCTAGTTTGGTCTCGATGACAATAGAAAGGTTTAATGCCACGCTGTGAAACATTCCAGACAAAAGAAGAATGGAATGTTTATCGTCACGGAGTCCAAAATGGACCAACTTACAAGTCAGATCTGTGGAGAAGCAACCCCGCTCACAGTCAGAATGTCTGTTTTTCTAGGTATTTATGAGCTATAATACAACTTGGAATTGAATAAAAGTAAGGTTTAATGTCACACTGTGGAACATTCAGAGCAAATGCATATCCATAGAAATAAGCAGGTGGTCGGTTGATATTAGTAGATACTTCATGTCATAATATTGGAATCGGTATCGGAACTGAAAAAGCTGGGTGCATTCCTACCCATTTGTGTAGAATCCCTCAGTCATCCAGGTAGAATCAAGCCTGATTTATCAGCCGGTTTCACTTCGTAGAAATCATCTGACCTCGCAGTGTCAGGATTCGTTCGTAAGACGGTAGACGGGTACTTATTGTCATTTATCCAATTGCTGCTATTTGGTAGTCACATATGTAATGCGCCGCTAACGGGGGTAACTGGTATATCAAGCTTTTCCCAAATCCTGTAGGAAGAAGGACAATAACGTCTTTCCCCTTGATGAAATTCACCAAACATTCTCTTTGTTCCGGCTTTAAATTCTCGATCTCGGGAATTGTTGACAACACAGAATATATTGCTCTTCTCTCATTGGCTGGTGCCCGAACTTGCACTTCTGGGGTTTTTGCGAACAGTCTAGTGCATTTTGATTCCTGACCTAGTTACTAGAGAGAAATGAAATTGAGTGGAGGCACTAGGTGGCACCAGCCTGGCTCCATGGCAAAGGAGAAATTCAATTAGTCAACTGGAAAAATGTTTATTTAGGTCAAAAACGTTTCACAGCTCATTCAAGCTGCTTCTTCAGTTCTGGTCAGATGGTGGTGGACACTTCCTTATATCTGTCTGCAGGGAGGAGCTAACTACACTGAAACTACTCAGAAAATAACACACTACTTGTTTACAGTTTTTTTCTGTATCTATTTCTTCTTCTTCATCTGTATCTGAGTGAGGGGACATATTAGCAGAATCATTCATGTCTATTATGACTATTTTCACACCTCTGGCCCTGACCTGGATACCCTGTTCTCTTTGTTCTAGGTTTGAGGATGGAGTTGTAGATGGGAGACGGATCATGTCTGAGGCCTCATTTCTGTTCAAGAAAGGGTTGTCTTTCCTAACAAAAATAGCCTCTTTAACTCCCTGAAGAAGCAGCTTGGATGGGCTGCGAAACATTTTCAACCCAAATAAACATTTGTCCAGTTGACAAATTGAATTTCTCCTTTGCCATGGATTCTACCTGGACAACTGAGGGATTCTACACAAATGGGCAGGGAATTTGAATTTCTTTTTTGCCACCCTTACTCATTACATTAATTTCTTGTGCGTAGACTTCTCATTACATTGGTTTCCTCTTGATCGTGTTGACCAGGGGTGTCAAACTCATTTTGGTCCGGGGGCCGTATCCAACCGACTTTGATCCCAAAGGGCCGGATCAGAAAACTCATGGCATATAAACCCCAAAAATAACAATAAGTTCAAATATTTGTGCAGAGAAACACAAATCTATTACAATCTATTATAATATTATAATATTATGAACAACCTGAAACTTTAAGAAAAATTCAATTTCAACACAATGTTTTAACATGAACTTGTTTGCAAATAGGAATAAGTCAATTTTTGTTGTAAAATCCTGCACTCGGCTCCACTTTTCTCATTTTGGACATTTTTCTGATGAGGGTGTCACGGTCAACAGTCAAAACGATCGTCCTTTAAGAGCGTTTGGAAAGAGACAAGTCTTCATTTGTGCTGCTCTGGTGGGAGGGGCCACGTACAGAGACGCTGGAGACGCTGCTGTGATAAACACCACAGAAAATTTACAATATTTTAATAGAAAATATAATTAAAATATTTTAGTAGAAAATCACCCAAGGACCACATTAAAGGTATTGGGGGGCCGGATCTGGCCCCCGGGCCTTATGTTTGACACCTGTGGTGTTGACTGTCAACATCGACAAGCTTCTCTTATAAAACACATTCTGTAGATTCGTAATATTTTTGGACTTTTTTTTTTACTTTCTTGACATTTTTCTGCCAACTAATTGTCTGTTATTGCTTTACCAGTCAAATCTGTGGAGAAGCAGCCCTGCTCACTGTTAGATTACATGCTTTTTGCAGTATTTGAAAGCCATAGTTACATAGGAGCACCATCTTCCCTATCTTCCACCACCTGCTTGTCTCCACGGAGATGTTACTGCTTTGCCTGGAATGTCCCGCAGTGTGGCTTTAAGTCCATGGTACACGTCAGATATGTGGAGAGGCAATTCTACTCCCAGAATCCAGGTATATTAATCTAAACAAAGCAACACCATCTCCACTGAGCCAAGAAAGTAGCGGACTCTTGAACCTGAACCTGAAAAGTTACAGCGAGTCCTTTTAACTTTACCGTTATATATTCAGTATATTGCTGTTATAACGTCACATAAGCCCTCAAATGTCACGGAATTTTCTCCAAGCGTTTCTCGTTTTTGAACCGCCGTAATTCCTATCTCACGGACATTTGGGAAAGACCTTGTAGATGTGTAGCTAAGTGATGGTTCATGGTCCTGTGATCTTCTCTGCAGGTGCACAGATGTAGGGCAGGTCTTAAAGGGAGAGGGCAGATGGGTCAGGTGGTCTTAAAGGGAAGGGGCAGATGGGTCGAGGTGGTGTTAAAGGGAAGGGGACGGATCAGGGTTGCCAGGTTTTCAGAGAGTGACAAGCGACGATAACTTTGAGATATAAAAAAGAAAAAAAAGAGCAACTAGGCAAACCACCACTAATGATATGCGCATATTTTAGGCATATATTCAACTTAATTAACATATTTAAATATTAACAGGTCATAATACGGTAATTACTGGGTTTACTAAAGGTCTTGTACTCATTTTTTTCCATGTGTTCTAGTTAAATCCATCTCGTCCCAGTACAGAAATCTTTTATAAGCAGCTCTGGAAATCAAATCGTACCTGCTACGTACTGTCTGCATCTCATTCTAAAGTGTTTTATTGTCCGAAAATCAGGAAGTGTACTGTTAGAATGCTAGTTGTTGGCCTTTGAAAGTTGTGAAATGCGTTTATAAACCCATCGTGGTGAATAATTAGGACACTGTGAATGCATAAGGTAAGTCAGAAAAAACTTAACCAAAATACCAAATAATAGCTGGGTTTCATTTAAATGCCGGGTGCAGGTGTATATTTTGATAAATAACTGCCGGTTCCAAATAAATGCTGAGTCTAATGTATTTTTAAAAAAAGGAAGAAGATGTGACCACTGACGCTGCACGTTTTTCTTCTTCGCCTGTTTTGTTTTGCTTTGTTTTCTCGTAGCCTATCGTGCTTTCTTTCAGTCAGTCTTTGATCACATTGTCGTCCTGGCTCCGGTGCAGTGAAAACATAAAAAATCCGACTTAAAATTTTAACTTTCTGTGGTAAAATATGCAGAAGAAAACTCAGGAGAAGCAGCAAAAAGATGTTTTTCTGTCGACCCCAAGAAAGTGAGAGATTGGCAAAAAAATAAATCTAAGCATCAGCGTCAGTCCAAGGAGGACAGCAAAAGGGCCAGGCTGCCCGGTGGAGGGAGGAAGAAGGTGAGTGAGGAGCTTGAGCTAAACATGCGGAGATGTGTTATCAGCAAAGGAGCACGCCATCAGGGAGGTGAATAAACAAATGTGCTCTACCATGAGCGATAGCAGATGAGGAGTTTGTCGCCAGTGTTACCTGACTAAATCGTTTTCTCCGCCGCAACAACTTCACTTGCAGAAGACAACTACTGCCCAGAAGGACACCAGAGAATTCACAGAGAAGCTGGTTAAGTTTGTGACATTTTCATCCCGGATGACTGAATCAAATATAAGATCGTATAACCGTGACTCCTCCTCCAAGGTGTGACGTAAAAACTGTAAATTATTAGTCTGATTCATCAGCTGGTTTCACTTCGACCTCACAGCATTAGAAGTTGTTCGCTCAACTGTATGTGGGTACTTTTTTTAATTTAACCAATCGCTGCTATTTGGTTGTGACGTATGTAATGCACCACTAACAGAGCTAACTGGTATGTTAAGCTTTTCCCAAATCCCGTAGGAAGAAGGACAATAACGTCTTTCCCCTTGATAAAATTCATCAAACATTCTCTTTGTTCCGGATTTAAATTCTTGATCTTGGGAATCATTGACAACACAGAATGTCTGGCTGATTGGCTGGTGCCCGAACTCGCACTTCCAGGGTTTTTGCAAACCGTCTAGTGCAGGGGTGCTCACACTTTTTCAGCATGCGAGCTACTTACAAAATGACCAAGTCATAAAGATCTACCTAATACAAAGCCAAGCAAACTGCACTGAAACACTCTGTGCCCCTTTTTTGGACCCTCACCCACAGTTTGAGAACCCTTCTTTAAGAGAACTTCCTCTGGCACTTTACACAAAACTGTGAAAAAAGTGAAGGAAGATTTTTAAACCTGTTTTTTAAAGTTCCAAACTGGAGTTGCATTCTTTTCTGGTTTTGCAGTGATATTTACCAGCCTCTGCACGTTTACCAAACCAAACGCACATCATGACAAACACAGATGCATTTGTGCACTTTTGTTAGACAAACTTCAGTCAAATGTGGCAGTAGGTCTGTTCTGTAGATCCGCTCTATGCTGTAGACCTGCTTTGTGCCGACACTGGAACACAAATTTAGACTGGTTTTTGCTTCACGTTTGGTCTTGCTCTTCTAATCAGCTGCACTGTGAGAGGGGCTTGTGTTCGCTGTACGCAGGAAGGAGCGAGAGCGTGAAAAGGCGAGGGGCGGCGTGCTGACGTGAGGCAGATGGACAGGTAGGATGTTTAGGAAGTTGAACCTGCCCTGTGATGCACGCTGGTACACGAGGGCACACGCTGTCGCAGACGAGCCGTGCATAGGGAGCGTGTGTGTTTGTGATGTGCCGTAGAGTCTCCGCGGGTTTCAAATGAGCGCACAGGCCGCACTGAGACGCCCCACATGCTCCTGCACCCCGCTACAAGTTTATTGCCGACAGCAGCGGCCGTAATGAAATATGATCACACTTGTTGAGTGTCAGACCTCGAGTGAGAGACAAGACTGAGTCCAAACGCGAGTCCGAGACGAGACACGGCGATCTACATACACGACCTTGGCGATCGACTGGTAGATCGGGATCGACGTATTGAGCACCCCTGGTCTAGTGTATTCTGATTCCTGACCTAGTCGCTGCAGAGAAATGAAATTGAGCAGAGGCACAAGGTGGCACCAGCCTGGCTAGTACATATAGTCATACTGGTTAAAAGAATATCATATTTTCCCAATTTTGCTGAGCGAGATTTTTGTGAGGAAGGAATTAATCGCCTGCCCCATATTGCCGCCTGGTCTCAAATAAATGCCTGGTCTGTTAAGCGATTGAAACAAATAAACATCTTGGCTATGATTTGGTATTTTACGGTAGCTCTGTGTTTCACATTTTTAAGACAGTAAAAATCAGGTACAGCGCCCATAAAGAAAAACCCAAAATTGCGATAAAGAAGCGGACATGGCAACCGCGGGGCAGATGTGTAGGGGTGGTCTTAAAGGGAGGGGGCAGATGGGTCGAGGTGGTCTTAAAGGGAAGGGGCAGATGGGTCGGGGTGGTCTTAAAGGGAGGGGGCAGATGGGCTCATGAATAAACAGTGTATAATGACCTGTTTAAATAGGCACAGCACATGGAGCGGCTCTTTGAAGTCAGACTCGTGCGTCTGGTTCGTACTGATCACTTTACAGGAGACGTTCTGTTCACACCTATGGGTCTTGTCGTCTTTCAAGGTCTTTAGTTAAAATTATACGATTGGATTCAGATGATCACAATGTTCTATAGGCCACTAATATTGAAAGGAGCACTGTGTAATTTTTTCTGAGGGAGGGTCCACCAACTGCTTGTTTCCATGGAGATGTCTCTGCTTTGCTTGTAATTTTCTATAGCACCACATTAAACGTATCTATTTCCAAAAACACAAACAAGTGACACTACAAGGCCAAGTTACAGGTCAGATCTGTGGAGAAACGACAAGGCTGACAATGAGAATGTGTTTTTAAGATATTATTAAGCAATAAAAATATAAGCTTTGTACTTTTATTAGACATGTTTAAAGCCACATTACAAAACATTTCAGAACAGACCATCAACTACAAACTTTATTACAAACTGACAATGACGTTTTCATGCTTGTTTCTATGGAGATGTGTTTAATTTGCTTGGAATTTTCTACAGCACGACATTAAACATATCTATTTCCAAAAACACAAACAATTGACACCACAAGGCCAAGTTACAGGTCAGATCTGTGGAGAAACAACAAGGCTGACAATGAGAATGTGTTTTAAGCAGTGTTGGGAAGGTTACTTTTAAAATGTAATCCCCTACAGATTACAGATTACACACCCCAAAATGTAGTTTGTAACGTAATCCATTCAATTACTTAAAGTGAGTAACGTAATCTGATTACTTTGGATTACTTGATATTGTCATGTTTTTTTAAACGACATGAATGTAGCAACCACATCCTGAAAATTCTTGTTTGTTGTCTTCAAATTGTCTGAGCCCAAGTCTCCATGAATAAACAGCTGTTTGCTGTAGAGAAACAAAGACCACGATATCTTAATATAAGAGGTTTTGTCTGTTAAAAGACAGTAACAAGATCAGCCTTTCCTTCACCAGATTAAAAAATATTATTGATAGAGAAATTATTTTTTTTATATGAGATCATCTTAAATTATGTCAACCTACTGTTAGGTGTCGTGTTGTTTAGACCTGGTTTAGTCCTGGTTTAGTCCTGATTTTTAGACCTGGTTTACTCCTGATTTTAGACCTGGTTTAGACCAGGTCTAGACCAGGTCTTTAGTCCTGGTTTAGTCCTGGTTTAGTCCTGGTGTTCTGGTTTAGAGGCGCACAGGAGGAAGTGCGGTTTACGCGAGAAAACACGGTCCACACGCGGCGCACGAGACGGCGGTGTCCGCGCTGTAAGTACGGAAGGAGACGTGGTCCGCGGGTTCTCAGGTTGATGACGATGATGAAGGTGTGTGTTTGTGTGTGTTTGTGTGTTTTTGTGTGTTTTTGTGTGTGTTTGTGTGCACGTCCACTCATGTGGCAGGTCACTATATGACAGTAGTGCAGATATTATGAGTCTATGCAGGTTGTTTTCTCCGGTGCCAGTAGCTCCAGTTTCACATTTAAGTTGTAGGCGATTTTATATTTGTTTTTTTTATATATATATCTCACATCGGGAGAAGAATTTCCAAGACACAAATGTGTTTTTACCAATGCACTGCTGCTTCCACTGTGTGACTGACACCGCCAACTTTAACATGACGTTTACATCGCTATTTATTGCGCGCGTTCTGTTTGGGTTTCCGGCAATGAGTGGAATTACCGAAATAAAAAATAAATAAATGGGATGTAGCACAAAATGTGAAAACAGGAAAATACCGCCTTGTAATCCACTTATTTCAGCAAAGTAACTGTAATCCAATTACCACTCATTGAAACAGTAACTGTAACGGAATACAGTTACTCATAATTTGTACTCTGATTACGTAACGGCGGTACATGTAATCCGTTACTCCCCAACACTGGTTTTAAGGTATTTTTGAGCAATAAAAATACCTGTCATTTCCTCAAAGTGAACTGGATACGATTTTATGGCACACTGTGGAACATTCCAAGCAAAGCAATAACATCTTCATTGAGGTGGCGGACCCTCTACCTGAAAAGTTGCATAGTATGTTTAATACAGATGGAGGAATACTGTTAAAATGGAGATTGTGTTGTAATACAGTGAGGCGTTGGGTCTAGTCACCTTTGGGATATTTCATGGAAAAGTACAATGTTATCAATATGGAAATCTGTCTCTTGCCCCCGTCTGAGAGAATATGCTGCCATCACATTCTGAAAATCACCTATAAGTAAAATAAAAATATTAAGTCTAGGGTTGTAAAAATATATTCAGGTATACTAAAATGTAACAACATTCGTCTCAGAAATACAACTCCATCTATGTTCTTTCCACAACATTCATTTAAAGCCAAACTCCTGCCTCATATTGTCAGACAGAGGCAAGAGCCATATTTCCCTCTTGATTATATTGTACTTTACCATGAAATATCCGCAAGGTAAAGCCACAAATGTTGAATCTGATCATTTCTATTACTGACTGGACCCAAGAACTCACTGTATTACAACAAAAATCTGCAACATTTATTTTAGCAGCACTCCATTTTATTATATTACATATAATTGGCCAACAGAATGTTGTGATGTCATGTGAAAACCTGCAATTATTGTGACAAACTATTTTGTTAATAGAGGTGCTGAACCTGACTTTTTTCTGTGTTAAAAGACCTACCATATTTTTCGGACTATAACTCATACTTTTTTTCATGGTTTGGGTGTTTCCTGTGACTTATACTCTGGTGGGACTTAATATATATTAAAATGTTCACAGTAAAGCGGTGAGAGGCTCTAGTCTTGTGTGTGAGTATCTGCTGCTCCTGTTCCTCCTGTACCACTGTTATTTCACTCTACTGCGCATGTCTCCTGCAGAAAGAGCCTCTGTTCTGTCTGTATCATGTCAGTCGATCACACCATTACTTCTGTACCACTGAACAATTTAAAATTTAAATAAACGTATAAAGACAAGAAGATTACAAGCTGCAAATAGTGAAATATTCAGCCAGTAATCGAGCAGCAGAAAGAAAGGTTGGAGTGAGTGAGAAACCGGGAGGATGCACCATGAAACTTTCCTGAAGTCATTGGATGGATGGACAAAGTTTGGCCTTCAGTGACACCGAAACCATCCTGTCGGGATTCAGAAAGGCCGGAATAATTCTAACTGGAACTGATGCTGAGTCTGACAACAGCGACACAGAAAAGGAAGTGGTGTTCCGTTTACCTCCGGAGGTCACAGAGTGGCTCAGAAATGACACACAGGATGAAGAATTCAAAAGAATTCAATTAGTGATTTGGAGTGAGATGGAGAGTTTGGTAAACTTGTTCTGTTCTGTTGTTTGACTTGAATTGTTATTACTATAACTTGCCTTTCTAAATGAAATGTCAGTTCTTGGTCTCTGATTTTATAAAATAAATTTCTCCCCAAAAGTGCAACTTATAGTTCAGTGTGATTTATAGTTCAAAAAGTACAGTACTTCACTGTAAACAGTTTGCAGTGGTCCAAACCATTCTCCTCTCTTTCCGAACATATTTCTAGCAACTAATTAGAAACAGAGTTGATAAGCATGTTAAGTCAGTGTAATGCTAACAAGAGCTAGCTTGCTAACAGCACACTTCCTGATTTGTGGATTAAAACACATTATAATTACATGCAGACAGCACACAGACGTTATCAGTTTGACCTTAAGATCTGCTTTAATCATAAATCTGTACTGGGACAAACCCTGTACTGTAAAAGTCAGTTTTACTTTACAGGCCCATTAAGCAGGTCTGTTTCAGTCTGACGAGCCCTGTACTTTCATTAGACATGTTTAAAGCCACATTACAGAATATTTCAGAACAGACCATCAACTACAAACTTTACTACAAATTGACAATGCTGTTTTCACAGCGGACTCTAATCGATCACTGTGGCACTGTCCTAAAACAAAACAGCCACAGGTAATATCTAGGGAGAGGCAAGCTCGTTCACAGTCAGGCGGCTATGGTCAGAGATTTATATCTTTTCAGGAGATGTCATAAAAATTCCCAGAGGGGTGTGGGGAGACAACTGGAGGCACTGCTCTGTCTGAAGTTACTGAAGTTAAACTTTCACCTTTTTAGTCAAATATCAAACACCTGCACCTGTTCTCAGTTCTTGCGCCCGTTCTTTTTGCTCTGTACCTCCTCCCACTGAGTGAAATCTTAAAAAAACATGGCATGGCATGTTGTGGCATTGCCCTGAAGTGAAACAATATTGGAGCATTGTAATGGATCGTCTGTCTTGTTTGTTTGATGTGCAGATCCCTCCATGCCCGTTGTTGTGCCTGTTTGGAATAAGAACTCAAGATTTGTCATCCCAAAAATTGGACCACATATTATCACTGGGTTTTTTATCAGCAAAACGTATTATTATGATGAACTGGAAGGAACGCAAACATAAGTGCTTCGAGATAGACAATTGGTACAAAGACTTTTTGGATTTAATTTCTATGGAGCAGGCGGCTCAGTCGTTGGACACAAAAAACAAACACCCTGTTGACCTGTGGACTGTGGCAAAACCCCATTTGGACAAAGCACAGTAAAATAAGAACATCATACTCTTGGACAATGTCAAAATAAAAATATATGTGTTTGTAAATGTTTGTGTCACTGCATTGAGAAACTCTGTACTACACACACCCTTCCTAACCCCCCCCCCCCTTCTTTTTAAAAAATGTATTATTATTATTATTATTATTATTATTATTATTATTTTATTTTTTTTATTACTTATTTATTTTATTTATTTATTTTTATTATAATTATTATTTTTGTATTCCTGTTTAGTTAAGTCTGTCTTGTTGTGGATGTGCTGGGTATCCAATCCCTTAAACTTGACAAATTATTAAAAAAAAAAAAAAAAAAAAAAAGGCATTCAATATCTCTTCTACACAGATTTCCCTGCCACTTAAAAAAACTTGCTTCTGACCCCCTGACCCCTTTTCTTAATGTCGAGAATTGGCTGGCCCACAACTTTATAAGTCTCAATGAGGGCAAAACTGAGGTCAATGTGGTTGGCAATGCCGACCCCCTCGCTGACCTGGGCTCACTGAAACAGCACATGAAACAGTCACCAACTGTGGCATCAATATGGACAACGATTTAAAATTTGACAAAGAAGTGAATGAGGTTAAATGTGACTTTTATCATCTGCTGCTTTTATGTAAAAGTAAACCATTTTTTTCTTTACATCATTTGAACAGGTCACACATGCTTTTACCTTCTCTTGTTTAGATGACTGTAATGCACTTTTCTCTGGCATTAGCCACAATGCCACAATGTCTCGCTTACAGTTGGTCCAAAATTCTGTTACGCATCTTTTAACTGTAAGCAAGAAACGTGAGCACATTACCCTAATTTTAGCGGCTTTGCACTGGCTTTTACTGGCTGGATTTTAAGATTTTTATTGTTTGTTTTTAAAGCTTTGAATGAACTGGCCCCACAGTACAACTCAGACCTCATCTACATTTACAGCCCCGTGAGCGCTCTAAAGTCCAAGTTCCAGCTCCAGCTCATGGGGCCTAAAACGAGACTTAACACCAGGGTGAACAGGGTCTCCTCTGTGGCTCTGGAACGCTCTGGAACTCTCTGCCCCTCCACGTCTGAACAACCCCCACAGTGGAGTTTAAGTCTCATCTTAAGACCCACTTTTATTCCCTGGCTTTTAACACCTCGAGTTGTGTGGTTCTCAGTGTCTTTTATTTATTTTACTTATTTACTGCTATTTTATGTTTTTGTGGTCTTGCTTTTATTTGATTTTACTGGTTTTATTGTTTTAGGCCTGGCAGGATCAAATTTTAGCAATTGCAGCACTTTGGAAATTGTTTTGTTTGTAAAAGGTTATATAGAAATGAAGTGGATTTGGACCAAAAAAGGACCATGAACACAGTCTTCTGAAAATATGTTGCTGACATCAATTTTGTATTTTTTCTTGAGTTTTTAGACCATCAAAAACATGTCAGATTGTGTTTTCCTTATGTGTGCATGGGGACATATCCCCATGGTAATTGTGGAGCTGAATGAAATGTTCCAAAGTAAATAAATTGCATCATGTCACCATGGTTACAGTCAAAGCGGATGAAATGTTCCGCAGCATAGCTTTTAAGGTGCATTGTGTAACTTTTCTGGTGGAGGGTCCATCAAATGATTTTTCCATGGATGTTATTCGTTTGGCTAGAACACAGGTGTCAAACATGCGGCCCAGGGGCCAGATCCGGCCCTCCAAGACCTTTAATCTGGCCCTCGGCTGATTTTCTACTAAAATATTTTAATTCTATTTTTTATAAAAATATTGTTAATTTTCTGTGGTGTTTATCACAGCAGCGTCCTCAGCGTCTCTGTACGTGGCCCCTCCCACCAGAGCAGCACAAATGAAGACTTGTCTCTTTCCAAATGCTCTTAAAGGACGATCGTTTTGACTGTTGACCGTGACACCCTCATCAGAAAAAGTGCAGGATTTTACAACAAAAATTTACTTATTCCTATTTCTACAAGTTAATTTTAAACAAGTTCATGTTAAAACTTTGTGTTGAAATTACATTTTTCTTAAAGTTTCAGGTTGTTCATAATATTATAATACTTTGTAAAAGAAAGAGTTCATCAATTAAAAAAAGATTTCTGTAGTAGATTTGTGTTTCTCTGCACAAATATTTGAACTTATTGTTGTTTTTAAGGTATATATGACGTGAGTTTTCTGATGCGGCCCCTTTGGGATCAAAGTAGGTTGGATACGGCCCCCAGACCAAAATGACTTTGACACCCCTGGGCTAGAATGTTTCACAGTATGGCATTAAACCTTTTTTTTTATCATCATGGAGACCAGTCCAGGCCAAGTTACAGGTCAGATCTGTGAAGTGGAGACTCCTCTCACATTCAGAATGTCTGATTTCTGTAGTAATTTTTGAGCTATAAAACCACCTGAAATTGAATAAATGCAAGGTAGAGCTCTTAAATGTCGTACTGTGGAACATTCCAGACAGAGCAATGAGGTACTGTATCCATAGAAACAAGCAGGTGACGGACCAGCAACCAAAAACGTACACAGTGCACCTTTAAACAGAACCATCTCCACACTCACCTGAACAGCGTGTCATTGGAGACAGTTGGTTTGACGGGGCTGTGGCAGTCGCTGTGTCCTTCTGGAATGTACCCTCTCTGCTTCCTGAAACTCTGCACCCCCTTCACCACGATGGCCACTCCGTCTCTCACCCTCTTCCTCAAACTCATCCTCCAGCGATCCGTGATGATACTGATGAGCCCGATGGGAAAACTCTCCGGTGGGGGTATGTCCGGGTTCCCCACCGCTAAACTGGGAATGATCCAAATGTAGCCAGGCCCCACCAGACCCGCCTCTTTGGCCATGGCAAACAGATACTGGGCCTCTTCGTGGGAGCAGTACACGAGCAGCACCTGGGCGTCGATCTGCTGAAGTAAACGGCGAGCTCTGATGTCACTCAGACCATCGGCGGACATGTCAAAGGTCAGCACGTCCTGGAGCTCCCACAGAAAGTAGCTGGTGTCAGTGAAGGACTTGATGTAATCCACAAAAGTCTCATATCCGGGGTAGAGGCTGGTGATGACCACGAAGCTGTCCCAGTTGTACTCCTCCATCACCTTGAACATGCCGTTGATCTGCTGCTCGATGGAGGCGCCCAGCTGAAGGAAGTTAGATCCTTCACCCTGGAAACACAAGAGACACAGTGAGGAGAGAGGAGAACAAAAATAATGCAAAAACAAATACTGGTTAGAATTTTGATTGAACGTCCAACCTGGTAACGCACTGATTTAGCCATTACAGTTCTTATATCAGGGGTGTCAAACGTTGTTTTTTTTTTCCTCAAAATGAATGTACATTAGTGAGGGAAGGGCCAAATCTAATGTCTGCACATAGACATGTTGTTCTGCAAAGAAATGTATGATTAAGTTGACTTTAAATATAAGAGAATAGACAGGATTGGCCTCCTTCCCATGTCCTGACATTCTTTTCAATACAAATTAAATCAAAATTCTTTTATTCTTCTTCTTAAAATCTCTCCCTCGCAAGCCAATTTAGACCCCCTGGAGGGCCAAGTCTGGTCCGTGGGTCCGACTTTAGGGATCCCTGGCTTATCTCCAATATCTGTCAGCACAGAACCTGAAAGAAGATATTTATTTCCACAGTAAAAATTATAGATTTTTTGATGATTTTTGGAAGATTTATGGAAAAGTACTTTCTCTAACATGTTCTGGACAGGTAAAAAATAACATTCATTTATTTACCCAACCCTAAATCACGACTATAACCCCAACATTAAACCAGGACTCAAACTCAGACTAAACCAGGACTAAACCAGGACTTACAGATTTTTGGAAGATTTATGGAAAAGTACTTTCTCTAACATGTTCTGGACCAAAACAACAGGTAAAAAATAACAGTTATTTATTTGCCCAACCCTAAAAGGAGCTGCATGTAGCCTGTGATCTTACAGTTTTAAACAAAAAGTACAATCACAACTGGACCTGTGCTGCCAGTGTCTAAACCTGCAGATGGAGGACGACTCATATGAAGCTCATTCTGCTTTTTTATTGGATAATCGTCTTGAAAAACACCACATTATAACAAAAATAAAATAAGGTCAGGTACACTTTATGGTCCCTATTGTCCCTAGGGAATTTGTTACATATGTATTTGACCCATTCTTCAATACCACAGCCTGTCGTCAGGAGCTGTGAGCATCAAGGACAGCGCTCAGATCTTGTGGCTAGGACCTTAGCTGGAAGATTTGACCTACATTATGCCCAGAGAACACAGGCAGAACATGCAAACTTCACACAGAAAGACCTGGGAATCAAACCTGTAACCTTCTTGCTATGAATCTTGAGTGCCAGTGGACCAATGTTTTCGTAATTAAGAATGAATCAGTGTCATGACTGTTATGAGTAAAAGCTATGATTGACATGTTTACATATCTGGGGACACAAACTGACCAAGTTTATGACACTGAGTGCGTGTACATGCACAACAGTATGCCGGTTATTAGCCATATCCCGGTTGATGCTGAGAACCCGGGATACTCATATCCCCGTATATACATGATCAAATGGAGTATCCCGGTTTCTTGACATAAACTTACAAATGCGCAAGCACAAAAATTAACTGAATTTAAATTAATAAACCAGGACAATTACAAACCATGAGCTCCTTTAGCAGAGGAAGCACAAACCGAACAGATTCTTCAGTAAAATCTTCTGCATAAATAAACTCAACTTTACAACATATAAACCAGAACCACTATAGAAACACATCAGCCCATTTGATAATATAATTCAGCTTTGATCACTTGAATATGTATGTACTTTTTGTGACAGAGGATGTGCTGATGATGGTGAGTCTGTTCTGTACGTATATCATATAGAAGATAGTTCATGTTTTAGCTTTTCAGTGATCATACGTGTGCAGGTCATTTCACTCATGTATGGTCACTTTATTTATATTGATCACTTTATTTATGTTGGTCACTTTATTTATATTGATCACTTTATTTATGTTGGTCACTTTATTTATATTGATCACTTTATTTATGTTGATCACTTTATTTATGTTGGTCACTTTATTTATGTTGATCATTTTATTTATGTTGGTCATTTTATTTATGTTGGTCACTTTATTTATGTTGGTCACTTTATTTATTTGATCACTTTATTTATGTTGGTCACTTTATTATGTTGGTCATTTATTTATTGATCACTTTATTTTGTTTCATTTATTTATGTTGATCATTTATTTATGTTGGTCACTTTATTTATGTTGGTCACTTTATTTATATTGATCACTTTATTTATGTTGGTCACTTTATTTATGTTGGTCACTTTATTTATATTGATCACTTTATTTATGTTGATCACTTTATTTATGTTGGTCACTTTATTTATGTTGATCACTTTATTTATGTTGGTCATTTTATTTATGTTGGTCACTTTATTTATATTGATCACTTTATTTATATTGATCACTTTATTTATGTTGATCACTTTATTTATGTTGGTCACTTTATTTATATTGATCAATTTATTTATGTTGATCACTTTATTTATGTTGGTCACTTTATGTTGATCACTTTATTTATATTGATCACTTTATTTATATTGATCACTTTATTTATGTTGATCACTTTATTTATGTTGGTCACTTTATTTATGTTGGTCATTTTATTTATGTTGGTCACTTTATGTTGATCACTTTATTTATATTGATCACTTTATTTATATTGATCACTTTATTTATGTTGGTCACTTTATGTTGATCACTTTATTTATGTTGGTCACTTTATTTATGTTGGTCACTTTATTTATATTGATCACTTTATTTATATTGATCACTTTATTTATGTTGATCACTTTATTTATATTGATCACTTTATTTATGTTGGTCACTTTATTTATATTGATCACTTTATTTATATTGATCACTTTATTTATATTGATCACTTTATTTATGTTGGTCACTTTATTTATGTGTGTCACTTTATTTATGTTGGTCACTTTATTTATGTGTGTCACTTTATTTATGTTGGTCACTTTATTTATGTCACTACTGTTGTGCTGAAAAGACTGGAACGTGTTTGTCTTTTGGACGCATGTGCACTCAACTTTATGTAGCAGTATTTTGGATACTGCATTTACATGCCACAGTATCCCAGTTACTATCAGAATATCCCAGCTACAGTATCCTGGTTTCTCATAACCGAGATCCTGCCATATTGAGGATACTGAATATGGCAGTATTCAGTATCCTGCATGTACAAGCACCAAGAAGAATCTGGGGTACTCAAAAAACCCGATCATAACTGAGATACTGATACTCATTTAAAATCTAAATCTTACATACAGATCCTTTCACTTGTCTAATATTTTTGCTATACTTAAATCTATTAGAGTTTTGGTATCAGTGTTTAGTTTTAAAACAACCACTTCACTTGTCAACTGCCAGAAACCAAAACACAAAATGTAAAACTCCTCTTCAATGGGAATGCAGTCAATAACGGAGATGAACTTCTTGGCTTCCCGTCTGAATCCACCACAGACTGTACATTTGACACCTCCATACGTCCGTCTGTATAGTGCATGTTGTTTGTTTAGGGGCCGTGTCCGGGGAGCAGAGCCTGTCTCCTTCATGGATGACAGGAGCCTGATGTGAGCTACCAAAGCAGAGAGAAGACACCAGCAGCACCAGCTCTGAAGGGGTGAGAGTGAAATCCTGTGGGACAAAACTCAGGGAGAAAAAAAAAAAACACTTTATGGTCAAGACGAGAGCTCAGCTGACGCACACAATCCACTGAAGATGCTGTTGTCGGAAAGCAGGAAAGAGGATTCTGACCCGGGGCTATCCGTGTTACAAAACTATCACAAAAATAAAGTCAGAAGGTAAAGGTGACGATTATACGGAAAAACATCTAATTGCTATTTTTCTGAGTTGTAATTAAGTCTAAACCAGGACTGAAACCAAAACCAAACCAGGACTTAACAGAAACTTAACCAAATTAAACCAAACTAAACCAAACTAAACCAGGACTGAAGCTGAAATAAACCAGGACTCCACCTCAAATTAAACAAGGACAAAATCAGGACTAAACCAGGATTAAACTAGAACTAAAATAGGACTACACCACAACCAAACCAAACTAAACCAGGACTGAACCAGGACTAAATTAGGACTCCAAGTCAAACTAAATCAGGTCTAAAAATGGACTCAAACTGAACCAGGACACACCAAATTAAACAAAGACTACACCAGGACTAAACCCTGACTAATGCGGGACTAAACCAGGATTAAACTAGAACTTAATTTACACCAGGACCAAATCAAACTAAACCAGGACTATACCAGAACCAAACCAAACCAAACTAACCCAGGACTATACCAAGACTAAAACAAACTAAACCAGGACTGAACCAGGACTCCATCTTAAACTAGACCAGGGCTATATCAGGACTAAACCAGGATTAAACTAGAACTCAATTAGGACTACACCAGAAGTAAAACAGGACTATACCAGGACTAAACCAGGACTGAACCAGGACTTCAACTCAAATTAAACTAGCAATATATCAGGACTAAACCAGGACTCAAACTCAGACTAAACCAGAACTAAACCTATCTAAACAAAGACTACACCAGGACTAAACCAGGACTACACCAGTACTAACCCAGGACTAAACCAAGATTAAACTGGAACTAAACCAAGACTAAACCAGGACTGAACCAGGACTAAATCACGACTGTAGCCTTTACAATAAACCGGAACTCAAACTCAAACTAAACCAGGACTAAAACTCAAACTACACTGAAAATAACCTAAAGACTAAACAAGATCTAAACAAGGACTCACACTGAAAATAAACCAGGACTAAACCAAATTAAAGCACAACTAAACCAGAACTCAAGCTTAAACTAACCCAGGATTACACCAGGACTAAACCAGGACTAAACCAAGACTAAAACTCAAACTACCCCTCCTTGAACTGTCACCTTATCGTGGTGGAGGGGTTTGAGTGCCCGAATGATCCTGGGAGCTATGTTGTCGGGGGCTTCTTGCCCCTGGTAGGGTCACCCAAGGCAAACAGGTCCTGGGGGACGGGTCAGACGAAGAACGGTTCAGAAGCCCCTTATGATGAGTGCAACACAGAGGCCAGTTACATTGCCCGGAATGGTGTCACCGTGGCCCCACCCTGGATCCAGGCCTGGGGTGGGTGCTTGAAGGCCAGCGTCTAGTGGCCGGGCCTTCTCCCAGTCGAAGGCGGGGGCCGCGACGACCGGATCTCTGGACATGGAGACTAGCTCTGGGGACATGGAATGTCACCTCGCTGGGGGAAAGGAGCCTGAGCTTGTGCGGGAGGTTGAGCGTTACCGACTAGATATAGTCGGCCTCACCTCCACGCACAGTTTGGGCTCTGGAACCCAACTCCTTGAGAGGGGCTGGACTCTCCATTTCTCTGGCGTTGGCCGCGGGGAGCGGCAGCGGGCTGGTGTGGGCCTGCTCATTGCCCCACAGCTCAGCCACTGTGTGTTGGAGTTCACCCCGGTGAACGAGAGGGTCGCGTCCCTGTGCCTCTGGGTCGGGGACAGGTGTCTTACTGTGGTGTCGGCCTACGGGCCGAACAGCAGTGCTGAGTACCCGGCCTTCTTGGAGTCCCTGGGAGGGGCACTAGACAGTGCACCGACCGGGGACTCCGTTGTTCTATTGAGGGACTTCAACACCCACATGGGCAACGACAGTGACACTTGGAAGGGGGTGATTGGGAGGAACGGCTTCCCCGATCTGAACCCGAGCGGTGTTTTGTTATTGGACTTCTGTGCTAGTCACAGTTTGTCCATAACAAACACCATGTTCGAGCACAAGGGTGTCCATAAGTGCACGTGGCACCAGGACACCCTAGGTCGGAGGTCGATGATCGACTTTGTAGTCGTGTCATCTGACCTCCGGCCACGTGTCTTGGACACTCGGGTGAAGAGAGGGGCTGAGCTGTCAACCGATCACCACCTGGTGGTGAGTTGGGTTCGCTGGCGGAGGAGGAAGCTGGAAAGACCTGGCAGGCCCAAGCGTGTAGTGAGGGTCTGTTGGGAACGTCTGGTGGAACCTCTGTCAGAGGGACCTTCAACTCGCACCTCCGGGAGGACTTCTCCCGGATTCCGGGGGAGGCTGGAGATATGGAGTCCGAGTGGGCCTCATTCTCGGCCTCTATTGTTAATGCGGCTGCTCGTAGCTGTGGGCGTAAGATCTGTGGTGCCTGTTGCGGTGGCAATCCCCGAACCCGGTGGTGGCACCGGAAGTAAGGGATGCTGTCAAGCTGAAGAAGAAGTCCTATCGGGCCTTGCTGGCTCGAGGGACTCCTGAGGCAGCTGACGGGTACCGTGGGCCAAGTGGGCCAAGCGTGCTGCAGCCCGTGCGGTTGCGGAGGCAAAAACTCGGAGCTGGGAGGAGTTCAGGGAGGCCATGGAGGAGGACTATCGGACGGCCTCAAAGAGATTTTGGCAAACCGTCCGGCGCCTCAGGAGGGGGAAGCAGTCCTTCACCAACACTGTTTACAGTGCGGGGGAGAGCTGCTGACCTCGACTGTGGATGTTGTCGGGCGGTGGAAGGAATACTTTGAGGATCTCCTCAATCCCACCGTCACGTCTTCTGAGGAGGAGGCCAAGGCTGGGGACTCAGAGGCGGACTCATCCATCACCCTGGCTGAAGTCACTGAGGTGGTTGGCAAACTCCTTGGTGGCAAGGCTCCAGGGGTGGATGAGATCCGTCCTGAGTACCTTAAGTCTCTGGATGTTGTGGGGCTGTCTTGGCTGACACGCCTCTTCAACATCGTGTGGCGGTCAGGGACAGTACCCTTGGACTGGCAAACCGGGGTGGTGGTCCCTCTGTATAAGAGGGTGTGTTCCAATTACAGGGGAATCACACTCCTCAGCCTTCCCGGTAAGGTCTATGCCAGGGTACTGGAGAGAAGAATCCGGCCGATAGTCGAACCTCGGATCCAGGAGGAGCAGTGTGACTTTCGTCCTGGCCATGGAACACTGGACCAGCTCTACACTCTCCATAGGGTGCTCGAGGGTTCATGGGAGTTTGCCCAACCAGTCCACATGTGCTTTGTGGACGGCATTCGACCGTGTCCCTCGTGGTGTCCTGTGGGGGTGCTCTGGGATTATGGGGTTCGGGGCCCTTTGCTAAGGGCTGTCCGGTCCCTGTATGACCGAAGCAGGAGCTGTGTTCGCAGTGCCGGCTCAGTCACACGGGAGGAGCTCGGAGTAGAGCCGCTGCTCCTCCACGTCGAGAGGAGCCAGCTGAGGTGGCTCGGGCATCTGTTCCGGATGCCTCCTGGACGCCTCCCTCGGGAGGGACTATGTCTCTCGGCTGGCCTGGGAACGCCTCGGGGTCCCCCCGGAGGAGCTGGAGGACGTGTCTGGGGTTAAGGAAGTTTGGGAGTCCCTGGTTAGACTGCTGCCCCCGCGACCCGGCCCCGGATAAGCGGAAGAAAATGGATGGATGGATAAAACTCAAACTACAGTGAAAATAACCAAGACTAAACAAGGTCTAAACAAGGACTCAAACGCAAAATAAACCAGGACTAAACCAAATTAAAGCACAACTAAACCAGAACTCAAACTTAAACTAAACCAGGACTAAACCAAGACTAAAACTAAAACTACAGTGAAAATAACCAAGATTAAACAAGGTCTAAACAAGGACTCAAACACAAAATAAACCAGGACTAAACCAAACTAAACCACGACTAAACCATTCTCGAAACTCCAAACTCGAATTTAAACTAAACCAGGACTCAAACTCTAAATAATCCAGGACTAAACCAGGACTGAAACTAAAACTAGAACTAAACCAGGACCAAACCAAGACTAAAACTCAAACTACACTGAAAATAACCAAGACTAAACAACGTCTAAACAAAGACTCAAAATAAACCAGGACAAAACCAGAATTTAAACTTAAACTTAACCAGGATTACACCAGGACTAAACCAGGGCTAAACCAAGACTAAAACTCAAACTACACCGAAAAGAACCAAGACAAAACAAGGTCTAAACAAGGACTCAAAATAAACCAGGACTAAACCAAGATTAAATCACGACTGTAATCCAACACTAAACCACAACTCAAACTCAAACTAAACCCGGACTAAACCAGGAGTGAAACTCAAACTAAACCAGAACTAAACCAAACTAAACCCTGACTAAACCAGAACTTAAACTAAACCAGGATTCCACCAGGACTAAACCAAGACTAAAACTAGGACTAAACCAGGACTAAACCAGGACTAAACCACGACTAAACCACGACTAAACCACGACTAAACCAGAACTCACACTTACACTAAACCAGGATTCCACCAGGACTAAATCAGGACTAAACTAGGACTAAACCAGGACTAAACCAGGACTAAACCAGGACTGAGCAGGACCTTTTCTCCCACCAAAAGCACGTCTCTCCACTTTGAGCAGATGATTAAAGGGAGTCATAGAGCAGCCCATGAATCTCCATCCTTTTATGGCGTGAGTGATAGAACATGTGCCCGGGGCGGGACTTTAATCCCTTTACGAACACATTACATTTTACATTTCCTCTTTATAGACACTGACACAGGATTACACGAGAATTAAACTGATAGCAATAAGCACAAAGTCCCACTGAAGGAACATAACATTTAATTGGATTTGTATTTATTTCATGTCAGAGAGCTCATTTATTCTACATGATCGGACTGTGAAGGAAGTCAGGAGAAAATGAGTCGAAATATAGTTGAGATTTTAAAGAGGGTGTATTATGCAAAAGCTTTTTACCGTGTTATAATGTTATTCCCTCATTAAAAACATGCCTGGAGGGGGTTTAGATGTCACCCATGCATGTTTGAGTAATTTAGTGATCTCTCCCAGGCCTTTTTTTATGTCCAGTTCTCCATAAATATAAAAAAGCACAATACAAAACTACTAGACATCTCAGAAATTACCCTTTTTTATTGACCTTATGTAATATTCACTGAATTATGGGTTTTCAATATGTGTAAGCCTTTTTTTTTTTTTTTTTTAATGATCACCAATATCTTTTACTGATACTACATAACGTTGTTTCCTAAAGACTGGGTCGCGACCCTCAGGTGGGTCACAATAGATTTTTTTGGGTCGCCTTGTCACAATCTGCATGGTTTGTGATATACATATAGGCGAGTTTCAGCTGACGTCATTGTTATTAAAAGCCCGCGTTGCATGCTGGGAAATATTTTGTCCGGAGGCAAGAAACACGATAGTGGTCAAACACAGTGCGTAACCTCACGTATTTATCCCCGATAATGGTAAATTCCTGCTGCATTATCGGATGTACAAATAGAAGCACGGAAGAAGGAAAATGTCTTTTTTGTATTCCGAGCAAATTAAACGGCTTTCAAACATCCGCAGAGCAAACGTAGAAGATTCTAGCAAACTGTGGACTCCAACAAGTTCAACAACACATCGAGACTCTTGGAGGTTTTCATCTTTTCTGCTGTGAATGGCCCAGGAGTTTCCACCAAGTCATTGTGGATATCACCCAAGTGAATATTTGTCCAGGTAGTTGGTGATTCCGACCAGAAATTTGGTTTCGTCCACCTTTTGTAGGGGTTGAAAAGGGTGATTTGGCTCCATCGATGCTTATGACCAATTTCTGGTCAAATGGTCTTCGGTCCTCTGCCATTAGAGTGGATAAATAACCAGGATCAATACCCGTTACGTGCTTTCTCGCTCCGTCTCCGCCAACCAAAATAATTCCCAGCATGCGACGCGTGCTTTTGTCAACAATGAAATTCGCCTATACATATACATACATCTCCATGCACCACCCGCTCCTCACTTCTTCTCTTCTCCGTGCACAGAATCTCCGCGCATGCCCCCACTCCTCTTTTACAGCAGCACCGCCTTGCCTCACCAGTTTTCTGTGGGAAACACTGATTACTGTTTTTCCTTGTCTAAAACTTGAGTACCATATTTTACGGGCTTTTAGTCACTCTGGACTATAAGACGCACTGTCATAGAATGGTCTATTTTCGAACTTTTTTCACAAATAAACCGCACCGGACTTTAAAGGAAACACAACAGTGTGATGGGTGAGTGGTTTTGTTTGTTTGTGGTGTTCACGGTGACTCTGGGCTTTGTTCAGTTGTGGCGTGTAGGGAGGGTGCTGTCTGGGACCAGCGGATTGTCAGCGTGTTCGCAGTTGTTCAGTTCTGGCTCAGAAAGACACATTGGACTCGCTTTTCTGGTTCGTTCCTCCGTTCCGTTCCTCGTCAGCGTGGAGTGATGCGTGTGGCTGCGTGTGTGTTTCGCTGTACGGTCGCTGTCTGCTCCGTGTGTGTTTGCGTGCGCTGCAGGTGGTGCGGCTTTGTAGTTTACTGTCATGCTGGGACACCCAAGTGGATTCTTGTATGGGGCACTCTGGATTGTGGGGCGCACGGTTGTTTTTTGATGGGGTTCGAGGCTTAAGAGCGCGTCTGATAACTTGGAAAATACCGTACTGTGTTTTTTGGGCTATAAGGGGCACTTAAAATCCCTTAATTTTCAGAAAAATCGACAGTGTGCCTTATAATCTATAATATAACCTTATGTATTAAGTCTGGTTGTGCTTACTGACCTTGAACCAATTTTCACTTGTATTCCACTGAGTCATGACCTTTAGTCTGACAGAAGCTGAACCGCAACAGCACACAAGGAGCAAACTGTTTTGTTTTTTAATCACTTATAGTTTATGCAAGTGAGTCATGTGGTTTTAAGTTTAGTTTCTGTAAAACATAAACAAATGTGCTCAAAGCTGCATTAAACACATTATTACTCAATGTATATTTGAGTCCATCTTGTTGGAAATAAAAGTCTCAAGTCTCAAGTGTCGTCCGTTTGTTTCGCTTAATGCGTCTTACAATCCGGTGCGCTTTATGTATGAAAATAGACAAGAGAATTCAACATTACTGAAATTGCACTTTATAATCTGAAAAATACAGTAATACGAATTGTTCAGAGAGACACGATAACTCAGTCAACAATAAAATATTCTCATTCATGTTCAATAATGGTCACAAAATTATATTGTGATTTACGATTAATGTGAACTTGGGTCATAAAATATGGGTACCAAGAAAAAAAAGTTTGGGAAACACTGTTATACACTATTTATGCGCTATACTTTTTACTACTGACTTGATCAGACAGCAAGTTTAGAAATCACAATTCAGATTATGTAAAGAGCAACACTGAAAAAAAAAAAATGACAAAAAAATGACAATAAAAATATACGATTCTCCAATTAAAATGAGCTCAAGAAAAAATAATTATATACGCACACACCAATAATTTCCCCCATAATAGTCAATAGTTCAAATAATTCCTGATAGTGATATAAATTTGTAAACCATAATAAAAAATTAGAGAAATAAAGTCTTGAAAGTTTCGCTGTGTTTCTATATAATATATGTGTTTGACTTTTTGAAATGAGTGAAAAGAAATATTCAAATCTGATGCGATGTGCAGTAGTTTCATTAGTCATGCTGATTGTGTTTGCGCTCTGAAGGGGGGGTGACAAAGCGCAGAGAGCAAAGGGTTTTCAGAACAGTAAAAGATAACATGGTGATTATGTGTTTGAAGTTAATATCTCATAAAAGTGAAATAACTGTTAGTAACATCCAACACAAAAGTTTTAATTTTTATTTCTCCAAAAGACTGACTCCTCTCAAAACTTTAGAGTTAGTTACTGGCTTTGGCCTAATTTCCAGCAGATATTTTAATGAATAGAGCCCAGACAATTAAGCCGATAATTGCAACCTGCCAAGAATTAGTTCAATTTAAACCTGATTATTGGCACAGATGGTGACCACCCAAAGACGGACCTCTGGCGATCTGACTCATGTTCCACAGACACTGCACATGGCATAAATAAAACAAAATGCTTTGCACCATTTACTCGATGAATCAATGAATGAATCTTCATGGCTAACTCTTACCCACACCTTTAAGAACGTAACATCTTTCAATTCATTTAAATCATCTTTGTTTTCATATCTCAAAACTCCTTGTTTATGTTTTTAGTTTGTCTAAAAAACATGAGCACATTTCCCTGAGTTTACCATCTTTGCACTGGCTTCAAGTTCATTTTAGAGTTGATTTTAAGATCTTATTATTTGTTTTTAAAGTTTTGAATGGACTGGCCCCACATTACGTCTCAGACCTCCTCCAAATTTACACCTCCGCGCTTTCTGAGGTCCAAGGGCTAGCTCCAGCTCATGGGGCCTAAGACGAGACTTAAAACCATAGGTACAGGGCCTTTTATGTGGCTCTGGAACGCTCTGGAACGCTCTGGAAAGCTCTGGAATACTCTGGAATCCTCTGGAATGCTCTGGAATGCCACAGTGGAGTATTTTAAGTCTCATCTTAAGACCCACTTTTATTCTCTGGCTTTTAACACCACCTGAGTTGTGTGGACCTTTGTGTCTTTTACTTATTTACTGCTGTTTAATGATTTTTCTGGTTTTGCTTTTGTTTGATTTTACTGCTTTTATTGTTTTAGGACTGGTATGATCACATTTTAGCAATTTACCTTTTTGTTGTCTTTATTTTATGATCTTTGTGCAGCACTTTGGAAAAGCCTTTGTTTGTAAAATGTGCTATAGAAATAAAGTGGATTTGGATTTGTCTTTTTTATTTTTCAGCTTGTTCTATTATTATTTTTCTATTTGTTGTATATCATTGATAAATAATGTATTCTCAAATTTTTCATGTATTCATGTACTGCTGCAGGAGCTGGGAGTAGGGCATGAGGGAGCAAGTACAAATGTCTGTGTGTTTTGTATTCTGCCTGTTGTATTGTATTGTATATTTGGACCCCCTTGAAAACAAAAGGGCACATCTCAAGGGACATTCTAGTAAAAAAGAAAAAAAAAACTGCCACATTTACCTGCTGTACTAACACAAGCTGATCAATGTGAATTATCTCATATTTAATAAATAAACAAACACTTTGAAGGTGTTCTTCATGTATGTCTATGGTGCAATATTCAACAGTTTTCATGGTGACACAAAGAGCACAATAGCAAACAAAGACAAATACGTTTAAATGTACAAGTGTTCATGGTCCTGTTTAGGAGTTTGATTTCCCTTTTATGTATTTATTTATTTTTTGAGAGTGACAAGCTGAAAAACTGTTCAATTCTGTTTGTAATATTATTTAAGAGGGACTTGCTTAACAGCGCAAACCTTTTGTAGTTCTAGATCCTTTTAGTGTCAGATTGCGTTAAATTAAACTTCATATTAGTCTAAGGCTACATTCAGACTGCAGCCTGAAGTGACCCTATGTGATCTGTATCTGATCTTTTAATGTCAGTCTGAACAACACAGATCCGTTTTTTTTCAAATACGACCCAGGCCACTTCCATATGCGGTCGTGAAACCGATACATATCTGATCTTTTGACATGCGACTTCAGTCTGAATGGCCAAAGCACATTCATTCAACCTACACGTCATCAACAAGACACAAACGTCACTATTCGGCAAAACTCCGTGTCACTGAAGTGAAGCACATCACCACTCACCACTCTTGGCTACGTCTCCACATCCACACGTTCCTTTCAATGGACATTGCTGCCGCTGTTCCACAAAACACCACGACCAAAAACCTCGTCCTTCTCCTTCTCAATCTCCTCTTTAAAACAAGTAAGTTGTTCATGTTCTTGCTCCGGTACAAGAGGAACTTTAAAATCTCCAGGTGCTCAATGCTCATGTCCATGTTTAGACAACTTCTGTAAACACAGAGCACGCTCGCTGCGGTCATCGTGTCTCTTGTGCACATGCGGGACACTTTGGGCCGTTTACTGTTCACACTGGAGATCACATACAAGTCGCATTTAATTCGAAATGTGAACAACCTCACAAAAACACTGGATTTCACAAAAAAATCCGAATTGAGCAATAAGACCTGCAGTCTGAACGTAGCCTTAGAACACCTCAGACAGAGCAGTGCATACAGTTAGCATCACACCCCCATGGAAGCTTGTCGACATCATCAGTGAAGTACCAGCTGTGATCATTCATATGACAAATTCATCGTAATAAGTCAAAGAAATACAGTTTTAAAAGCAGAAATAAGGAGTCTCAACTGAATATACTTCAAAAAAGTACACCGAAAATGTCAGAATATTAGATTTGGTGAAGCTGGTCTCTGGCATCGAGGGACGGTGATTTATCACTGTGAATCAAGCAGCTCAACCGTGAATGACTGTACGATCCTTATGTTTCTTATCACAACGATTATTACATTAAAGACGTACTGTGCAACCTCCTTGTTTCCATGGAGATGTTGATTGCTTTCCCTGGGATGTTTAAACATATTTTTTAAACATATCCACCTAGCGTTTATTCATTAGAGGCATTCCTATTGCTCAAAAAAACATGGATTCCTTGTGTAAATAGGGGCGACTCTCCACAGATCTGAACTGTAATGTGATAATGATAAATAGGTTTAATCTATACTGTGGGACATTCTAAACAAAGCAATAATATTTCCATGGAGACAAGCAGTGACAGTTAGCCTGATTCATCAGCCGGTTTCAACTACCAACCAATCGCTGCTATTTGGTCGTGACGTATGTAATGCACCACTAACGGGGCTAACTGGAATATTAAGCTTTTTCCAAATCCCATAGGAAGAAGAACAATAACGTCTTTCCCTTTGATAAAATTCATCAAACATTCTCTTTGTTCCGGCTTTAAATCCTCGATCTCGGGAATCGTTGACAACACTGAATGTATGTCTTTTCGCTGATTGGAAACAGTCTAGTGTATTTTGATTCCTGACCTAGTCGCTGTAGAGAAATGAAATAGAGCAGAGGCACTAGGTGGTGCCAGCCTGGGTAGATGACGGACCCTCTGTCCACTAGAAATGTTACACAGTGCACCTTTAAACACAACTGATATTATGTCATCACTACTTTGCACTTATAACCTTTACATCTCACTGTGAGTGTTCATTAAAGTTCCATTGCTTATAGAGTGTGGATCGGGCTGATATCTTCTGTCCGAGACCGACCCTCATCCAACAAAGCAAAGACTGAATCTGAACCGAGCCTGAGAGGCATTAAGACAGGAGTCTCTAACCTTTTTCCTCAGCGCAATATGTATAATTCAGAAATCCCTTGGTGAGCTACTTGGAAGGGGGTGGAGAGCTACCAGTAGCTCCTGAGCAACAGGCTGGAGACTCCTGCATTAAGATATTTGTGTCCGAGTCCAGCCGAGCCCAACATAATTAAAATCACACTATTTTCACAGGCCTAATGACACACGTAGGATATTATTTGTGTGGAAAGACTGATTGTATCAACTGAAAAAAGGCATTCGCAACGTTAACATCAGCGCACACACACACAGAGCAACAAGTGTATGATAGAGCAAGAGGCCAGGCACAGTCATTTAGTCTAACCAGTTCAAATTTAAATTAACAGGAGCCTACCAAAAATGACACGCTGATGTGTCCAAGACTGACCCGAGCCCCAACATAAATACTAAATATTTGTCCGGGTTTCCATGCATAACATCTCTAGTGGAGGGTCCGTTATTGCTTGTCTCCATGGAAATGTTTTTGCTATGTCTAGAATGTTCTGCAGTATAGATTAAGGCTGTGCAATTAATCAAATTTTGACCATGATTTCGATTTGTGTGTCAAACGATCTCCAAACTCATATAATCGAGTTGAAACTTTTAAAGCTTAACAAAGTTTATTTTAGGATATTTTATTTTTATTTATTTAATTTTAAGTATATTTATTTTATTTTTACAATATAGAGATTGTGAAACAGCTAGATATACAGTTTATTTTGATACAATTATGTTTTTTTATGCTTTATGTCATGTTTATGTTTTAAACATCACAAAACTGCTCTAAGGTTCATATTTGTGGCCTATATTTATTTTCAATTTGAAAGTTTTGAGTAAATTATCAATAATAATAAAGTGTTTTGTTGTTGTTGTTGTTGTTTTTTTTTTGTTTTTTTTTTGAGGGAATTGCATTGTGTAACTGAAAAAAATTATTGTTTGAATAATTGTGATTTCAGTATTGACCAAAATAATCGTGATAATGATTTTTTTTTTCCATAATTGAGCAGCCCTAGTATAGATTAAACCTGTGTATCGCGAGGGAGACATTACAGCACAACGCTACATTACAGTTCAGATCTAAGGAGAGTCGCCCCATTCATAGAAGGAGTTATTGTATTTTTGAGCAATAGAAACACCCATAATGAATAAATGCTAGATGGAAATGTTTAAAGTCGTACCATGGAACATTCCAGGCTAAGCAATACCATCTCCATGCAGACAAGCAGGTGGCCGACCCTCCACTAGAAAAGCCTCGCAGTGCACCTTTAACACAGATGAGTAGCGGGTGTTTTCATTTTGTCCAGTGCTATAAACCTTTCATACATCAGCCTCCCCCCGCTCCCCCGGACCCCCCGACCCCGAGCTGGTCCCGGGGCAGAGGATAGAGTGCTTCTTCCCCAGAGACGGACAGGGTCAGTGGGGGAAAAGTGTTCCATCAGGCCCTGGAGCTGCGGAAGCCTGGAGACCGCCTCAAACCAGTGAACACAAAGTCAAATCAGATCAAAACACCAAGGACAAAGCGATGAGTTAGCAGTGTAAGGTTATTTCACTCTGTTATTCACTATCGCTACAGTATCAGTGTAGAACAGTCACAGTAACAGTAGTAGCGGGAGGGATTCATACTCCTGACTAGTAACAGTAACTGATCTGAATCTACACTGCATTAAAAAAGGATCTTGTTTGTACTAGTAGTTTGTTGGCGTTTCATTTATTTGTGATTTTCTGAGAGGTTTTTCAGTTGTGGAGAGGCAAACCCCACAGAATACATGTTGTGTTTTGTTTTTTTGTTTTTTTTGTTTTTTTGCTTTGTTTTTGTTTTTGTATTTTTGGTAAGTTTGAGCAAGAAAAAAGGGTCCCTCACAATTCGATACATGATAGTATCACGATACGGCAATACATGTGACAACTGATAAATTACACATGATGTGTTTTAGCAACAATATTTTAATTACCAAAACCATAAATATGTCAAATGTATTGCATAAACAAGTTTCTTTACACTAAATAAGCAACAAAATTGTCGTGTGGTCATAAAAAATTGCAAAAGAAATATTAAAAATACTATTGGAGATATACCGATACAGCAGTCTATGATACTGATACTTAATCACCAATTTTTCTATCACAATATTTCTACATTTCGATTTTTTTTTTCACACCCCTAAATAAAAATACATTGCAGAATAGATATGTTTAATGTATGTTGTATATATTTCACTTAATTACTGCTGTTTTATGATTTTTATTGTTTTGCTTTAATTTGATTTGACTGGTTTTATTGTTTTAGGACTGGTATGACCAAATTTAAGCAATTCACCTTTTTGTCTTCATTTTATGATCTCTGTGCAGCACGTTGGAAACTGTTTTGTTTGTAAAATGTGAATTTGGATTTGAATGCCATATTGTAGCTACATTTTGTTTAGTTTTTTTTGTTGCAACTGAGTTTGTAGCCTCAACACTGCTGTACTAAGGGCGATGAGGTCATCACACGGCGCTGTTTGTTTACATCGCGCAGCAGAGCTAACGCTTTTAGCAGAGAAAATCAGTCCAGTGGCAGAAATATCTATTAAATAGTGAGACAGATATGAGTCCTCTGTGAGTTTATGGATATAAAAACAGCTCGGAGCAGTGAGGACAGCCAGAAGAGAGGCTGCAAAATTTTTGTGTCTGTCACAGTCCCTATAGAAGATCAGCACAGGTTTGCCGTCTGTTTTGGAGCGAATTTTATTTCATGTTTTCCTCGTATGAATAACACCAGTGCACCTGACAGGACTTCTCAGTTTCATACAAATAGTTTTGCTTCCTGTTTACAGCTGGATCCTGCAGTTTTTCAAAGTTACTAGCAGTGGCCACAGTTTATGAAAAAAAAGTTTGCGATAAAAAAACCAAAAAAACCCTGCATTAACTCATTAGTAATACAATATTTTTGACAGCACTTGCATGTTGTTAACTCAAAACTCAAAAACAGACCTGGAGTTGTGTTTTGTTTCATTCACACGGTTGAGCAACTCTTTATTATTAGTCTGTCTACATCTCCAAACCTCAAAATCCTCTGTACCACCTTGTGATGTCATAAAGTGGCAGTATTTTTATTATATAACAGCTTTAACACCTTTCACCTTTCGTTCAGAGGCAATTCCAGGGCTAAAATTGTCCAAAAGATTCAAATGAAGGTATACAAATCAAACACAGTGCAGCACTTCCTGTATTACCACATGACATCACAAGGTGGAACATAGTGTTTTCTGTGTGAAAGAAGAAATATGCAGTTTTTTTGGTTTAAACATGTGAATGAAACAAAACACAACTCCAGATCTGTTTGTGATGAGGAAACAACATTAGAACAGATCAGAAAATAGCTCAATATGGGCGTTTTAATCTCGACTCTTTTTCATTTGTGCCGCTCTTTCCTCATCCCCAACCAGGTCACCAATTAACCACATGCCTTGCTCATAATATAATAAAAGCAAGGACACATCTGACCAGCTTAAACCCGGCTGACGTGGCTGTGTGCCGCTGGGGAGATCATGTGTTGCATTGTGTTACATGTGTTAGCGCTTCGGAGCTAAACAAACGCACTTTCTGATGATGTAACAGGCAGCGCTTGGCTAATTATGATCTGAGAACGGAAGAAAGAATACTGTACATGTCCCAGATGAACCCGCTTTATGTTGTATTCAATAACAAAGATTATACAGATTATTTTATATCTGCTCGAGATCAACGTCCAGATGTAAAAAGGTAAACTACTGCACGTTTCTGTACTATTAAAGTGTGTTTTTGTTGCTTCACTGAATAAAATGTAAACTCCACTGATCAACTTAATTATTTTGTGTTAAAGCTAAATTTTTTGTCTTAATGATGTGCAATATTCTCTGGGGTTTTAATATTAACTGGAGGCACTGCTCTGTCTGAAGCTCTGTTAGACCTCACTTTGAGTTTTGTTTTAACACAGTCTGACCAAAAAGGTGAGCTGATTTGTGCCTGTAAAAAGTCTCTCACACAAAACGTTCTAACATTAGCAGAAGCACATTTATACCTTTTTTATTGAAAATCCAACTCCTAAACAGAACCCTGAATGATTGTATTGATCACAGGCTCCTGAAAGTGTGTTGTTAAAATCCATTTTGTGTTTGTGTTTTTTTCTTGAGTTTTCAGATGATCTTGGTTTTGCTCATCTGTGCATTTTGTCAGCCTTGGTAAATGATGAGAATTCCACCATAGAGACACGTGCAGAACACCCCCAGCATGATGTCACTACAAAGTATCAGTTGGTTGTTCTCTAGAATGCCATCCATCCATTTTCTTCCACTTATCTGGGGCCGAGTCGTGGAGGTAGCAGAGACTCCCAGACTTCCTTCACTTCGGACACTTCGTCCAGCTCCTCCGAGGGGGCCCCCAAGGCGTTCCCAGGCCAGCCCACATGTCCTGGGTCTTTCTCGGGGCCTCCTCTTGGTGGAACATGCCCGGAGGTGGCTCGGGCATCTGGATACCTCAACTGCTTCTCTCGACGTGGAGGGGCAGTGGATCTACTCCGAGCTCCTCCTGTGTGACCGAGCTCCTCACCCTATCTCTAACCGAAGGAAACTCATTTTGGCCACTTGTATCCATGATCTCGTCCTTTCGGTTATTACCCAAAGCTCATGACCTGATAGGTGAGAGGAGGAACATAGACTGACCAGTAAATCAAGAGCTTTGCCCTTCGATTCAGCTCCCTCTTCGCCACAATGGTACAATACAGCAACCGCACCAATCCACCTGTCAATCTCACGCTCCATCCTCCCCTCACTCATGAACAAGACACCGATATACTTGAACTCCTCCACTTGAGGTTCTCTAGAATGCAGCGATGAAATATGAGCCAGATTTTAATTAATTTTAATTAATAATTAAATATTCAAAAGGTAAAGGCACAAATGTTGAACCTGATCCACCTGTCCCAAGAACTCGCTGTAGTGCAACAAAATCTACATTTATGTAAAACTTAAGATATTAATTTTCCTGCCCCCATCTGTAGTGAACATTATTTGAGTATACAATGTTTTGATGTCATCTGAAACCCAGTTATATGCAACTTTTCAGCTGTACAATTTGCCACTTGCTTGGCTCCATGGAGATGTTATTGCTTTGCTTGCAATGTCAATTTCCACCAAAACAGGTCAGGTGAGTCTGTTTACAATATGTACGCTCACTTAACATTGTGAAAAGTGAGTTACTGTTGTGAGGTGAGATGGCCCTGTGGCGTCTGACGGTGTTTGTGTGTAGGTTGTTAGAAAAAGAACGTGTTTTAAACATAAAGTGCTATATTTATAAAAATCTATAGGATGGTTCGTGTGTTTCTTCAGTTTGTTTCGCAGCCCGAGGTGGAGGTCAGAGTGAGACAAACTCCCAAGATATTTGTCCTGTGTACATAAAACACTCCACACATGCAGCTATGGATACAAATATACTACTCTATTCTTATGGAGTACTTTTAAGGGATGCAACAATATCCAAGTCTCTCGATACGATATTTTCACGATATGCATCTTACAGTACGATATTTATTGCAAAACAAAATTGTGAAGATGCTACTTTTTCCTTTGCTTTGCCATAACCCAAATAATTAAGATTTAAACGTGCTTTTAACAGTTCTTTTGTCACGTCAAGTCGGCACTGAGACTTGAAGGATCATGGTCTATGTAGTTCCCTCTTTTTTAGCTGTTGCTGCATCATAACTGTTCATTTAATCAAAGAAACTTGTAATTCGATAGATTGTGATGGCCCATGATATTACTGTGAGACAATATTTCGATTATTATTAAATCCCTACTTCTTTTACACACAGAGTTGGTCTCACTGTGCCATAGTTTTTCATTGTTATCATCAGTGGTGGAAGTTAAAGAAGTACAAAAGTAAAAATACAATACTTATATACTAATATATATTAATAATAATTATATACTAATTTTTCATAAGTCAGTTTTGACTATGAAAATAATGTGGACTTTATTCCTCATCTCTCATAAAGAGATAAATTTAAAGTACAGCGTCTCATTCACATTATCCATAGAAATTGTCCTCCACAAATAATGACATCCAGTTCACAAAACATCACTGTTAATTCAATTTGAAACATTCTTTGAATGTAAAAAGGCAAGAGTAGTTCCTCACGTTTGTTTGTTCACATCCACACAGCACACAGATCGAGGTGAAGCTGCAGATTAGTGGAAGTGATTCTACTTCCTGTGGACTTTATTGCCGTCGGAAGTCTTTGCAATCAGATGTTTTAAGTCTCATTAGATTCTCGTTGTGTCTGTGGTGTGTGTTTTTTTCTTGCATGTTTAAATATGGTTTAAGACCGAAAAATCCTGTCGTGTGTGTGGTGGCCTTAAGTGTACTTCTTCACACTATGGCATCCACTGTTGGGCAAGTTACTTTAAAACTGTAATGTGTTATTTTTTTGACTTGTTACTGTCATTTTAAAGTAATTTGTTACATTACAATATTACTGTATTTAAAATGTACAACATTACACGACTACTGCAGCACTTTATGTAACTCTCACCAAAATAACTGTGCCAAGATACCGGACTTTTACGTCGTATATATGGACTGAACCAGGACTAAATCAGAACTGAACCAGGTCTGAACCAGGGCTAAACCAAAACTGAACCAGAGCTGAACCCAGAGCTGAACCAGGACTAAACCAGGACTAATCTTGGACTAGACCTTGGAATCTAGGACCACCCCTGAGAGAACCCCGAGCCCGTGGAACATGGTGTCTGCAAGGTGCGATTGGGCCTCAGCTGGAGTTCGCCCAGTGGAGCACGGAGTTTTCCACCTTTTGCCCACGGTTAACTGACGACCCGGGAGCGCATCTCTGGTGTTTCACCTCTGCTGATATCGCAGTGATTTTAGCAAATTTATATGAAGAAAAACTAAAAAATCACCACTTCAATTCAGGTTAATTTGTACTTTGTCAAATATAAAAACAAAATTCCTTGTAATGCCTTACATTATTGCGTTACAGCAAAAAGCAATGGATTACAGTAATTTGTTACTTTTATAACGCATTACTCCAAACACTTATGGTATCGGACTGGTAACAGTACTGGTGAGTACACCAAGGTCAAGTATCGTTATTGGATTAGATCACAAAAGAAATTGTACTGAAACAAAGAACTATGACAAATATTTTAATCTGATTAGTCAAAGTGTTACAAACCAAAAAAATCTAACTTTCATGACGTTCAGTTAAGAGAAAAGCACAGACATGTTCCCTGTTCACAAATGCACAGAGCTCTAAAATAGTCCATAATGACACTAAAACAGGCTGAAGTATCTTTGTTTTGGTTCGTTTGGGCGCTTCACCTTTGACTTCCACCCAAACCTCAACGCTGCTCTGCAATTGGTTCACAATTAATAAGTTAATTTTGAGCTATAACACCACTTGTAACTGAATAAATGTAAGGTAGAGCTGTTTAATTTAATGTCGCACTGTGGAACATTCCAGGCAGAGCAAAGACATATCCATAAAAACAAGCAGATGAAGGACCCCTAACCAAAAACATGCATACCTCTGCAGCTTTAAAAGTACAGTTACAAAAAGTACTTCTGTTACTTATAAAGACCTAAATCTGCTGTTACCAATTATCCGTCAGAACATTAACACAGAACACAAGTGCAGTATTTGCATGACTCCGGCAGACTGTCTCTATTGTCTTTGTTAAATCCCTATTATACCCTCTTGTCCCTGTCTGCTACAGGAAATGTCACATAATGAACTGATTTTTATGCATGTTCGAGTTTGAACTACAAAGAAGATTACACCACGCTGAGCCCCGCCAGATTACGCTGCAAAACTGGTGAAAAAACACCACCAAAACATTCAAATCTACGGACCGAACCCCTCCGAGCGCGTATCCGACTCTCACTTTTACTTTTTGACTTTTTCGCCGGCGAAGATAGGCCCGAAAACGTGAAAAACCGTGCCATTTGAGTGATAGGAGATTAGCGAGCGTGGTCACAGTTGAGTAAGACTAAGGCCTAATACAATGATTATCTGTGAGGCCAGCTGTTTACATACGAGCAGGATGTATGTCAGAGAAGGAGACATATTTCCGCAGGATTTAAGCGGGACAATGCGCTCAGATGGCAGCTGGACACAGAGAGAGGGAGGGGCTGTTATTGTACAGAGAAGTGAAAATATCTGAGCATTTTTTAGTCCCGTATTCAGGCTGACAGGTTTCATTACAGCGAAAGCCAATATGATGCAATAAGAACGGAACGGAGAGCTCGTTCTTGCACCTATACTGTCTCGGATCCAGAAAACTTACTGTGTTTGACGCGCTTTAGAAAGATGTGAGTCTGGTTATCGGTGAATTGCGGTTATCGGTTTACCTTTTGCTCTGATGATGATGATGACGATGATAATGACGATGATAATGACGATGATGATGATGATGACGATGATGATGGCGATTTTGATGACGATGATGATGATGATGAAGTATTCAGCAGCAGTTGCATTTCTTCTGGTGCAAACAGTTTTCATGTGTTTGCATTCACACAAACAGCTGATGCATCATATCCATGATCAGACACAAACGCGGCTCGGAGGTCACACATTTTTTCCACTTCTTTAAAACAAATCTGTGGAGAGGCGAGCCCGCTCAGTAATGCACGTTTTCCAAGATATCTTTAACTAATACTTACAACTGTAATAAAATAAATGCTACAAGTTTAAATCTAATCCAGGTGCTGCCCAGAGATTTGGCATAGTTATGACGGCGCTCGATGGCGTATTTATGCGGGTTCATATAAACAAAAACAATTCTATATGCACAATGTTATTTTGGAAAACGAAGAGAGGGAAATATTTACTTCTCAACATACCCGGCTCTGTGTAAACGTAGCCTAAGTGCTAAAATAAAGCTTAAGCCCTATTCACACGGGATTAGTATTACCTGTGGACCTTTGGTGATTTATAATAATTGCGGCGGATGCATGAGATCTTAATCCTGTACGAATGTGCCATGTCTGTAATTTTTTAAGTAAAAATTCCGCCGTCAATTACCTACCGTATTTCACCAAACACAGACGTCCGGTGATAATACTAGTCCAGTGTGAATCTGCATCTCAGTGTTTGTTGTTGTAATTGCACCTTTTCTATCTTTTTCCTTCCTTTCTCTTTTCTTTTCTTCAATGTCAGTAAAATAGAGTCATTTACAGACTTCACTTATCCCATGTGAATGCGCTGAAAGCAACACAGAGGTGGGAAGGCAATTTGCAAATGACCAGACGTCCCCAAGTTGTACTTATCCCGTGTGAATAGGCCTTTATTGTGTATTTTTAGGCACCAGAGCAACCAAAACAAAATATCAGATTATGATGCCGATGTGCTAAAAAGTCCAAATTTCAGCACTAATCACTGTTAATCTGAGCTGAGATAAAAGTCAGTTTATTGAAAATGTTGAGTGACCAAAGGCGTCTTTCCTTTCAAAAGAATCACATGTATTTCAGAGCACGTTTGTACAAATCTTAAATACAGGAGTGAGTGACAGGAGAATTTAACCACCTGCAGTTAAGTGTCAACATTCAAGAGAAGCAGATGACTTTAGTTTAGTTTAGTCAAGGAAATGTAAAGATACTAATGAATCAAAAAATGAAAAACAAAAGCGAAATTGTGATCTGGCTTCTGGCGTCCCTTCATGAATAATGTACAGAAATTACACATGTCTTGCCCCAGTTCAGAGGCACTGTATAAGATGCTCTCGAGGTCAAAATATATCTGTCTGCATCTAATTAAAGCGTTTTATGTCTGATAATCAGGAAGTGCACCTTAACATTTAATTCACTAATTACCGTATTTTTTTCTCCTATAAGTAGCACTTTTCATGGTTTGGGTGGTTCTGCGACTTATATATTAAAATATTCACACTGACAACCACGAGAGGGCGCTCTATTCTTGTGTGTCAGTATCAGCTACTCTTATTACTCCTGTACCACTGGTACTTGGCTCTACTGCGCATGTCTCCTGCAGAAAGAGTCATGTCAGTCGATCGCACCATTACTTCTGGACCAACTTAAACAAAATTATAAAGACGACTGAGAAGAGTGAACATAAATGCCCCCAAAAAGAAAATCATATAGACATAGCAGATTACAAGTTTCGAGTAGTGAAATCTGCAGCTGAAAACAGTAATCAAGCAGCAGAAAGAAAGTTTGGAGTGAGCGAGAAACTTTGACACCGGGTGGCTGCACCATGCAACTTTCCTGGAAGTCACTGGATGGATGGACAAAGCCTGAACTTCAGTGACACCGAAACCATCCTGTCGGGATTCAGAAAGACCCGAATAATTCTAACTGGAACTGATGTTGAGTCTGACGACAGCGACACAGAAGAGGAAATGGAGCTCTGTTTACCTCCGGAGGTCGCAGAGTTGCTCAGAAGTGACACCGAGGATGAAGGATTCAACGGATTTAGTGATTTGGAGTGAGATGGAGAGTTTGGTAAACTTGTTCTGTTCTGTTGTTTATGTTATAGTTTATCTGAAGAACTGTTCATATGTGACATTAACAGTCTGTTGTTCTCTGTTCTGTTGTTATTACTTGACTTTCAACATGAAATGTCGGTTCCTGGTCTCTGATTTTATAAAATAAATTTCCCCCAATAAGTGCAACTTAGGCTACGTTCAGACTGCAGGGCTTAACGCTCAATATGGATTTTTTTGTGAAATCCGATGTTTTCACATTTCCAATTAAATGTGACTTGTATGTGACTCCAGTGTGAACATTAAATGGCCCAAAAGTGTCCCGCATGTGACACTGGAGACACGATGACGTCAACCGCAGCGAGCGTGCTCTGTGTTTACGGAAGTTGTCCAAACATGGACGCAGCATCGAGCACCTGGAGATTTTAAAGTTCCTCTCGTACCGGAGCCAGAACATGAACAACTTACTCATTTTAAGGAGGAGATTGAGAAGGAGAAGGACGAGGTTTTTGGCTGTGGTGTTTTGTGGGGCAGCGGCAGCGACGTCTGTTGAAAGGAACATGTGGATGTGGAGACGGAGCTGTGAGTGGTGAGTGGTGATGTGCTTCACTTCAGTGACATGGAGTTCATTAACAATTTTTGCCAACTTCAGCGATCAGATATAGGTGCATAGGGGCCAAAAAAATCTGATTTGGGTCACTTCAGGCTGCAATCTGAACGTAGCCTTATATATGTTTTTTTCTTCTCCATTACACATTTTTTGCTGGTGCGACTTATACTCCAGATTGATTTATAGTTCGAAAAATACGGTAATTAAAGATGACTTTGGTTTTCGTTCAGTCAAAGCAACATAAAAATACTAATGAACCAAAAAACAAAAAATAAAAATATATTGATCTGACTTCTATCTGTGAATAATATACAGACAGTAGTTTTATACTGAATTTAAAGGTGTAATGTGTAATTTTTCAGGAGGAGGGTTTGCCACCTGCTTGTCTCCATGGAGATGTTATTGCTTTGCCAGGAATGTTCCACAGTATGACATAAAACATATCTATCTGCACGGAGACCAGGCAAAGTCACAAGCCTGTCGAAGGGTTTTTAAGGTAAATTCTATATAGTAATTAAAACACCTTTGCCCTACTAATGCCATACTATGGAACATTCCAGGCTGCTCAAATCTGTTGCTATCTTCCCTTGGGTGAAATGTCTTGCCCAAGGACACGAGGACCTCAGCAACAGTAGCTCGTGTTCTATTTATAGAATGTGTAAAAACACGTTTCCTGAGCCTTAGTGATAATCCCGGCCGTATAGGAGCCGTGTGCGATCGCGTGACGTCAGCCAGAACAGGAAGTGAGTCCAAGCCACTTCCTGCGGCGAGCTGGAGTTAGACATATGTCACTGAGTCTGAGCCAGGGCCCCGCTCCACAAGAGAAACACAAGAGGGAGAGAGAGAGAGGGTGAAAGAGAAGGGGAGAGGAGAGGGAGAAGAGCCAGAGCCCCTCTCCACAAGAGAAGCAGAAGAGGGAAGGGAGAGAGGGAAAGAGAAGGGAGGAGAGAGCAAAAGAGACAGAAGGGGAGAGCCAGAGCCCCTCTCCACAAGAGAAACAGAAGAGGGAGAGAGAGTGCGGGAAAAAGAAAGAGACAGGAGGGGGAGGGGGAGAGAGAGAGGAGAGAGAGCAAGGAGGGGGGCAGAGAGAGAGAAGGTAGAGAGAGAAGAGCCAGGACTCTTCTCCATAAAAGCAACATATGAGAGAGAGAGAGAGAGAGAGAGGAGGGGAGATGGAGAGAGGGGGAGAGAGGAGAGAGACAGAGAGAAGAGCCACGACCCCTCTCCACAAGAGAAACAGAAGAGGGAGAAGGAGGGAGAGAAAGAGAAGGGAGGAGAGAGCGAAAGAGACAGGAGGGGAGAGGGAGAGCAAAAAAAAATAGAGAGAAGAGCCAGAGCCCCTCACCACCAGAGAAACAGAAGGGAGAGAGAGAGGGAGGGAAAGAGAAAGAGACAGGAGGGGGAGGGAGAGAGAAGGTAGAGAGAGAAGAGCCAGAGCCCCTCTCCATAAACTCAACATATGAGAAAATGGGGAAAGAAGAGCCATGACCCCTCTCCACAAGAGAGACATAAGAGAGAGAGGAGGAGATAGAAGGGAGGATGTAAGGAAGGGAGAGAAAGAGTGACACATGGGAGAGAGAGAGAGAGAGAGAGAGAGAGAGAGAAGAGCCAGGATTCTTCTTCACAAGACCAACATAAGAGAGAGAGAGAGAAAGAGAGAGGAGGGAGGTAGTAGGGAGGAAGTAAAGAAGGAAGCGAGAGAGACCCCCAGGACCCCTCTCTACAAGAGTGCATGCATATTAGGATGGGGGATGGGGGGGTCAGCGATAGAGGGAAAGACAGAGAGGAGGGAGAGAGAAAGAGAGTAGTTGTAACTGGGCTGCCTCTTGATCTTGGCTTTTCATTTTCTCTAAAACTGCAAGTTATAAGAGCATGTTAGCAGCACAGTTAAAAAACAACAAAAAAAACAATAATACATTCACTTTTGACAGACACAGACCACCACCACAGACTCAAGAGCCATGTCCCTCCAGAAGCAAAGCAAAAATTTGGGTGTGGGGCGGGCTCTGGAGCGATGATTGACAGCCCACCGACAGCCTCAACAATCCAACACAGCGCGGACCGGTGCACTCTGTACTTTGAAACAAAAATGGACATTTGTGCTCGGATCACGCCGTTTCCCTTCCCCAGACACAGCGAGACATGACAGTGCCCGACGGTGCAAGGTAGAGACGGGGCTGAGAGGGGCTCCTCGTGTACCGCCCGCAGACGCCAGTGGCTGCGCTCGTCACGTAATAACCTGCATCTGACTCATTGTCGGGCGTTAGTCCAACCCGAAAATTCAAATGTCCTGGCTGTAGTTGATCCTAAAGAGGCCGTTACAGACAGATTTTTAGCAAATGTGCACTAAAATGTCAAAATAAGGCCAGGGATAGGTACACATTTCTGTTTTAGACCCATTTACTTGGTTAATCAGCAGAAAAAAGTAATTTGGGTGTTCAGTGATTCAACCAGGTCTAAACAGGATAACTCAAGCAATTTCCAGATTTTTTCCATGTATTTGAGCACAATCTGTCTTGCCCCAGTACAGACAGTATATTGTATAAGCAGCTCTTGAGGTCGAAATTAGTCTGCTTTGTCCTTTCACCATTTAATTATAAAGCATTTTATTGTTGTTTCGGGGGCAGGAGTGCTACTTGGATATACAAAAAAAAAAAAAAACTGTTTTAGAAAAGACCCTATGCTCAGTGAACAGTTATCTCTCTCCACCAAAACAAAAGACATGGCTGGACACTACGGCTGGCTGCTACAGATGTGGTAACTGTACCTATTGTGAACATGTACAACAGACTAACTCGTTCACGGACATTAGCTCAGGTCATAGTTTTGATATTAGGGCATTCGTTAATTGTAACACCACTTACGTAGTATATGAATGCCCATGTGGTTGTTTTTACACAGGCCGAACAAAACGCAAACTCAAAAACAGACTGGCTGAACACAAACAGGTTATAAGGACCTGTAACCCCCTGTATCCTAGGGCCGTGCATTACAAAGAAGCCATGGCAGCTGTAAAAGTCTAAAAATCTGTGCTATATATATAAAAATTATAGTTATATCTGTAATACTTTTGAATTTTTGCGCTTCATATATTCTTATACTATGTATCTTTTTATACTATGCGTTTTTATACTATGTATCTGTCTATGTATTGGTTGTTGGGATTGGCACTCTCTATATCTTGTATTATATTTGAACTTAAATAGCTTGTAACTAAAATCTGTTCAGCGTGCATGTCCCATCATGCACAGGGGACTGTGGGCCAGCTGTGAACATGTGACCTACACCTATGACTTTAAATCTGCACTGTGATATCTATCTCGAGTTTGCCCTGATGAAGGCTGAAGGGCCGAAACGCGTTGGCTAGGGTGACCAAACGTCCGTTTTTCCCTGGATATGTCCGTATTTTGCGTCTTGTCCTGGGCATCCGGGTTTGTTTTTTTTTAAGTGATGGAAATGTCCGGGTTTTCATTACAGTTCATTGGGGGCATTAAATTGATCGACTTTCATAGTTCTCTGTGACTCAGAAGGAGCGAGACACAAACACTTGTTCAGCCTGCAACATACCGAAGCATAAATGCACATTTAACAATGACTTGTACAAGAAATTCTCAGTTTTCCATCCCAGTCGGGACAAGTGGGAGGCCATGTGCACAGGTTGCGAGTGAGAGTACAGTGTCCCTCGTTTATTGCGGGGGTTACGTTCTAAAAATAACCCACGATAGGTGAAATCCGCAAGGTAGCCAACTTTATATTTTACAATTATTCTATCTGTTTTAAGGCTGTAAAACCCCTCAGCACAAACTTTATACACTTTTCTCACACAGGACATTTACAACCCTTTTTGCATCCTTCTTAAAACTTATTGCTGCTGTCGTCCTTTTGTTATTTTCCTCCTTCTTTATGTAATGAACTGAAGATTCATTTATTCCGTAATAGAGCCAACAGCGCAGAGTCCTGCATGGGTCCATTTTTGGAGACCTGCAGTACAACACCACACCCGCCAGTTAACCCGAGATTATATCAAGCTTTTGCGCTGCCTACACCATGGACTGAACCAGGATTGAACCAGGACTGAACCAGGACTGAACCAGGAGTCAGTGTCGGGACGTGCCGGAGGTGACGCAGGAGAAGGGACCGATGGAGAGCTCCACACCTAACGCGGCAACTGCTCAGCGTTCTCTCTCTCAAGTCCAAGAATAGACCTGGTTTAGACCTGTGTGTTAAAAAAAAAATAAAAAAAAAACATGCAAAATTGACACTAAACAAATAAATAAATAAATAAATCAGCGAAAGGTGACCCGCGATATATCGAGGGACGACTGTAGCTCAATGTCGAGGCCCCACCTCCCACCCCCGGTAAGGTGTCCAGGTTTTCACAAATGGAAATATGGTCACCCTAACATTGGCGTGATTTTAACATTATTTGCCATGTGCTATTAAAGGCTTTTAATTATTTTGTACTTTTTGAGTGCCTTAGTTTTTTCCTACTTTGTATTGTATTGTTGTTGTTAGCTTAACCATGATAGCAAAACTCCTCACTGGCCTCTGAAAGTTGTGAAAATCACTTAATAAACTTAAAATGCCGATGCTTGAATGCATAAGGTAAGTGAGGAATACACAATTTTTTTTTCAGACAGAGCACCTTAAAATAAGAAAATAAAGCGTATATAAAAACACACTGAAGATCTTTTCTTTTACTGGGCCGATTCAAACACATTTAGCAGCGGCTCTCATTCCTGCAGACAGGTTTGGCCCGGGAGCCGAGGATCTTTTGGCGGCTTTTCATTACAGATAGATTTGTGGATAGTGGCTAGCGGCAGGTGTGCTAACGGCTATCGACCCGCGCTGCGTCGTGTTAGCGCGCCGCGAAGGCTCATGGGAGTGCTGTAAGTGGCAGCGGCGAGGAGAAGCCCTTTGATTTCTTGTCTGTCTTGGTTCGGAGTGGCAGACGGGAGCAGAGAGAGTGGAGCGAACACTGAGGAGCCAACAGAGGGCGCAAGGTAGATCAGAGCAGGGCAGGTCAATAGCATCATTACACATTACATCACACTAATTTAAGGATTAGAGGGGTCATTTTGTCCACTAATTACGTATATTAGATCATACCCGAGAGCAGCGTTTCCTGAACTTTTTTCTGGGGACCCACAAACCTTTTTTTCTGGGGACTCAAGACCCAAGGTGGATCATTGTTAAACATTCATGAGGATATTTTATTGTTGACTGAGTGATTGTGCCTCTCTGAACAATTAGTATTACTCAAGTTTTAAACAATGAGAAACACTAATTGAAGCAGCAATAAAAGGATCCACAAGTCACCTATTTGGACAGTAAATGTAGCCCATTAGAAATGATACAAAACATGTCTTAACATTTGAACATTTCTAATGAGATAGGTGGTTCTGTCTGTGTTTTTGTAGCTGGTTCCAGCCTAGGTACAGGAGGAGAGTCCACCAGCAGATCAGGAACAGCATTCAGAAGTCTGTTTCTGTGCTTTGGTTTCATTTTTGTGAGCACAGAAAATCCCAATTCACAACAGAGTTCTGCACCGGGACAGGTACCCACAAGTACAACTACAACTTACTCCTGGTTCAATCCTGGTTTAGTCCTGGTTCAGTCCTGGTTCAGTCCTAGGCCAGTCCTGGTTCAGTTCGTGTGTGGCGCAAAAGTCCGACATCTCAATCAATGTTTCTTCTGTTCAGTAAATACTGCCTGTGAGGTGATGTCAGATTTTGACAGTAGAGTTGCGTCTGTGAGTCCGTATTCATATTGAAGAAAGATAATAATAATAATAATAATAATAATAATAATAATAATAATAATAATATATTATTATTATTATTATTATTATTATTATTATTATTATGTTGTTGTTGTTGTTGTTTTTGAGACAGGGACAGCGCACAATTTTTACATTAACCTTAACAGGAGAGATGCTTTGTACCACCTGTAGTCCCTGTGCAGGTTCATTGATTGATTGTATTTAACTGACCTCGACTATCATCTGTTCTTCCTGGAGACCTATGTAGCATGTTTTGGGTTGATAGATAGACACAATACATTTTATGTATGACTGGACTCATTCGAGAGTTTACGAATATTTATTTTATGCTCAACTACAGCCAAATGTGCACAGATTTTCCAGATATGCACGGATTTCTATCCTATGCTCACAAATATTTCTGAAAGCTTTCTTACTCCATACATTTGCCTATTCAGTCCTCATTTAGCCTCATTGTTTGTTGAGAAGCGCATCAAAAAAATTTAAGTGCTTCAGTTAGAATGCTTTTAATTTGTGTATGATTTATCACGGGCACGGTCGGGTAACGGGTGGAAAGTTAACGGGTCCAGGCAGGTGCAGATTTAACTTTGATATAATCACAGGTTAACTCTTTCCCCCCTGGACGCCTACTAGGAACAACCCATACATATGTTACTAGGGCTGCCCATACAGCATAATTGCATAAAAGAAAACAGACTTCCACGAGTGATTTCAGGGCAGTTTTGGTTCATAATCGAGTATAAAGCCCGGATAGTTTGTTCGGATATCGCAGGACTCCACACAGACGCATCAGCGGCATTCTCATCTTCGTAAGTTTCACTCTCTGAAAGTCCGTCGCTATCGCTGTTTTCCACTTTATAATCACCCTCATCATCACTTTGAAATCTATAAAAGTCACTTTCTCTAAACTTATCCATAAAATACGTCCGCTCCTCATTATTTCTAAAACTGTGCGCCACAGCGTGATCTTTCCATTGCACGTGTTTCGTGTTGTGTTTTTTCCGGAAGCTACCATCGTCACTACTAACTTTGGAAAAAATCCGCGAAAACATATCCTTGAATCCTATTGGTCAGTCTAGTGTGGGTTGTAGTGGCCCCTACCTATCGCAGTCTCTGTTTAAATGTGAAAAACCGAGCCGTTTCTAAAGGTCGTCAAATCACGTCTTTAGTGATACAGCGGAGGTGTCAAAAGTCGTCATTAATGGTACAGGGGGGTCGTCAAATGTCGTCTTCATGGGGGAAAGAGTTAACAGGCGGGTGCAGTGCTGTACTATGCGGGTGTGGGTCTCCAAAATTGGACCCATGCAGGACTCTGCTTATTCCTGTCACTGCTACATATATGTGTGACTCACAGAAATACTGGCCCTACTAAGGACAGGATATTCACTCGCTCTCTCATGTTTCAGAACTGTACATTCCAGATCAACATGCAGATCGTGACAAGGCAACCCAAAAAAATCTCTTGCGACTGTCTTTCAGAAACAATGCCCGAGAGAAAATACTAAAACAAAATGACTTCTGTATTTTAAGTTTCTGTAATATTACACAAAATTGACTCTTGTGAGCTTTAAGACATGTTAGAATGTAGTTACCTCCTCAAAAACATACTTAGAGTTGTGTTTTGTTTCATTCATTTTTACGTGATCCTACATCATTAGTCTGTCTCCAAAGCTTAAAATGCTCTGTTCCACCTCGTGATGTCATTAAGTTTTCTAGCTTTCTTTTGTTCAGTAGAGATTGGCAATTCCAAATCTGACAATATCCAAATGATTCTAGTGAAAGTGTATGAAGTTTAAAAACACAGAGGAGCACTTTCTTTATTACCACATGACATCACGAAGTGGAACAGAGCGTTTTCTGTTTGAGAGATGAACTAAGAATCTTAAAGGTTTGTGCGTTAAATAGGACTGGGTATCATTAAGAAGTTGCCGATACAATACATACCTCGATACATAGGATACATATCTTTCGATTTGATATGATATATTTCAAATCGATTCAATACGGTTCAATAAAAACAATGGCTAAATCATGGCTGTGATACTACAAGTCTTTGTTAAACCACTTCTTGTGCAAAGTTAATATGAAAAACACACACATTTTAATCATCAAAACATTGGAAAAAAAATGTGTCACATAAATGAGTTTAATTCCTCTGAACAAGCAACAAAACTGTAGCTCTGTAACAAAATTTAGTAAAATAGACCAAAATAATCCTCATAGCAATATATCGGACACAGCAGCCCATGATACCAATACCGTATTATCAAATTAGGCAATACGATATATCGATATTTTGATATTTTTGCACACCCCTAGTCAGTGTTGGGAAGGTTACTTTTAAAATGTAATCCCCTACAGATTACATACCCCAAAATGTAGTTTGTAACTGAATCCATCTACGTAATCTGAATACTTTGCATTACTTGATATCGTCATGCATTTTAAAACTATATGGATGTAGCAACCACATCCTGAAAATTCTTGTTTGTTCTCTTCAACTTGTCTGTTGAGCCCAAGTCTCCATGAATAAGCAACTGTTTACTGCAGAGAAGCAAAGACCAGGAAATCTGAACATAAGAAGTTTTGTCTGTTTAAAGACAATAAAAAGCCCAGTCTTTCCTTAAGCATATTAAAAATATTATTGATAGAGAAATGCTTTATATATGAGATCACTGGTTTTAGTCCTGGTTTTAGTCCTGATTTAGTCCTGGTTTAGATCTGGTTTAGTCCCGGTTTTAGTCCTGGTGTTAGTTCTGGTTTAGAGACGCATAGGAGGAAGCGCGGTTTACACAGCGTACGCGAGAAAACGCAGTCCACACGCGGCGAACGGTAGGACGGCAGTGTCCGTGCAGTAGCTACGGAAGGACACGTGGTCCGCGCGTTCTCAGGTTGATGACGATGATGAAGGTGTGTGTTTGTGTGCGCGTCCCCTCATGTGGCAGGTAGGTAGGTGCAGATATTATGAGCCTATGCAGGTTGTTTTCACCAGTCCCAGTAGCTCCAGTTTGACATTTAAGTTGTAGGTGATTTTATATCTGTTATTTTCTTTTATATCTCACGTCGGGAGACGAATTTCCAAGACACAAATGCATTTATACCAGTGCACTGCTGGCTCTGTTCTACTGGCTCTTCGACCTCGTCTGTGGTGTGACTGACGCCGCGAACGTTAACAAGATGTTTCCATCGCTCTTATTGCTGCGTTCTGTGTCGGTTTCCGGCAATGAGTGGAATTACGGAAATAAAAAATAAATAAATAAGTGAGATGTGGCCCAAAATGTGAAAACAGGAAAATACCGCCTTGTACTCCACCTATTTCAGCAAAGTAACTGTAATCCAATTACCACTCATTGAAACAGTAACTGTAACCGAATACAGTTACTCATAATTTGTACTCTGATTACGTAACTCTGATACATGTAATCTGTTACTCCCCAACACTGCCCCTAGTTTTAAACATGTGTGAATGAAACAAAACACAACTCCAGGTCTGTTTTTGATGAGGATCAGATCTGAGAAGCTAAACAGGCTTGGGCCTACTATTGAGTATTAGTGCCTTTTGCTTTTTTGACAGTCCTGCTCCCACCATGTCCTGTTATCACTGTTTTGTTAAAAGCCCTGAAGCATGGACCAAATTGTGAATGATGTCTCGTCTCTCACCTAAACCTCAGATCAGCTCCTCCAGACCTGTCCAGACAGAACAAAAGGATTCTGTTCAAAGTTCAAAGAAGAATTGACAAAAAGACTGAAATATGAACTGATGAACTAAAACAAGAATCACATTTCAGAACACGTTTGCGCAGATCTAAACTACAGGATCAGCAGGTTTTATGCAGAATAACACAGAATATGTTGTTGTTTGTTGAAGTAAATTATGGCAGCCTATTTCAAAAATGCAGTCTTTGCGGTTTACTTATTGATACTTTGCAGTGACATTACGCTGGGGGTGTTCTACATTGCTCTTCGGTTGGCGGAATGTTCAGCAGTTTCCATGGTGACACAATAGGTGAGTTTCAGCTGACGTCATTGCTGGGAAATATTTTGGTCGGAAGCAAGAAACAGGATTCTGTTTAGGTGTTTAATTTTCTGCAAAAAGGTGAGTGTGACTGAGTTCAGACCGGCGCGTCAAGGTGTCCAGTTTACATGCAAAGTCTATGTGGACACGCGTCTAGGGCGTCCTGCATTTTTGTGGCGCGTCTTGAGGCATCAGCGTGACAAGAATCTGGCATTGACGTGGTGCATCTTGAGCGTTCAGGCATCAGAAGTCAGAAGTTGTGACGTTATTATCCTGAAGAAGGAGAAGAGAGAGAACGACCCGGAACCACCATAAACACCGTAACAAGAAATCTACGCCGTGTCATTAGTGCAACCGCCGAGCCAATCGCCTCAGCTGTTGGGTGTTATGTACCGTATTTTTTGAATTATAAGGTGCACCGGATTATAGGGCTCAATATCAAAAATGTTGAATTCTGTCATCTATTTTCATATGTAGATGCTGGAAAAAAGCCAACTAGAAATCAGACACCCCTCAAATTTTACTTTCCTATTTGAGTATTTCATTTTTATTTCATTGTATATAATTCATGTGGTTCTATTATCTCTATTGAGTTAATGTGCAATTCCTTCACTGACCAGTAGATGGCGCATGTTGCAACGTTTGTAGAGAGTAGACTGAGCACAGCAGAAGAAGAAGCAATCTTCTGTTGTGAAGTAAAGCAGCTCAAAACGTGCTCTGTCTATTCTTTTATTAACAGGCTTACTTCACTGAGGCATATGCCCTCCACTGGTCAGAGGAGCAACAATTCTGGGGGTGCATCCGGGATTAGCGCCATCTGCTGTCCGGTGCTAATCATTGAAGAACCAAGGGAAGCTGACAACCTGTTCTGAGCCGATCCAAGCGACAGAATTGTTGCTCAGGTACACATACATAGAGTGCAACGGATTAAGGCGCATGAATGTGTATTATGAATGTGAATGTGGGTGAACAATTCAAGTTTGTGTTTTTATTTCCTACAAGGAGGACTCAAATATACATTGAGTAATAATGTGTTGAATTAGACTAGGATTATTGTCACAGAACAGAAGTCCTGGGGGCAAATTTGAGGAAAAGTCGGTAAACCATTTTTAATAATTTAAATAATTTGAGGCTGCTGATTCTGAATATTTTGTTTACCAAGTTACCACATTGCTTCTCCTGGATCCGAGGTTCGACTATTGGCTGGATTCTCCTCTCCAGTCCCTGGCATAGACCTTATCAGGGAGGCTGAGGTAAAGCTGCATATAGCCTTGTTTTTATTTCAGTATGCTTATTAGGGGTCATGTGGTGATTTCTATCTTAGTTATAATATTTATCTAATATTTTTACAGTATACTGGTATTTGTTTTCTGGACTTCTTATGAAATCCATTCAATTAAAGAGAACTTTAATTTGATTAGCCTGCTGTCTAAGCTATTATGCTAATTAGAATTCTTAAAACTCTAAATTCAGCTTGGTAAACAAAATATTTGGAATCAGCACCCTCAGATTATGGGCAATAGCATGTTTACCGACTTTTCCTCAAGTTTGCCGCTAGAACTTTTTCTGAACGTATTTCTTAGAACTATTCTCAGTCTCAATGCAGCTTTGCGCACATTTGTTTAAGTTTTACTGAAACAAACTTAAAACCACATGGCAAATTTGCATAAACTATAAGCACTGAAAACACAGCTCGCTCCTTGTGCGCTGATGCGATCAGTTTCTGATGGACTAACTTACTTACTTAGTCCACAAGGCTCCTGACTACGGTCACCATAATGGTCCGACAGTCCATCAAGTGGTGCAGCTTCGTATCTTACCAAAGTTGTACTAAAACATTTTGATAGATTTTTAAGCGCCGTGTACCACATAAAATCAGTTTGAGGTTAGTAAACACAACCATAAGGCGCATCGGATTATAAGGTGCATTGTCGATTTTTGTGAAAATTTAAGGATTTTAAGTGTGCCTTACAGTTTGAAATACATTAAAGCCACTCTCTCGACCGGGAAAACAAGGCACTCGCAGACAGCCGCGCACGCTCCAGATGCCCTTCAAGTAATTTTCTCCCGTTCCACATCGGGACGACTGAACTCAAATGCAAAGGCTCCAACTAGAGGCATCCAGCGCGATTTTTGACGCCGTGGTCTGAACGCAATTTAGGAGACTTGGTTGACTGCACAAATCAGATCACCTGTTGTAGTTCCAACCAAGTCAGTCCTTTCTGGTCAGATTGTGTTCAAATAAAGCTCAGATTAATCTAATTTAAGTAGCAGAGGTTCTAACAGAGTAGTGTTTTCTGTTAGCACCACACCTCCAGCTGCTAAGTATCTGTTGATGGATGGTGGAATTTTCTGTCAGATGTGTCAGATTGCAGATTTGTTGACCCGGTTTTAAGATGAAGTGAAGTTCTTTTTTTTTTCATAATAGCCTTTTAAAGTGGTGCCATTATTCAAAGTGAGATTGTTGACGGGTGAAAAGACTTTAAGACCTGAGATGAATGCTGCAGGTCTGTGAACGCAATCCTTCAATAACAGCGAATGTCCCACAGACTTACACAGGCTCTGGGTCTTCAAAAGTCTACAACAGTCCAGTCCTAGTCCAGTCCTAGTCCAGTCCTAGTCTAGACCTAGTCCAGACCCGGTTCAGATCTAGTCCAGACCTGGTCCAGACCAAGTCAAGACCCAGATCCAGTACAGACTCTGTCCAATCCAGACATCATCCAAATCCAGCACTGATCATGTTCAGACCCAGACAAGACCCAATCCAGACCAAGTCAAGACCCAATCCATACCAAGTCCAGACCAAGATTAAGACCAAGATCAAGACCAAGACCAAGACCCAGACCAAGCCCAGCCCCAGTTCAGGTTCAATCTAGACCATGCCAAAACCCAGACCAAGACCAGATCAAGACCAGACCCCATACCAGAACAAGTCCATAACAAGACCAAGACCCAGCCTCAGTTCAGACCCAATCTAGACCACATCAAGACCCTGACCAAGACCAGATCAAGACCAGATCCCACACCAGAACAAGTCCAGAACAAGTCCAGAACAAGCTCAAGATCCAGACCAAGCCCAGCCTCAGTCCAGACCCAATCCAGACCTATTCAAGCCCCTTTCCAAGCCAAGATCAGACAAAGACCAGACTCCAATCCAAAACGGGTCTAGACCAAGCCCAGACCAAGACCAAGCTGCAGACCCTGACCCAGAACAAGTCTATACCAAAATCAGACCCAGCCGAGACCCAGTTCAATCCACAGTCCAGACCCAGATCCAGAATGAGCCCAGACCGGCGTAGGGGATCAGTCTGAGCCTCATTTGTCCGTGCATGTGTGTGTTTGTGTGTGTGTGTGTGTGTGTGTGTGTGTGTGCATGTGTGTGTGTGGTCTCTGTCCGTTATGACTGAAGAATGATCCTGTCCTCTTGTGACAGTCTCATAAATCAGTCGCTCCGTTAAAGTGGAGACGGGCCTGTTTCCTCTGTGCCCACAACAAACTGTCACAGACCTCCTCCTCTTCTTCCTCCTCCTCCTCGTGCCCAAGCCAGGTTTCACTCCGGACGCCATGTTGGTCAGGGCGGACACAAGAGGAAGAGGATAAATGACAAAAAAAAAAGAAACTGAAATGTTACAAGTGTATCGGGTAATCGATTTTGTCAATTTGCAAAGTTTTAAGCAATTTTACAGTTTTTATTTATTTAATGATGGTTTCAAGAGACATGAATTCAAGGTGTCTTTAATTTTAGATCCTACATATTACATAAAATTGACTCGTGTGAGCTTTAAGCCACGTTAGAATGTTGTTACCTACTTAAAAACATACCTGGAGTTGTAAAATAAAAAAATTATGGCAGAGGCACTCTGATTTGCGGTGAATTTATTAAAAATCATGCCAGCGCGTTTCGACTACTTGGTCTTCATGGTCTTCAGGGTTAATTGCTAATTGTTATTTCTATACCTGGAGTTGTGTTTTGTTTCATTCACACACGTTTGAGTAATCCTGGATTATTAGTCTGTCTACATCTCTCAAAATCAAAATGTTCTACATTGGGGAGTCATCAAGTGGAAGTTTTCAAGTAAACAGCTCCTTTAGTTCAGTAGAAATTGGCAACTGCAGGGCTGAAATCATCCAGACGATTCAAGAGAAGGTGTATGGAGTTTAAAATCACAACAGAGCAACGTAATATCTGTACTGCAATATTGTACTGCTTTTTTGTTTGTTAGTTTGTTTTCATTGTTATATTTTATTATGTTTTTCAGTTTCTAATGGAAATAGAAAAGCAATGAAGCTAAAGAGGTTAAATTAAAGTTATAGTTATTTATATTCTAGGGGTGGGACTTGCTTTAAAAAATTAATCTAATTCATTACAGGCTTTGTAATTAATTAAACTCAGTTAATCGCATCACAATTATATATTAATTTACTCATTTTCTTCCTGAAGCCAGTCATTTGTTCAGGTTTGGGCTGCTGACTGTTGTTTGTACTTGTACTTGTGTTCACTGTCACATTTTTTACATTTAAATTGTATCATAGGGTTGAGGTGCTTCTGTGAAATGCAAACACAGTCTGCAATAAACAACGCCTTTGTACTTCCATACTTCCATCGGGTATTTTTGAATAGAAATATAGCGTCCAGCAGACTCAGAGCACTTTCATGCTCCACTGTTGTAGCATGTGTTATAGTTGGAACTGTGTGTGTCAGTATAATTGGAGTACCACGACATGGTCCACTGAAAAACATTCCGCGTTGTTTGGAAAACTGCAATAAAATGTGTTCATATTTTTAATGCATTATTTTCTTTGTAATGAATTTATCAATTGTAATCAATGAGTTAATGCCCCAATTTTAATATATTCACTTACATTAAATCTGAGAAAAATGCATTTTGTTTTTTTTGTATTGTTCTAAGATAAATTTGTGAACGTAGCTGTTAAAGGTGTGTAACATTTCTAGTTGATGGTCCAACGCTTGTTTCTATGGAGATGTCATTGCTCTGCCTAGAATGGTAAATGGTCGAGAGCTGGAATCGAACCGCCAACCTTCAGATCAGTGGGTGAATGCTCTACCAACTGAGCTACTGCCGCCCCTAAGAACGTTCCACAGTAGGACATTAAACAGCTCTATTTTACATTGATTGAATTACAGATGGATTTATAGCTTAAAAACACCAAGAAAAACTCTATTCTGACTGTGAGCAGAGTCGCCTCTCCACAGATCTGACCTGTAACTTGGTCTGGTTTGATCTCCATGGCGATCAAAAGGTTTAATAAAACACTGTTAAACATTCCAGACAAAGCAAAAACATCTCCATGGAGAAAAGCATTTGACAGACCCTCCACCAGAAAAGTTACACAATGCACTTTTAATATCAGTAAACACTGATTATCAAGCAGAACAGCGAGACATATATCGGACTTGGGTATACCATACCATACCATACCAACTTTATTTATAAAGCACTTTAAAAACTTTACAGTAAACCAAAGTGCTGTACACAAACACAGGACAAACAATCGCAGTAAAAGTATATGGTACACATAAAATACAGCTATTAAAAACATAGAAAAACAGTAAAATACACAACAAGAAATATACATGTCACTTATTAAAAGCCAGTGTAAAAAGGTACGTTTTTTAGGAGTGATTTAAAAACATGTACAGACTTGGCCTCTAATCTCTAATGGCAACTGGTTCCACAGCCGAGGGGCAGAAACAGAAAACGCATGGTCCCCATGAAGTTTACGTTTAGTTTTTGGGACGGCGAGCTGGAGCTGATCTGCAGACCTGAGAGTGCGAGAGGGGATGCAAGGGTGGATCAAGTCAGTGAAGTAGGAGGGCGCTAGGCCGTGCAAACACTTAAAAGTAAATAAAATAATTTTAAAAACAACTCTAAAAGACACTGGGAGCCAGTGGAGAGAAGCTAAAATAGGTGAGATGATCTTGTGTTTCCGGGTTCCAGTTAAAAGTCGAGCAGCTGAGTTTTGGACCCGTTGCAACCGGGAATGTGCATTTTGACACCAACATAAAGTACAATACAATAATCCAATCGAGTTGTCACAAATGCATGTATGACAGTTTCAAAATGTTGCATTGACAAAATAGGCTTAATTTTGGCCAGTTTTCTTAGCTGGAAAAAAAAAACTAGCTTTCAAGTTTTAGTATCGGTAAGGAAACACTTCAAATCGATATCGAACCATCCCACACTCTATCAAAGTGTCATGAATTTTACAGAACACGCCTCCCCCCGCCGTGAGCTCTTTAAAGTACACGAGATAAAGGTTACTTCAGATGTAAAAGAGAATCAAGTCGGCGCTTTATAGTGGGGCTCAGCGGGGGCCTCCTCGCTCGCCACGTCCATAAAGCATCTCCACGGACACACGCGCCCGTCGGCTAATTACCGATAACGAGCGGCACTTCGTTAGAGCGCCTGTCACACCGGAAGATAAGTGACGTTTGAGTTTCACGAGGTCCGGAGGGGTGGGCGGGGGGGGCGGGGTCCATGGGAGCGAGGGGGGGCTGTGATTGGGTGATCTGGTGATTGACAGTTGCGTTATTGGCCGGGCTATTTGATAAATGGGTCGTGTGGAGGAGAGAAATGAGAACAGCCTCTCACCTGAACATCAGAAGAACAGATATGCAAATCACCACGTACGTTTGATATAATTTACATTTTCTTGGATTTTGGTTAAAGGGACCAGATTATGTTATTTTCTGATCTATGTTATAATGTTGTTTCCTCATCACAAACAGACCTGGAATTGTGTTTTGTTTCATTCATACATCTTTAACACACATCCCTGCATATTTAGTTCTTTAATTCTTCTTTCAACCATAAAACACTTTGTTCCAGTTGTGATGTTCTTCATACACTTTTAGAAGCGTCCATATCGTGACTATGCCAGTTTGTCAAAGTCTGATCCCGTCAGATCTCAGAAGCTCAGCAGAACCGGGCCTGGTTAGTACTTGGATGGAGACCACTGGGAAAATCAGGTGACACAGTGGGGAGCCAGTCGTAAAAACTGTTGTTGTGTCCTTAGGCAAGACACTTTACCCACATTGCCAAGTATGAAAGTATGAAAGTGGTGTGTGTGTGAGTGATGGTGGTGGTCGGAGGGTCCGATGGCACCGACTGGGGCAGACTGATGGACAGTGTTGGGGAGTAACGGATTACATGTACCAGAGATACGTAATCAGAGTACAAATTATGAGTAACTGTATTCAGTTACTGAGTGGTAATTAGATTCCACTCATTGGTCTAACCCAGGTCTAAACCCAGGTCCAAACTAGGTCCAAACCAGGTCTAAACCTGGTCTAAACCAGGTCTAAACCCAGGTCTAAACTAGGTCTAAACTAGGACTAAACCAGGACTAAACCAGGACTAAACGATGTCTCAAACAGGATTTAACAGGACTAAATCATGCTTTGTGGATCATGTCTCCTCCTTTTCTATCAATAATATTTTTAATCTGGTTAAGTAATGACTGGGCTTTTCATTTTCTTTTAGCAGACAAAACATCTTATGTGAAGATTTCTTAGTCTTTGCTTCTGTACAGCAAATCAAGTAACCCAAAGTATTCAGATTACATTACTTACCTTAAATAATTTTATGGATTACATTACAAACTACATTTTGGGGTATGTAATCTATAATCTGTAATCTGTAATCTGTAGGGGAATACATTTTAAAAGTAACCTTCCCAACACTGCTGATGGACGGCTACAATAGTATCTTACAACCACTGTGTATGGAGTGAATAAATCAAATAGATCAAATAGATCTGTAAAGCGTCTTTGAGTGTCCAGAAAAGAGTTCTATAAAACTGATTCATTCAACAATCGTTGAATTCAACAATCAAAAATACGGTACTGAACATGTTTCTGTGTTGTTTTTGGTGACTATAGCATTTTCAAAACAATAAAACATAACACACTGATCTAAATATGTTATGTTTTTGCAGTTAATATCCTACAGAAGTATAAAATACCTCTTCTTTTAAATTTCTTTTTTTTAAACATGTTTTTGTCAACAACTCTTCGGTAAAATAAGAAATCCCACTTTTGTCTGAATCATGAAAAAAAAAACAAAAAAAACATGGCAAATGAGTGCATGCTCCTCACAGATAGAATTTAGCTCCTGATCCTCCATCTGGGGCTCATCTCCTGGTCACAAAAGCCCAGACGAGCAAGAGGGAGAGAGAAGAGGGAGAGAAGGAGAGAACGGGGAGAAAGCAGGGGAATGATAAGAGGAGAGTAAAGGGCAGAGGGAGAAAGAGGGAGAAAGGAGGGGATCAGAGGGAGAGAAAAAGAGAAAAAGAGAAGAGAGGGAGAGAGAAGGAGAGAAGCTTGAGAAATCAGAGGAATAAGAGGGGAGTAGAGGACAGAGGGAGAAAGAGGGAAAGAGAGAGAGAGAAAGTAGGGGGTCAGAGGGGGGAGAGAGAAAGAGAAAGAGGAGGGAAGATGAAGGGGCAAAGATTGAAGGAAACAGAGGAGGAAATAGAGAGAGATAGAGAGGGACAGAGAGAGAAGAGAGACGGGGGGTCAGAGAAGGAGAGAGGGATGACAAAAAGGATAGAAGGAGAGTGGCCAGAGGGTAAAGGAGGGATGAAGAGAGAGAGAGAGAGAGAGAGAGAGAGAGGGGGAGGGAGGAAGGGATAGAGAGAGAAGGGAGCAGAGAGGGAGAGAGGAATGACAAAAAGGATAGAGAGCAGCCAGAGTGGAAAGGAGGAGAGAAGAGAGAGAGAGTGGGGGTAGAGAGAGAGGGAGCAGAGAGAGAGAGAGAGGGATGACAAAAAGGATAGAGAGAGGAAAGAGAAGCGAGAGAAAGGAAGGAATAGACAGAGAGAATAGATAGAGAAGAAGGGCAGAGAGAGGGAGAGAGAGGGATGACAAAAAGGATAGAGAGCGGCCAGAGAGGAAAGGAGGAGAGAAGAGAGAGAGAGTGGGGATAGAGGGAGCAGAGAGAGAGAGAGGGATGACAAAAAGGATAGACAGAGGCCAGAGGGGAAAGAGGGAGAGAAGAGAGAAAGAGAAGGGGTAGAGAGAGAAGAGAGCAGAGAAGGAGAGAGGGATGACAAAAAGGAAAGAGAGCGGCCAGAGAGGAAAGGAGGAGAGAAGAGAGAGAAAGGAAAGGATAAAGAGGGGATAGAGAGAGAAGGGAGCAGAGAGGGAGAGGGATGACAAAAAGGATAAGAGAGTGGCCAGAGACGAAAGAGGGAGAGAAGAGAGAAAGGGGATAGAGAGAGAAGGGAGCAGAGAGAGGGATGACAAACAGGATAGAGAGCAGCCAGAGAGGAAAGGAGGAGAGGAGAGAGAGAGAGCGGGGATAGAGAGAGAGAGGGAGCAGAGAGAGGGAGAGAGGGATGACAAAAAGGATAGAGAGAGGCCAGAGGGGAAAGGGAGACAGATGAGAAAGAAGAGAGAGAAAGGAAGGGACAGAGAGAGAATGGAGCAAAAAGGGAGAGAGGGATAATGTAAAAAGAGGAGAGAGAGTGAGAAAAAAGAAAAGAAATGAAGGGGTGTCAGAGGAGAAGGGAGGAAGATCGAGGAGAGAGGAAGAGAAAGAGAGAAAGAGTGAGAGGGTTTGTAAGGAGAGAAAAACGGGGAAAGATCCGTGACACCGAAATAGCGTAAAAGAGATAGAACGAAAAGGAGAGCAGACAGAGAGAGGAGGAGAGAGAGGTAAGTGGAGGAGAAATTGAAAAAAGAGAGGGAGCGTGTGCGAGAGAGAGAGAGAGAGAGAGAGCGATAGACGGGGGGGAGCGAGCGCGGTGGTGGTGATGCTGGTTTCTATTGCAGCCCAAATGATGAGAGAAAGCCTTTGTGACGGGATTAGAGGGTCTGTGTCTGAGGCTCCGAGCTCAGACCATCAGGCTCCACACACACCAGAGCCATCAAATCTGCCAAACCCCACTCACTCCCTCACTCAGCCGCCCTCCACACGGGACACAACGACCAGCGCCACGGGGATTGTCCAAAGATTGTGCCGTATTGATTATTCGATTGAAGATTGAATATTGAGGACTGAGATTGAAAAAATAAAATGCCAAAGTAGGACAGGGAAATATATCGGATTTTTCGAACTATAAAGCGCACCGGATTATAATGTCAATAATGTTGAATTCTCTCATTTATTTTCATACATAAATTACACCGGATTATAAGTGAAACAAACAGAGGACACTTGAGACTGATCCCTTAGTCCAGGCGTCCACGATCCATTGGCAGATTGTGGCGTAATTAAGTTTTTTTTTTTTTTTTTTTCCTATGAGGAGGACTCAAATATACATCGAGTAATAATGTGTTTGGTGCAGCTTTGCCCACATTTCTTTACGTTTTATAGAACAAAACTTAAAAACACATGACTCATTTGCAAATATAAGATCTGAAAAAAAAACAGCTCGGTTCTTGTGCGCTGATACAGTTCAGCTTCTGTTGGACTAAACTCCTGACTAGGGGTGGCACCTGACTAGGGGTGTCCAAAAATATTGAAATAAAGATATATCGTATTGCTTAATCTGATGATACAGTATTGATATCGCGGGCTGCTGTGTCGATATATCGCCAAGAGTATTTTTTGGTATATTTTACTGAATTATTTTGTTACAGTGCTACTGTTTTGTTGTTTGTTCAGAGGAAGGAAACTCGTTTATGTTACACATTTGACATTTTTACAGTTTTGATGATTAAAATATCATATCGAATCGAAAGCTCACTGTACTGAGATATGTATTGCATCGTGGCCTATGTATCGAGGTATGTATCGCATCTGCAACTTCTTAATGATGCCCAGCCTTACTCCTGACAACAGTAGCTGTAATGCTCAAGCGGTGCGGCTTCGTAGTTTACCAAAGTCCTACTAAAACATTTTGACAGATTTTTTTTTCATGTACCACATAAAATCAGTTTGAGGTCAGTAAGCACAAGCGTAAGCATAAGGCTCACTGGATTATAAGGCACACTGTCGATTTTTGAGAAAATTCAAGGATTTTTAAGTGTGCCTTATAGTCTGAAAAATATGGTATACTATATGTTTTTGGGTCGTATCTAGATATTGGATTGGATACATGGTCTTTTTTCTGGATACATGGTGGAATAATTTTTTATTTGGAAGCTCTCATGTAAACATGGCAACTGTGAAATAAACAAGATTAAGTAGCTAAAATATAATTTAGATTTCCTCTTCAAGACAATATGAAAAGTTTAAGTTTACTTAATAAGGTCATGATCTGGGTTGAAGAAAATTGAGATTTGACATACTGCTTCATTTTTAACTCAAAAATAATGTATACAAATAACATCAGTAGTGGTGTCTGACACTCATGACTCATAGTAAGAAGGTTCTGGGTTCAACTCCCATGTTGCCTGAACTTTTCTGTGTGGAGTTTCCATGTCTGGGTGAGTTTCCTCTGTTTCCCAAAACATTCACCACAGGTCAAATCCTCCTTCGAAGGTCCTGACCAAACACTAAGCCTTTGATCGCTGATTTTCCACACAAGGAATTCAGAAAGTATAACATTACCACCATAAACTCAACAAGCCAGAACCCTCCCATGTAACCCCACTGCAGCAGCAAAACAAGCGGTCTCCTCAGCCTCTCCATCTCATCTTCATCATCATTACGAGCGTCTGTCCTCTTAAGCACTAACGTTTATTCATTCAACTCCCAGCTCCTCTCCTCCTCCTCTTTCTTTTCCTCTCCTCTTTAAACTGACCTTGTATGGCAGCACCACAGCCGACCCCCCGCTGATCCCCACGATGGGCACGGCGGTCTGCGTGGAGATGAAGTCCAGGATCTGCGCCACGGCCTCAGAGCCGACGTTGTCCTCGAAGACCACCCCATGGACTCGGTTTGTGGAGAGGGTGTCACAGATGCGCGTGAGCAGAGCACGAGGGTTTGTGTTGTTCACCAGCACCGTGATCGGATTCACCTGAAAAACACAAGACTTTAGAATGAAAAGTGTTTACAGAGGTTACAAAGACGAAGCAAGTTTATTTGTAAAGCAGAACTTGTACATGGAGTAATTCAATGTGCTTTACAGAATAAAAAAGATTAAAACCACAGAAGGATAAGAGACAAGAAGCATGTGTGATACAAATGAAGGTTTTTTTGAACTGTATAACTGGAAGTCTCTGAGTTAATGACTTGAATTCAGAATCGCTTTAATTTTGTTAACTTTTAAGTACCATAATTTCCGGACTATTGAGCGCACTTGTCTATAAGCTGCAGGTGTCCACGTCTTCAAGAACGTTGTCAAGTTCGTGCCATCTGCTTTTTTTGCCTATGAAAGCTTTTGTCGTCTTTTTGCATTGAGTCAGTTCGTCACGCTGCCGTCGCCTTCGTCTCACCATTGACTCATTGATGCCGAGCTCACGTGCAGCAGCTGCATTTCCATCTCCGATCAATTGCCTTTAACCTAAAAGCTGCATCATCTGTATTTTTTAAGGGTGTTTTCTATGAGGAGGGTGTGTGCATGAAGCACAAAATAACTGTTCAAAATACAATCAAACGAGCATCTTCCTTGGCGCATCACCCCCATCTCTCCCTGTGCTCTACTGTGCATGTCTCCTGCAGAAAGAGCTGCTGTCCTGTCTGTATCATGTCAGCGTCTTGTAGGATTTCAGCAGATTTTATCATACAGGTATGAGTGGATGTCCAGTTACTGAAGTTTGAGACATTACTTCTTGTCATTTACACACTCACCTGCATTTAATTCCCCCTCACTAATGTTCATTTAGCATCATAACTTATTTTATGACACGGTGATACACTGTTTTAGTGCTGACATCAGCTCTAGGTAGTGTTGCAACTTTATGTTAACTGCAGAGACAGTAGCGCTTTCTGCACTCAGACTGCACATGCATTTACTGTGTTGTCAAACCATAGAGCGCATATATGAATGGACAATGTGCCAAACAAAGAATCCGTCCATATATTCACCTGTCAGAATAATTTTATTATCCCATATTTGCTAAATACTTGTGTGATATTCTATGCCTATGAGTTAACCATTTACGTAACTACAATTCTTTGATTTATAATGTACCAATCACTTGTATAAAAATGAATAACCTCTGTGTGTTTGACAACTGTGTGCAGTGACCTATCGCTCTTGTGAACCTCGAGATGATTCCTCACATGAAGCCAACTCCCACTGTCACACATGCAAGAGTTATGATGGTGTCTGGCCATACCTAAGGCACCTCCTGATTGTTAATCATGTTTTATGTGTTTATACTATGCATAGCTTCATCAGTTTCTTATTATGTCTTTGCTGTTTCCCCTTCCCCTTGAGAATTATCATTCTGTAACTAGGGCCTCCTAATGAAATAAAAAGAGGAGAGCGGCCTTGAGTCATCAGAACGTGTGGAGACTGTTGGTTTTGATGCCCACTCTCTGCCCGTTCTCCTCGCGAGTAAAACTGAATTAATCTCTTGTCTTTCTTCTTGTTTACAATGTTTAGATAAACCTAACATCACCGCATCATTGAATAAGCAGCAGGGCTCAAAATGTGAGAAAAAATAACGGCTTATAGTTCGGAAATTACAATATTTTCGTTTGTTTAAAGGGCCCATCTCATGCAAAATAACTCTTTTCACATTGTATCTTCTGCACATATAAAAGCACAATTTGGGTTTTGGAACATCCTATACACAATCGTTATGAAATCTTACTGATTTCTTGGAGACAGTCACAGACCAGGAACTATGAAAGGCTGACTATTGCTCCTCCCCCCGCCCGTCCTGAGAAAGCACAGGCTCCACCCTCCAAACGTGACATAGGCTCTGAGTGAGCCGCCCTTCCTCCGCCCATCTCAGGGAGGGAGGGGGAGACAGGCGTGCACCCTGATAGCGGCAGGAATAAACTTTTATTCATCATGGTGATACAGCGCGTTCAGCCGCATGTGTTGGACCCGGAATCAGACAAGAACTTGGAGGTGGGTGCAAAGCGCTTTCTACTACGTCAACACATCATAGGTGTATCTGGCTGCGTCATCGTTGTAAGCAGCTTTAGTTTGTTGTCATGTGGGAGGGTGGCAGAAATACGCTGCAGTTTGTTAAAAAAAAAAAAAAACGCAGAATCAATCTTAAAACCTCTTTGGCGACATAAACAAGGCCCACACATCACTTTTAGAAGGTAGAAAGCTCTGAAAAGTTGATTTTGCCTGAGATGGGCCCTTTAAAGCCATAGTGTGTAACTTTTTCCACAAACAGTTCATGAGTTCATGACAACTGTCCAATTAAGCAATTTAAACCAAAATAGCATATATTTTGAATGGAGAAAGGTCCTCAAAAATCCTTCAAATCAGGAAGAAATTTTGTCTGAAAAAGTTTCCACCTCCAGAAAGTTCCGTACTGAACCTTTAAACGGATTAACCAGCTCTAGACGATTTGACCTTTATCGTAGTTTTTGTGATTACAAAAGGGACATTCATATTCTTTCTTATTAAGTTGACTTATTGGTTTGATTTTCCTTTTCGCAGCCTGGTTTCTTTTGTGATAAATCACCTGCAGGTGCTTTTTTATTCCTGTCTCAAGTGCAATTTTCTTGTTTACATTTTCAACAGTAAATTGAATTAGCCGTGACAGCTCGTAGCATGCATTTAATGTCAGTATTCTGTAAGGCATTGTGTTTATATTGGGCTTTCAAAATGCCCACAGCACTTTACAGCACATTACTCATTCACTCCACACTCCTGTACTATTGTAGCCACAGTCGTCCTGGGGCAGACAGAAGGAATGTGCCAATCTACACCATTGTCCCTGACCAGCACCAACCACTCACACACACCTTCTCGTCTTAAAACCCAACACTGCGCGAGTCGTGTGGTCCTCTGTGTCTTTTATTTATTTTACTTATTTACTGCTATTTTATGATTTTTTATTGTTTTGCTTTTATTCGATTTTTACTTGTTGTATTGTTTTAGGACTTGTATGATCAAATTTTCAGCAGTTTACCCTTTTGTCGTCTTTATTTTATGATCTCTGTGCAGCACTTTGGAAAAATGTGCTATAGAAATAAGGAGGATTTGGATTTGGACACACCACATTCATACTAGGCAATGTGGGTGAAGTGTCTTGCCTATGGACACAATAACTAGAGATTCCACTAGAGCCCCACTGTGATTTTCAATCCAAGTGCTGACCAGGACCAAGCTCTTGGAGACCTAACGGGATCAGGCATTGACAAGTAAGTATGGACACATATTCATGAACAAATTTGGCTTTTGAACCGTTCAATTCTTCTCCCTGACTTTGTGTCTCAAAACATGTACGTTTATAATTTAGCAAATGAACATACAAACATTTATTTCAACTCTTCTTGAAATAAGTCTTAGGTCTTTTCAGATTTCAGATCAGTTTTTTTTGAGTAAGATTACTTAAATTACATGTAAACAGCAAAATAAAATAAAAAAAAACTTCTGATCAATGTCCTTCTAAGTACTCGTATCAGATTTTTCTTCAAGGTCCAGAAATCAACTCTATTCACGCTTAAGTCACAAAACCGGAAGACATTTAGAAAGATGTGAATGACAACGACGTACAGAAGTTTTCACGCTGCACATTTTCATCACCTACTGCATCCACAATGTTGTCCCACCATCGACTGGTTCTCTGAGGTCTTGTCCACAGCCGCCTTGGGCAGTGTAGATGGAAACACTACGGCGGAGCACATTCAGCTTCTCCACTCTGGAGGGTAGTTTCAGATTTTTGTGTTTTTAAGCCCCAAAAACACCATGACTGTCTAAACCAGAGGTCTCCAACCTGTAGTTTCCACCCCCCATCCAAGTAGCTTGTCTAAGGATTTCTGAATTATAAGTACTGTACTAATAACTACAGTTTGATTATTTAAATTCCTATTGCCATTGGAAATTTATACTTTTCAACTTTGTGCACTAATAATTCTATTTTATTCTGACTTGTGCATATACATTTATATAATTATGTATTACTGGCACCTGTCTCTTGCTCTTTTTTTTTTTTTGCAACTTATTTAGAATTTATTATTACCATTTATATTTTTACTCTTTGTTATTATATTATATTGTGATGTGCGAGCTACTGTGTCCAAATAATTTTAGTTTGTCTAATTTTAAGTCTAATAAATAGATAATGGGTTATGTTTTACAGGCATCTAACTGTGCCCCATTTAAGACTTACCCCCTTTTTTTACATCGATTAAATTTCTTGCTAAACCTGGTAGATCTCAGGCATTTTTGTTTTGTAGAAGTAGTTCACCGGAGGAAAAAGGTTGGAGGCCCCTGGTCTAAACGATAGGCACTTCCCATAAAATATTTTGTCGTTTTTGTGTAAACAGACCCTAGATGTCATTGTATTCTATAATTTGTCAAACATAATAAAAAAATAATAATAATTACAAAAAAAAGTCATTGTAGCATTCCGTTATGTTCGGCAGATCAGCAGTTACAACCAGCTGCGATTAGAGTCCCGTCCCTCATGGAAAGTTCTGTCAGGTTGTGAAGACGCTGCTGCTGAATCCACGGTTTTAGCACATGTCCAGTGTCGGGAACTACACCGGAAGTCGTCATCGGCATGTTTCCAAACGTCTTCTGGTAACCGTGAGTAGAGCCTATCATGAGACTTTGCTGTGCATGTGAACAGCCTTTAACCGTGGCTCACCTCCAGGGGCAGGTCCATGAAGTTCTCCCTGCTCAGTCGTCCTTTGATCTCGCTCTGGTAGGCGGGGCCGCTGAACACCACGGCGACGTTGACCGTTGGGGCGGGGACTCCGAAGGGCCGGCCCACAGCCAGAGGGGCGGAGCACAGCAGCAGCACCACACGCAGCCACCAGGGGGAGCTCCGAGGGCCCATCGCACTCACCTACTGCCTGAGGATGACACAAGAGTAAGAAGAATGTAAATATGTGTTTTATAATGATTTATTATTTATTTAATTTATTTATTTATTTCGGTCACAGGTATATTTTGACATAAATTCATAAACAGTCATATTTAACATGTACAGACCGAAAAGGTGCAGGCTGAAGCTTAAGCTTATTATGCCTACCCTTTATTCCTTTGTCAGAGCGTCATCTTGACACCAGTTCATCTTCAAAAATACAGCAGGAAGAAACAAGCTAATCAGTAACAGAACAACAAAGTATTACAGCACAAACTAAGTCTCATATTTCATGTATCTGTCCAGAGTTAAACATTTAAACTTCTTTATGAAGTGAAAGAAAGTGGTGCACAATTTTAGGTTTTCTGTACATTTGTTCCACAGCTCCACCCCTTTAACAGATTTACAAAATTTCATAATGTTTGTTCTGATTTTCTTTTTAATAAACATGGTCGTGCCTCTGAGCTCATATTGGCTCTTTCGGATTTTGAACATGTTTTGTAACGAGAGTTTATGGTCTATAATATCAAAGTTGTTGTTTTGAAGATATGCAAAATTAAACTGACCTTCTGTAAAAAGAAAACCCACAAAAATAGATTAAAAATAAATAGTAAAATGGTAGTAAAAAAGTAATATTTATTTTTATGAACTTGTGTTTAATGCTGCAGTCCATTCAGTTTTTATACAATACTTGAACCTCAAATGGTCTGCCATCTGCTTGTCTCCATGGCGACGAGATGTTGAAAATGTTTCAAAGTATATCTATCACCATAGAGACAAGCAGGTCATGCCACCAGACCAAGTTACAGGTCAGGTCTGTGGAGAGGTACACAGGGAACCCCACTTACAGTATGTTTTATTAAGTTTTTTTATTTTTTATATAGCCATAAAAACACCTGTAACTGAATAAATGCAAAGTAAGTATAATGCCATACTGTGGAACATCCCAGAAAATGCAACACCACCAAATTTCCAACCATAAAATATAGTGCACATTTAACTTTTCTGTCCCTGTCAAATAAATCATTAAGATAAGATAAAAATCATTATATTTTCTGAAAAAGTATATAATGCCAAATAAATAATAATCATAATCACAATAATCATAATAATCTGTACAACTGTACAACAACTCACCTTTGTGTAACAGATAATACTCCCTACAACTGTACAACAACTCACCTATATGTAACAAATAATACTCCCTACAGCTGTACAACAACTCACCTATATGTAACAGATAATACTCCCTACAACTGTACAACAACTCACCCTTATGGAACAGATAATACTCCCTACAACTGCACAACAACTCACCCTTATGTAACGGATAACCATATGTCCAGTCACCTGTCAATCATCATGAGATTTTATATTTTGTTACTTTCTTTTTCTTTTTCCTTCTTTTTTTTTTTTTTTTGACTTGTACATTTACATTTACATAATTATGTCTTATCTGACATCTGTCTCTTGCTATCGTTTTTGCTGCTTATTTAGAATTTTGAAATTATTATATTGTGATGTGTGAGCTACTGTGTCCAAATAATTTCCCTTGTGGATCAATAAAGTGTCTAAGTCTAAGTCTGAAACATGAATATACAGTATAATCGAGGACTGGAGGCTGGATTAACCAGACTAGACAAGACCAGACTTGAATTTTTGGTCTCCTTTTCCTGTTTAAATCATGAACCTGCCCCAGTGCAAAGTCCTTCTCCGTCACAGAGAATCGTCCTGTTTTTGTTTTGTTTTTTCTTGTTGTATTTTTAGCTCCTCGACGTGAGACCGGAGCCTATGGGAGCACATGTCACCGCACTGCTGCTCCAAGGTGCCATCCAAACAAACAGATGGCCGCCACACGCGCTAACGCTACACTCGCTAACGCTACACGTGCTAATGCTAAAGCTACGGTGGCGCGCGGGGGGATTTGTACCGCTCTCTCTGTCTCGTGACTAAAGGTTTACCACCAGGACCATCTGAGACTATCTGGGTTACTAAACCACGACGACCAAGAAAGATGAAGCCTCTAAGAAGAAATGGGAATTAATATTAGATGATCGCACACAAGCACACACACAAAACACAAATAAATAAATACTACAACAAGGTGCAGTTTGAAGTGAATGTATAGATCGTGACTTGGACTCGAGGCAGACTAGAGTCACTATTTTTAGGACCTAAGACTTGACTTGATAAAATCGATTAAGACTTTGGACTTGGCTTGGACTTGAGGCCTGTGACTTGAGAAGACTTGATAAAAAAATCTAGGTTTTTTGAAAATACTTTTCTCTTTACAGTTGATAAATGTGGTGTTTAATTTTAAAGAAAGAAACTGAAACATGTCCCTCCCTCTTCTGGAACTGAAGTACTGTGAGATGGTATCCTCAAATGTACTACAGTAACATAAAATACACTACAGGAAAATACAGTAATATGCAGTAATATACAGTAATATCGTTCCATTTCAGTGCAAACTACATGACAAAATAACACTTTTAAATCTGAATTCTTTCTATTCTGACCGTAATGATTCACACTAAGATCTTGTCAAAACATTTAAAAAGGAAAAATTTACATTTCTACAACTATATAAATACTCATATATAAATATACCATGACTTTTTAATCCAATCCAATCCACTGCATCCGCTGCACAAATACATAATAATAATAACAACAGTAATAAAATTATAACATAAACGCTCAGATTTAATCATATTAGTCTTAAAATAATAAAACCAGTAGAATAAAATATGAGCAAAATCATATAATAGCAATAAATAAAGCCAATAAAATACATAAAAAATAAATAAAAGACACAGACAACCACACAACTCACACGGTGTTAAAAGCCAGAGAATAAAAGTGGGTCTTAAGACGAGACTTAAAACATACTTTAAAGTACAGTTTAGGTTCAAATTCATATAAACTGTAAAAATCTAAGCCAGGAGTGTCAAACTCATTTTGGTTCGGGGGCCGTATCCAACCTACTTTGATCCCAAAGGGGCCGGATCAGAAAACTCATGTCATATAAACCCCAAAAATAACAATAAGTTCAAATATTTGTGCAGAGAAACACAAATCTATTACAGAAATCTTTTTTAATTGATGAACTCTTTATTTTACAAAATATTATAATATTATGAACAACCTGAAACTTTAGGAAAAATGCATTTTCAACGCAATATTTTAACATTAACTTGTATGCAAATAGGAATAAGTCAGTTTTTCTTGGAAAATCCTGCTCTTGGCGTCCACTTTTCTCATTTTTGACATTTTGCTGATGAGGTCAAAACGATCGTCCTTTAAGAGCGTTTGGAAAAAGGCAAGTCTTCATTTGTGCTGCTCTGGTGGGAGGGGCCACTATGCTCAGCACCGCAGAAAATTACCAATATTTGAATAGAAACAATAATTAAAATATTTTAGTACAAAATCAGCCGAGGGCCAGATTAAAGGTCTTGGAGGGCCGCATCCGGCCCCCGGGCCTTATGTTTGACACCTGTCATCTAAGCTGTATTTGGTACTTTCTTGGTTTAAAGACTTGAAATTACTTGAAGCTCAAAGCAAACGATGGACTTGACTTGGACTTATGGGCCAGTGAGTCGAGACTCGACTTGGACTTGCCTGTATTTGACTTGGGACTTGACTCGGACTTGAGGTCAAAGACTTGAGACTCACTTGAGACTTGCAAAACAATGGCTTGGTCCCAACTCTGGAAGTCTAGCATATATAGTATGTACCAATAACACTATAAAATAACATTACACATACATTTAGTCCTTTGTGCATTTCAGACCGTTTGCCTTGATCAGATTATTATGTTTTGTGACTGCAATTTATTTGTTATGATAGATTTTAGTACTTGACCTTGAAATTATATTGTATTAGCATGCACTATATAAATTAAGGTTATTTTTAAATTATCCCTTTTTGAAACAATAGAAATAACAGGACTTTATCATTCTCAGTCTTTAATTTGTTAATTCTACTAAATTGTACCTCATCTATCTTTAAGTTCCCTTTAATCAAAAAATATTGGTTAAAATTATTCAAAAATTAGAACATGTTGAAACAATTTGACATAATTACGTTAGTAGGACTATTTCCAAAATTTTGAATATACATGATTTAATCTATTTAATTACTTTGAACGTTCATACACACTGTGTGTATGGACCAGAAATCTTAATGGACCAGATGTCCCCATTTCACCCAGTTTTGAGCCATATGTCCTCAGTCCCGGCAGATTTATCCCAAACCAGTGATTTGTTCCAGTTTTATACAAGAAATGCCCCAGGTGTCCCTATTTTGACCAATTTTGATACCTGCCAACAGTAAAAAGGGGAATATATTGTCATTTGTTTAGCTAACATACAGAAAACTGAACTCAAAAATGACCATAAGGCAAAAAAAAAAGCACTCTCAGATGACGCAAGTGAGTCAAGAATGTTACGCGCTATTTTTTCCACAGTTTTATTTATAACAACCATCCCAACTTGGGTGTGTTCCAGTTTTTAATTTTGAAAATCTGGTCACCTTAACATAAAAGCCAAATTAATACCTCGTATTTGTGTCAACCCTCTTAAAGTAGAATGAATGTTTTCATCGTGTTTGTAAGAAATTATGTTAGTACTGCAAAGGACAGAAGCAGGTGGTGGACCCTCCATCAGAAAAGTTACATAGTGCACCTTAAAGTACACAGTTTCACAAATTGTGAAAACATTAAACTCAAAATAACAAAGATATTTTTAATTCAAACAAATTTTAGTGTATCATTGCTTTTTGTAGTATACTACTGCAAAAAACAAAATCGAACCATGTTAAGATGACTTGAATTAAGCATGTTTTATCACGATTTGAGTAAATTTCATGTTTAAAAGGTAAAATTATCTAGCCTGATTCATCAGACGGTTTCACTTCATGGAAATCTTCTGACCTCGCATTAGAATTTGTTTGCTCAACAGTAGGTGGGTACTTTTTTATTTTAACCAATCGCTGCTATTTGGTCGTAATGTATGTAATGCGCAAAATCCCATAGGAAGAAGAGCAATAACATTCTCTTTGTTCTGGCTTTAAGTCCTTGATCTCGGGAATCGTTGCCAACACAGAATATATGGCTGTTCGCTGATTGGCTGGTGCCCGAACTTGCACTTCTGGTGTTCTTGCAAACTATCTAGTGTACTCCCATTCCTGACCTAGTCGCTGGAGAGAAATGAAATTGAGCAGAGGCACTAGGTGCATTCAGCCTGACTAAAAATTATCTACCAGTGGAATAAAACTTTTGTACTTAAAATATGAAAATACATTTTGTTACACTTAAAATAAGAAACATAATCTAATGTTCCTTGCATTAAGAAAAACACACGTATTCCATTGGTGGATAATGTTACTTGTAAAGTTGAATCGACTCAAATAAAGTCAAATGTTCTTAATTTAAGTCATTTTAATTTAACTAGATATTGTTGTTTGTTTTTTTCAATGTACGGTGCCTGAGTGGCTGCAGCACTCTCACCTCACAATAAGAAGGTTCCTGGTTTTTCTGTGCAGATTTTGCATATTCTCCCTGTGTCTGTGTAGTGTTTCCTACACACCCTCCAGTTTCCCGTATGAACTATAGACTGTATAAAAGAAGTGGACTAAGCGAGTGTGACGTCACCCACAGCGTTCAGCGCCGCTCAAATGAGGCTTGCGATGCTTATGGTTAAAGGAGCATTCTAGAGCCAGAATGAATAGGATTTTTTTGACAGAAAAAATAGCGAAAACAAAACAAAATTCAGGATCATGTAGAGTGTGTTAATATGAATATTCTAAGACCAAGATGATGAGGGTCGCTGCAGCAGTTACAAAGAGAAGGGTGACAGGCTCATAATGTAAGTCAATTGGAGCCAGGGTCAGAAGGAGCTGGAGAAGCCTCCTGGTGCACTTCCTATTTGGCACGCAGCAACTAGCACATTAGCTACGTCCATTCATATATGCGGCCTATGGTATGAACTCAAATTATGCACCATAATTCAAATGCTTGAGCTAGGACAGTCCTGACCAAGACTAGCCCAAGGTCTGCAGATGGGTCCCACTTCTCCTGGCAGGTTGCCCCAGTGGCACTGAAGGATGGGACAAATGCAGAGGACAAATTTCCCTACAGGTAACTTTTCTGGTGGACAGTCTGTCACCTGCTGGTCTCCATGGAGATTGTACTCGTTTGCTTTTATTATTCCACAGTATGGAAATAAACTTCATCACAAACTAATCACAGTGGAGACAAGTTAATGGTCAGATCTATGGAGAATTCAGGTTTCTGTGGAATCTTTGAGCTATAAAACATCTGTAATTGAATAAATGCAAGGCAGAAATGTTTAATGCCATACTGTGGAACATTCATGGCAGGTCAGGCACATGCACACCCCACAGAGCGATCAGGAGTCTAACCCACAACCCTCATTGAACGCCCAGACCAAAATATAAAAGCTTTCAACTTGGAAAATATTTTTGTCACCCTCAAAAAAAATCACATCTTAACTGAGTAGTGATCTCATGAATGTCAAGTGATTGAACCAAAGTTTGTTGTTTTGTGGGGTTTGTGGAGCAGACAGCCAGCGGTGTGTTCGAGGCCTGTGGGACATGTGACGTTCCTCTGGGAGACATGCAGTAATCCTGTGTAATCCTGCTGCAGCTGATGCCACTGTTTCCACACACACAGAGACCAGAAGCTCTCATGGAGCAGACCACACAGCTCTTAAACACACCAACCAACTTACACAACAAGACCCGGCCTGGTCACTAAGTACTACAGGAGTCAAGTAATCACTACTACCATCCTAACTCAGACTGACGCTAGTAGTAGTAGTTCTAGTAGTAGTAGTAGTTCTAGTAGTAGTGGTAGTAGTAGTGGTAGTAGTAGTTCTAGTATAAGTGGTAGTAAGTTCTAGTAGTAGTAGTAGTAGTAGAAGTAGAAGTAGTGGTAGTAGTAGTAGTAGTAGTAGAAGCAGTAGTTCTAGTAGTAGTTCTAGTAGTAGTAGTAGTAGTAGTAGTAGTTCTAGTAATAGTAGTATTAGTAGTTCTAGTAGTTGTAGTAGTAGTAGTAATTTTAGTCATTGTAGTAGTACTAGTAGTAGTAGTAGTAGTAGCAGCAGTAGTAGCAGTAGTAGCAGTAGTAACAGTAGTAGTTGTTCTAGTAATAGTAGAAGTAGTTCTAGTAGTTGTAGTAGTAGTAGTAATTTTAGTAGTTCTAGTAGTATTAGTAGTAGTAGTAGTAGTAGTAGTAATTCTAGTAGTAGTAGTAGTAGTACTAGTAGTTGTAGTAGTAGTAGTATTAGTAGTAGTAGTAGTAGTTGTTGTTGTAGTAGTAGTTCTAGTTGTAGTAGTAGTAGTAGTAGTAGTAGTAGTAGTTCTAGTAGTAGTAGTAGTTCTAGTAGTAGTAGTAGTAGTTCTAGTAGTAGTAGTAGTAGTAGTAGTAGTAGTATTAGTAGTAGTAGTAGTAGTAGTTCTAGTAGTAGTACTAGTAGCAGCAGTAGTAGCAGTAGTAGTAGTAGTAGTAGTAGTAGTAGTAGTAGTAGTAGTTGTTCTAATAGTAGTAGTAGTAGTAGTTGTAGTAGTTGTTCTAATAGTACTAGTAGTAGTAGTAGTAGTAGTATTATTATTATTATTATTATTATTATTATTATTATTATTTATTATTAGTAGTAGTAGTAGTAGTAGTAGTAGTAGTAGTAGTAGTAGTAGTAGTTGTTGTTCTAATAGTAGTAGTAGTAGTAGTTGTAGTAGTTGTTCTAATAGTACTAGTAGTAGTAGTAGTAGTAGTAGTAGTAGTAGTAGTAGTAGTAGTAGTGGTAGTAACAAAACCAGTGATGGAAAGAATATTGAAAATTTGTACTCAGGTAAAACTGCAGTGACTAATGAGGCTAATAATGTACTCAATTACAAGTACAAGAACTGTGGTAAAAATGTACTTTAAGGTGCACTGAGGAGGAAGTTGTTTTTAACACAAAAAGTGTTATTTTAACTATCTGAAAGTTAAATGAGGGTTCGAGTTGGGGTTATTTGCCAGAGTTGATATGGTTGTTATTTAAAGTTAATTCAACTTCCCCTAGTGTTCAATCAACAACCCTTAGTGTTAATTTGGCAACTCCCACCCACCACTTCAAACTCCTGCGAGGGAAGACCAGTTTGAACCAGTTTTGTACATAATTTCATCTTAAATTAACTCAAAGTGCAAAAATAAAACACCTATGCTAAATCAGGATAACCCTACAAAGTGTTATCTGTTTACTCTCAGAACATTAATATAACTCTTGATTTCGGGGTTAAACCGGAACTTTGGACCAGTGTTACTTAATTTACAATTCCAAAAATGTGAAATTACTCCTTACTGGAAGAAATTGGACTCATATAAACCTTGAGAAAAAGTTACAGTTGATTCTGTTAGAGTCAATTTTAACACTTCACTTTTTGTTGTGTGTAGTTGAGGGTTTGCCACCTGCTTTTGTAAATGGGGACGTTGTTGCTGTGTCTTGACTGTTCCACAAAAGATTAAATCTCTCTATCTCAAGAGGAGACAACTACAGGCTATGTTACAGATCAGATCTGTGGAGAGGCAACCCTAGTCACAGAGAGAATGATTGTTTTTCTAAGTAGCAGCAACATCCATAATGAATAAATGCTAGATGTTTTTATGGATGTGTCATTGCTCTGCCTGGAATGTTCCACAGTATGACATTAAACAATTCACCTTTACTTTTTTTCAATTACAGGTGGTTTTATAGCTCAAAAACACCTATAAAAACAGGGATTCTGACTGTGAGCAGGGTCGCCTCTCCACAGATCTGATCTGTAACTTGGTCTTGTTTGGTCTCCATGATAATATAAAGTTTAATACCATACTGTGAAACATTCAGACAAACCAATAACATCTCCATGGAGACAAGCAGGTTGCACAGTGCACCTTTAAGTAAAAGTAAAATGTGTAAAACACATCTCTGCCCACGCCAGTCCATCTTTCCCACAATCAGGGAATAATTAAGCTCCACAAAATGCTTCTTAAAAAAATAAAAGTATATATTTATATAACTGTACATTGTATCTATACAGCAAAAAATCAGTTTTACAATACACATGGGGGGAAACTTTTACTAATTTATGAGAAAAAGAGTTTGGTATTGCAGAAATTACTACACTATATTATAAATTATCTGACCACCCCCTGAAATAAATCATTCTGCAACCCTCAAGTTTGAGAACCACTGATCTGGAGTACCTAGGCGGAGCATTTTGTAATGATACAACGTGCTGGGGGTGTTCTACATGGATGGCTATTGGAGGAATGTTCTCCACTTACCATGGTGACACAATGCACACATTAACAAATGCAGCCAAATCAGTTTTAAGATCGTCTGAAAAAAAAAAAATAGAGCTTCTAACAGGGTAGTGCTTTCAATTAGTCATGTTTGAGTTGGAAGAAACCCACCCAGACACACAGAGAACATGCAAACTCCACACAGAAACACCACTTTTACCATGTGAAAAGAAAAGAACATGCAAACTCCACATGGAAACCCCCCTTGTATCATTTGAAAAGAAAAAAATATATACAAACTCCACATGGAAACCCCCTTTATCATCTGAAAAAATAAAGAGAACAAGCAAACTCCACACAGAAATGCCCTCTTATTGTCTGAAAAGAAAAGAAAAAAAAACACACAGTAGAGCTTCTAACAGAGTAATGATTTCAGTTAGTCATGTTTGAGTTGGAGACAACCCACCCAGCCACAGGTAGAACATGCAAACTCTACACAGAAACCACTACTTATCATCGGAAAAAAAGAAAACAAAAAAACACACACACACAAAATAGAGCTTCTAACAGGGTAGTGCTTTCAGTCAGTCATATTTCAGTTGGAAGAAACCCTTCCAGACACAGGGAAAACATGCAAACTCCAGACAGAAACACCACTTTTTTCATCTGAAAAGAAAAAAAGAACATGCAAACTCAACAAACGTATTGTTTGAAAAGAAAAGAAACCACACACACACACACAAATAGAGCTTCTAACAGTGCTTTTAGTTAGAATTATGTTTGAGTTGAAGGAAACCCACAAGGACACAGACACAGGGAGAACATGCAAACTCCACAAAGAAAACCCCATCTTATCGTCTGAAAAAAGTAGAGTAGAGTAGTAGAGTAGAGTAGTACTTTCTGAACAGGGTTGTGCTGTCAGTTAAAGTCATGTTTGAGTTGGAGAAAACCCAGTCAGACACATGGAGAACAGAGAGAACATGCAAACTCTACACAGAAACTCCTACTTATCATCGGAAAAAAAAACACACACACACAAAATAGAGCTTCAAACAGGGTAGTGCTTTCAGTCAGTCATGTTTGAGTTGGAGTAAACCCACCAAGACATAGGGAGAACATGCAAACACTGCACAGAAACCCCCCTTTTATCGTCTGAAAAGAAAAAGAAAAAAAAACAAAATAGAGCTTCTAACAGGGTAGTACTTTCAGTTATAGAGTCATGTTTGAGTTAGAGGAAACCCACACAGTCACAAGCAGAACATGCAAACTCCACACAGAAACCCTCCTCTTATCGTCTGAAAAGAAAAAAAAACAAAGTAGAGTAGAGTAGTACTTACTGAACAGGCTAGTGTCTTCAGTTAGAGTGATGTTTGAGTTGGAGGAAACCCAGTCAGACACAGGGAGAACATGCAAACTCTACACAGAAACCCCTACTTATCATTGGGAAAAAAAAAAAAAAAAAACACAAAAAAATTGAGCTTCTAATAGGGTAGTGCTTTCAGTCAGTCATGTTTCAGTTGGAAGAAACCCTCCCAGACACAGGGAGAACATGCAAACTCCACACAGAAACCCCCCTGTTAGCGCCGCGATTGAACCAGAGATTATCTCATACGAGTTTTTAAATTTATTACAGTTTTCATTACGCCTTAAATGAGCCACTCCGGAGCTAAACGGTAGAACACACACAGGAGACTCGATCAGCGGCGTCTGTTCTGTCACCGCGTCACATTGTAACGCCACCAAGCCTATTCATAAATCAGAGCCCAAATTGATTAGTCGTCACTGCGAGAGGGCATCCCAATGACGAAGGGTTAATACTCCGCCGTACGTGCCGCTAATGCCAACGCGCTAACGCCAACACCACCACCACCACCACCTCCTCCTCCTCTTCCTCTTCTTCCTCCTGCATCCTCGCCGTGTTTAATCAGAGCTCGAGGAAAAAGCTGAGGCAGGTGGATGAAGGTCGCACTGATGTTGGGCATTACGGTGACTCATGGGTAACTCTGTGGACACGCGGAGAACGAGGAGAAGGAGGAGGAAGGGCGTAAGTGTAAGAGACAGCGAGACGTGACCCCCATGTGGGATTTAGCGCGGTCTGAGCCAAAAGTGCTTAAAGGGGCGAGAAGGAGCTGATTTATGGCGGAGGAGGTACACGGCCGGGGCGTGAGTGTTTGTACAAGGCCCGCTGTGGCAAATCACCGGTGACAGGTGACGTGACGCGTTATTAGCCGACGGAGACGCGACAAGACATGTTGGAATTCTGTTGAACCTTGACTATGCGCTGTGGAAACTAAATATTAAAGCAGATTATTATGCAAAATGGACTTTTCAGAGCTTTCAATCATCTTATAGCTATTTCCCCGTCTCATTTGCCCTCTCGGAGAAGTTTTACACGCCCACTTACTTTGTCCTTCAATTTTATTTTCTTAATCGGTGATAAGCGTAAGATTCAGCATCGCATAATCATTTTGGTACAAATGAAAACAGTAACTTCAGGGCTCCTCTTTTATGATGACGTTTACAGCAATGTCAACTCTGGGCACTGCAGTTTTCTGACTCGGAAGTATTTTTCGCACCATAGGACTAAAGCCTCAAAAGCCTCCAAACCCATCAAAAAACGACCCACAATCCAGAGCGCACTATACACGAATCCACTCGGGTGTCCCACGACTTCAGTAAACTACAAAGCCTTAACACCCACAGCGCACGCAAACACGCACTGAGCAGACAGCGAAAAACACCTGCAGCCACACTCATCATTTCACGCCGACGAGGAACGGAACGGAGGAATGAACCAAAAAAGCGAGCCCAATGTGCCACTTCTAGACACAACTGAACAACTGAGTCACTGCGAATATGCCGACAATCCAGCGGTCCCAGACAGCACCCTCCCTACACGCCACAACTGAACAAAGCCCAGAATCACCGTGAACGTGCCAAACAAAGTCCCACTGACCCATCCAACTGTTGTGTTTCGTTTAAAGTCCGGTGCGGTTTATTTGTGAAAAAAGTTTGAAAATAGACCATTCTATGACAGTGCGCCTAATAGTGCAGAAAATACGGTAAATTGATTTAGATTAATATTGCGGTTACATGCTGCTATTTAGACATTGATGTCTAATGGTCGGAGTAGCGGCATAAACATTATTTTTCAAGCAGGGGTGTAGCAGGCATGGTACATGGGGGTACAACATCCACCCACTTCTAACGACGTGAGATATAAAAAAAGAATAAATATAAAATAGCTACAACTTAAATGTCAAACCGGAGTGATTGGCAATGGTGAAAATGCTGCACTACTGTCCTATAGTCACCTGAGACATGAGGGGGCGCAGACAAACACCCACCTTCATGATCCTCATCAACTTGAGACACCCCCCTCCTAGACGAAGATGTAACTTATGTAACTTCTTGAGCATTTTGAGTTTGTGTAAGTTTTAGTCCTCCAAGCGTGCCGGTACCAAGGGTCTCAAAGGTCATTACAGTGGCCATTTTGAGGACATTTGACTATTCAGAAGAAGTTTGTTTTAAAATGTTATGGCAACAGTCCTACATTTCCATTATTCTTATGCTCCATTCTAATGCGCTTGGGACTCGTGGAAAAACTGACCTCCTCCTCAGGAAAGTGCATTGGAATGGGATTCTGAAACACAAACTTGGGCTAGTTCGGCACAGACTGAGTCAGTTGGATTTACGTCACAGCAAAAATGGCAGCACACAGTATTTTAATTATTTTACTTATTCGATATTTTACCAGGAGAGACAGTTGAGAAATCCTTCTCATTTACAGTGACGACCTGACCAAGAGGCAGGATAAAACAGCACAAACAGAAAACACTCACGCATCAACCACAACATGAAACAGTGAATAGAACCATGAGACAGTGAAACATTTGCAGATTAAAAATATAAAAGTGTTAAAAGCATGTGAAATGATCTTATAAAATACTCTGGATGGAGTTTTTAAAAGTCGGCAGAAGTAAAAACAAACTAAGTTTTAAAGTGTGTTGAAGGTGTTTCCAGTCACTGCTGCAGAGACTGAAATGAGGAGCATCCCAAAGCTGTGCGGGCTTTAGGAACGACCAGGGTCATGTATCTGTTGGAGAGCTGTGTGCGTCTGGAGCTGTGAATGTGCAGGAGTGAGCTGAGGTAGGACAGAGTGTCACCATAAAAACATTTATAAATGAACAATAACCAGTGAGTTTGTCTGTGAGTGTGGAGAGAGGCCACTTCATCGGGGAGTAAAGTATAAACCAGGAGAATCATCTTTTGGCCATTTTGATGTGTTAAGTTGTGTATGTGTGTCTTTTAAAAACTTTGTAGTGACATTTAGACTTTCTTTCACATCATTAGACAGTAGACACAATTTTTTTTTTTTTTTTTTTTTTTTCTGAACATGTAATAGTCAAATTGCCATAATTGAGTCGCCAACAGCTAACACACTCTATTTATTAGCAGGAGCTGGCGACGTTACATTAAACTTTCTCGGACATCCATATTTTCCCCAACTGTTGCAATGGAATGCATTTACAAAGGATGTCGGCAGAACATACTCTGATTTATCGACTACCAACATTTAATAGAATGTGACAATAAACCCCTGATATATGCTCCTACTGAAATCAAAAAGTTTACTGTAATCACAATACACACATCAAGAATCTCAAACTTCCGGTCATTGCACAGTGCATACTGGGAAGGATTTTCTGAAAAAGTGAGCATCAAACCACCATGTTTGATTTTACAGTGGGGTGCGGCTATTGACAAAGCCGATCTTTTCTAGTCTTTTGAACCATATCACTTTTGTTTCTGGTTCTGATATCGTCATATTTTAGTTTTGGGATTCGGGTGGTGGTTGTTGGATCCTAACAGCGGAAAACGGCTCAAGAAATTTGTTTGCGAACTCCATAAATGCAAAAGGGAATCAGATGTGTAACTGCAAACCTCCGTTCAAACTCTTTCTCTTCCCAACGGAATTGAAAAATAGTGAAAGGCGAAGGCGATGGGCAGGATTTATCCATGGGAAGGATGAAAAAGATCATCTTTGACTGCTTAAATCATCACGATTTTGCAGCGAACATTTTGTATGTGGAGCCATCAAAGCAAAACCCTGATCCCTCACTCAGCCTTGGTTACGAATTTAAAAAGTCAAAGCCAAAGTGAAAGGCACCAACTGTTCACCAAGAAACACCTTCCACTGCAAAGTGACAAAGACATGATGTTGCTGTAAAACCACAAAAACAAGAAAGTGTGAGCTCAATCTGTTTGTCTTTTGCAACTCTCACTTAACAAACGGGATCCCACTTTGATGACGCTCCACATACAAAATGTCCGCTGCAAAATCGGGATGATTTAGGCAGTCAAAGATTACCTTTTTGGTTCTTCCTGTAGATCAATCCTGCCCATCGCCTTCGCCTTTCACTATTTTTCAATTCCGTTGGGAAGGGAAACAGTTTGAACAGAGGTTTGTAGTCACACACATCTGATTCCCTTTTGCATTTATGGAGTTTGCAAACAAATTTCTCCAGCTGTTTTCTGCTGTTAGGATCCAACAACCACAATTACGATGTCCGAATCCCAAAACTAAAATATGACAATACCAGAACCAGAAACAAAAGAGATATGGTTCAAAAGACTTTAAAAGACCGGCTTTGTCAATAGACGCATCCCACTGGGAAAACAAACGTGGCGGTTTGATGCTCACTTTTTCAGAAAATCCTTCCCAGTATGCATTGCGTGATGACCGGAAGTCTGAGATTCTTGATGCGTGTATTATAACTGGCATGTCAGCTTATTTGGATTTAGTTGTAGAATCTGGCATCCAAAAACAAGAAAATGTGCTTTTCTGATGGAATAATCAGCTGCATGTGAGTATATGTCATCAGGTTTCTATCAGTAAAATCTATGTCTTCATTAAGAGCTTTTCGATTCAGTGCTTCTCATTTCAGGCTTAATTATCCACTCATTGGTTAAAGACACAGTGTGTAACTTCGCTGCTGGAGGATCCGCCTTCTTGTCTACATGTAATTGCTTTGCAGCGGTCCACAGTACGGCATTAGACTTATCGATCTCCATGGAGACAAGCGGGCAATACTTCAGGCCAAGTTAAAGGTCAGATCTGTGGAGAGGTGACCCCGCTGACAGTAAGAATGCATTATATCCTGGGTATTCTTGAGCAATAAAAACACTTATAACTGAGCAAATGCAAAAAAAATAAAAATTAAATAAAAAATGTGTATGTTTAATGCTGCGCTGTGGAACATTCCAGAGAAAGCAATAAAGAGATTCTGTGTCTATAGAACATCCTGGTTAAAGGTCATAAAGGACACGAAAATCAAAATAGCTTGAAATGAAATACATTTTTCAACCCCATGGGCAAATTGTTTTCTTTGAGACAAAACCACAACCCAACCAGCCAAATTCATAAAGAAAATAAAACATACTGTACACAGATAATAGGAAAAATGTCAGTGATTTCCCTCGTGTATCACTAGTGCTTAGCTCCACTTCTAGAGTTTATTCAGAATTCACGCTCTATCTTTTATCTATCTTATTTAGAGACTGAAACAACTGTCCTCTACTATTGTGCCTTTTACAATGTCCACCCGTAAAACATAAAGTACATAATTAAACTACAGAAAATGGCAATAAGAATAATTAAGAAAGAAAGCAGGATTTCACGCTCTACTAAAGAAGTGCTCATGAAATCTAATATCTTAAAATTTGTGTACATAGTTAAACCATTGTGTAACTTTTCGATTATTATTATTCTATTTTCTATTGCTTTGTCTGGAATGTTTCACAGCATTAAATATTTCAATCTTCATGGAGATCAAAGCAGAGCAAGTTACAGGTCAGATCTGTGGAGAGTCATATGAGTCAAGACTTCTGTGCCTGAGATACTGATTTAAGTAAATGGATATTGTTAAGTTGTTTAGAGCTGGTTCAGTCCTGGTTTAGTCCTGGTCCAGTTCTGTTTTAGTCCCAGTTCAGTCCTGATTTAGTCCTGTTTTAGTCCTGGTTCAGTCTTGGTTCAGTCCTAGTTCAGTCCTGGTTCAGTCCTGGTTAAGTCCTGGTTTAGTCCTGGTTTAGTCCTGATTTAGTCCTGTTTTAGTCCTACTTTAGTCCTGGTTCAGTCCTGGTTTAGTCCTGGTTTAGTCCAGGTTTAGTCCTGGTTTAGTCCTGATTCAGTCCTGGTTTAGTCCAGGTTTAGTCCTGTTTTAGTTCTGTTCAGTCCTGATTTAGTCCAGGTTTAGTTCTGTTTTAGTCCTTGTTCAGTCCTGGTTCAGTCCTGGTTTAGTCCTGGTTTAAACCTGTTTTAGTCCTACTTTAGTTCTGATTCGGTCCTGGTTTAATCCTGGTTCAGTCCAGGTTTAGTCCTGTTTTAGTGCCGGTTTAGTCCTGTTTTATTTCTGGTTCAGTCCTAATTTAGTCCAGGTTTAGTTCTGTTTTAGTCCTGGTTCAGTCCTGGTTCAGTCCTGATTTAGTCCTGTTATAGTCCTGGTTTAGTCTTGTTTTGTTGAGTTGTCATGGGCTTACAATTCTTTTTTTGCCAATACAAATACAAATAAAAAATCTATAGTTTTTTTTTCTTTGTTTGTTTTTTATGTGAACGACCAAAAATAAACTTTATTCATTCATTCATTCTGCTTTAGTTTTCTATCTCTGTTCTACCTGCCTATGCTGTCACTATGTTTTAGCTGTATTCTTCCGTGCACACACACACACACACACACATGTGCGCACACACACACATATAGTAAGTAGCTTCATTTCCCTGTCACTTGTGTAATAGCTCACCTGCGCTCACACAAACCAGGCCCTGTGTTATCTGTCAACACAAATTGAACAGCGCTGATAAGGAGAATGGGATTTCCAGTGGCTGACACCTCTGGCTCCATACATACATGCACAAACCTACATGCATGAAAAAAAAAAAAAAAACACACACACATTCGCAGAGATATTTGCAATTCATTCTGCTGTAAAAGAGATCGCATATATTTGTCAGTTGCAAATCGAGTGGAGCTGGCCAACTGAAACTGATGTGATCCTCTAATGGAACTGGGTTAAATATAATTTTCATTGTGTCTAAAATATACAAATGTGGATAGACAAAACACAAAATCTTATATTGTTGTTGTTCACTGTGTTAAGATTGGTTATTTAATGGGCCACCATTACTATTATAATTCATTTTAAAGGGCCCATCTCATGCAAAATCAACTTTTCAGAGCTTTCTACCTTCTAACAGTGATGTGTGAGCCTTGTATTTGTCGCCGAAGTGGATTTTAGATTGATTCTGCGTTTTTTTAACTAATCGCAGCGCATTTCTGCCACTCTCCTATATGACAACGAACTAAAGCTGCTACAACGATGACGCGGCAGCTACACCTATGACGCATTTGACGTAGCAGAAAGAGCTTTGCACCCGCCTCCACCCCACCTTCACCCCTCATCGGCTGACAATTCCCACATGAACACCTAAACAAAAGCGACAGTATAAGCTAATTATTCTACACTACACTGTACATATAATAATTCTTAACCTGATTCCGGGTGAAACACATGGCTGAAGCGGCTGAACGCGCTGTATCGCCATAATGAATAAAAGTTTATTTCTACCGCTATCAGGGTGCACACCTGTCTCCCCTCCCTCCCTGAGATGGGCGGAGGAAGGGCGGCTCACTCAGAGCCTACGTCACGTTTGGAGGGCGGAGCCTGTGTTTTCTCAGGACGGGCGGGGGGATGAGCAATAGTCGGCCTTTCACAGTTCCTGGTCTGTGACTGTCTCCAAGAAATCAGTAAAATTTCAGAACTATTGTGTAATGGATGTTCCAAAACCCAAATTGTGCTTGTGTATGTGCAGAAGATACAATGAGAAAAGAGTTATTTTGTATGAGATGGGCTCTTTAAAGGCGCTGTATTTGACTTTTACTGCCTTAAAAATGTGAAAAACAGATTTACCCCCAATTTACACCAAACCGTAACAGCACACGCTGAGCAGCACACACACAGGCTTGACTTTCCATTTTAACCAGTCTGACAATTTACACCAGCAGTGTCATACGTGCATCCAACGGCCTTTATTACGCACCGCTCAAATTAGGTTGGAATTCAAATTTTGCAGCGTCAACGGAGCGTCTCCAAGCTTTTTAAAATGGGTACACAGTGTCAAAATAAACTTCCAAAGCCTTTTCAAAATACGTTCTCTAAAACCACTACAGTCGTGAAAGGGTTAGGGTTACTTTTGTTTTGTAATATAAAACATAATTCATCAACAATTAATACATAAACAATGTAAAAATGTGAGAATACACAGGCTGGCCTCGCACGAGTAGCTCTGGTGTAAATTGACGCTTTTAAAAGTACACACTAGGGCTGAACGTCGTCTCAATACACTCTGCCACCATTGTTGTTGCCGTTGTTTTTGATTTATGGGTCTGCGCTGAGGTCTATGCACCACAAAGGAATTCACCACCACAACGTGAGGACACTAGGATTTAAACCTGGCGTTTGTGTAAAGTTTAACATGAACCATCTCCGAATGATTGAAGCACAGAACAGACTCACCATCATCAGCAGTTTAGAGGATTTTGAAAGCAAAATTTAAAGTACTAATTAACACTAAAAGCACAGTCTTTCTGGACTTAGGCTCTTTCACATGACACAGAACTGACCCAGGAGTATGTTGTGCTGATGGTAAACGCACAAATAGATTCATGCTCTCTGTGTATTTTGATGGGGATACGCGCCTACACTTGCATAGAGTGTCAAAAAATAGGATAGATCCTATTTTCTAAAGTCTACGCACGCAGGACACGCTGCTCCATACCCTCGCCTAGTGCGTCCAGTGGAGCTGCACTCATTCAGTTTCCACACATTCTAAAAGTTATGCGTCCAAAAGTTGCAGTTTTTACGCTCATATAGGGCGAAATACACATGCAGTGGAGCCAGGCCTCATGGGATCCGAGCGGCTGGTACAAAACATCCAGACAGACGCGCGAAACCCATTTGGTTGGTTATACGTTGTTCTGAGCGGTCCTTCCTTCGCACATATGGCTCTTACTGGGGAAAGCGTTTCTAAGGCCGAGGCACCTAACACCACTCCCCGACCTGAACAGGAGCTGCTCCCACTGGATCAGGACTCTGGTTTGGACCACTGGTCTCCAGTTTGTATGGGCGTATCCCCAACGACAAACCGAGATGACAAAAAAAACAGGAGCAGCTGAAGTGTGCGTTTTCTTCCGGTTGACATAAATACATTCGTGTCTCTGTCCAATCAGAACCCTTCCCCATCCCCAAACACTGAGCGGAATTAAATAAAGACGATTTAACATGTTTTCCATGTAAACCTCAATTTGGAATTATTATTTGTATTTAAACTCGAAGGAGAAGAATTCAATTAAGGTAATTAAATTAAATATCCATCCATCCATCCATTTTCGTCCACTTATCCGGAGCCGGGTCGCGGGGGGAGCAGCCTAAGCAGGGACTCCCAGACTTCCTTCACCCCAGACACGTCCTCCAGCTCCTCCGGGGGGACCCCGAGGCGTTCCCAGGCCAGCCGAGAGACATAGTCCCTCCAGCGTGTCCTGGGTCTTCCCCGGGGCCTCCTCCCGGTGGGACATGCCCGGAACACCTCCCGAGGGAGGCGCCCAGGAGGCATCCGGAACAGATGCCCGAGCCACCTCAACTGGCTCCTCTCGACGTGGAGGAGCAGCGGCTCTACTCCGAGCTCCTCCCGTGTGACTGAGCTCCTCACCCTATCTCTAAGGGAGCGCCCAGCCACCCTGCGGAGGAAACTCATTTCGAGCGCTTGTATCCGCGATCTCGTCCTTTCGGTCACTACCCAGAGCTCATGACCATAGGTGAGAGTAGGAACGAAGACTGACCGGTAAATCGAGAGCTTCGCCTTTCGACTCAGCTCCCTCTTCACCACAACGGTCCGATACAGCAACCGCATCACTGCCGAAGCTGCACCGATCCGCCTGTCAATCTCACGTTCCGTCCTTCCCTCACTCGTGAACAAGACCCCGAGATACTTGAACTCCTCCACTTGAGGCAAAGACTCCCGACCCACCCGGAGAGGGCAAGCCACCTTTTTCCGGTCGAGAACCATGGCCTCGGACTTGGAAGAGCTGATCTTCATCCCAGCCGCTTCACACTCGGCTGCAAACCGCCCCAGTGTACACTGCAGGTCCTGGCTCGATGAAGCCAACAGAACAACATCGTCCGCAAACAGCAGAGATGAAATCCTGTGGTCCCCAAACCGGACCCCCTCCGGCCCCTGACTGCGCCTAGAAATTCTGTCCATAAATACAATGAACAGAACCGGTGACAAAGGGCAGCCCTGGCGGAGTCCAACATGCACCGGGAACAGGTCTGACTTACTGCCGGCAATGCGAACACAGCTCCTGCTCCGGTCATACGGGGACCGGACAGCCCTTAGCAAAGGGCCCCGGACCCCATACTCCCAGAGCACCCCCCATAGGACACCACGAGGGACACGGTCGAATGCCTTCTCCAGATCCACAAAACACATGTGGACTGGTTGGGCAAACTCCCATGAACCCTCGAGCACCCTATGGAGAGTGTAGAGCTGGTCCAGTGTTCCACGGCCAGGACGAAAACCACACTGCTCCTCCTGGATCCAAGGTTCGACCATCGGCCGGATTCTCCTCTCCAGTACCCTGGCATAGACCTTACCGGGAAGGCTGAGGAGTGTGATCCCCCTATAGTTCAAACACACCCTCCGGTCCCCCTTCTTATACAGAGGGACCACCACCCCGGTTTGCCAGTCCAGAGGTACTGTCCCCGACCGCCATGCGATGTTGAAGAGGCGTGTCAGCCAAGACAGCCCCACAACATCCAGAGACTTCAGGTACTCAGGACGGATCTCATCCAACCCCGGAGCCTTGCCACCAAGGAGCTTGCCAACCACCTCAGTGACTTCGGCCAGGGTGATGGATGAGTCCGCCTCCGAGTCCCCAGCCTCGGCCTCCTCCTCGGAGGACGTGACGGTGGGATTGAGGAGATCCTCAAAGTACTCCTTCCACCGCCGGACAACGTCCCCAGTCGAGGTCAGCAGCTCTCCCCCCGCACTGTAAACAGTGTTGGTGAAGGACTGCTTTCCCCTCCTGAGGCGCCGGACGGTTTGCCAGAATCTCTTTGAGGCCGTCCGATAGTCCTTCTCCATGGCCTCCCCGAACTCCTCCCAGCTCCGAGTTTTTGCCTCCGCGACCACACGGGCTGCAGCACGCTTGGCCCGCCGGTACCCATCAGCTGCCTCAGGAGTCCCCCGAGCCAGCAAAGCCCGATAGGACTCCTTCTTCAGCTTGACAGCATCCCTTACTTCCGGTGTCCACCACCGGGTTCGGGGATTGCCGCCGCGACAGGCACCACAGACCTTACGCCCACAGCTCCGAGCAGCTGCATTGACAATAGAGGCCGAGAATGAAGCCCACTCGGACTCCATATCTCCGGCCTCCCCCGGAATCCGGGAGAAGTCCTCCCGGAGGTGTGAGTTGAAGGTCCCTCTGACAGAGGCTCCACCAGACGTTCCCAACAGACCCTCACTACACGCTTGGGCCTGCCAGGTCTTTCCGGCTTCCTCCTCCGGCAGCGAACCCAACTCACAACCAGGTGGTGATCAGTTGACAGCTCAGCCCCTCTCTTCACCCGAGTGTCCAAGACACGCGGCCGGAGATCAGATGACACGACGACAAAGTCGATCATCGACCTCCGGCCTAGGGTGTCCTGGTGCCACGTGCACTTATGGACACCCTTGTGCTCGAACATGGTGTTCGTTATGGACAAACTGTGACTAGCACAGAAGTCCAATAACAAAACACCACTCAGGTTCAGATCGGGGAGGCCGTTCCTCCCAATCACCTCTCTCCAAGTGTCACTGTCGTTGCCCACGTGGGCGTTGAAGTCCCCCAGGAGAACAACGGAGTCCCTGGTCGGTGCACTGTCTAGTGCCCCTCCCAAGGACTCCAAGAAGGCCGGGTACTCTGCACTGCTGTTCGGCCCGTAGGCCGACACCACAGTGAGAGACCTGTCCCCGACCCGAAGGCGCAGGGACGCGACCATCTCGTTCACCGGGGTGAACTCCAACACACAGCGACTGAGCTGTGGGGCAATGAGCAGGCCCACACCAGCCCGCCGCCGCTCCCCGCGGCCAACGCCAGAGAAATGGAGAGTCCAGCCCCTCTCAAGGAGTTGGGTTCCAGAGCCCAAACTGTGCGTGGAGGTGAGGCCGACTATATCTAGTCGGTAACGCTCAACCTCCCGCACAAGCTCAGGCTCCTTCCCCCCCAGCGAGGTGACATTCCATGTCCCCAGAGCTAGTCTCCATGTCCGGAGATCTGGTCGCCGAGGCCCCCGCCGTCGACTGCTGCCCAGATCTCTCTGCACCGGCCCCATATGGATCCTCCTGCGGGTGGTGGGCCCATGTGAGGACGGCCCCACGTCGCTCCTTCGGGCTGAGCCCGGCCGAGCCCCGTGGGGGGAGGCTCGGCCACCAGGCGCTCGCTGGCGAGCACCCACCCCAGGCTCCAGGGTGAGGCCCCGGTGACGCCAATCCGGGCGACGTAACTGGCCTCTGTGTTGCACTCATCATTTAAATTAAATAAAAATAATTAATTTATGTAACAGTGCACTTCCTGTTTTACAGACGACAGACCTCTTTGATGCAGACAGCTCACAGTAGGCTTATTTTCACCCTATGAGCTGCTTTTACAATATATGTGGGAACTACTGTGAAAGACAAAGTAGATTAAAAACACTGGCTACAGTGTCTTGGGTTGAACAGTAGAAGTGGGACGAGACAGAATTCTCACAAGACGAGACTAGACACGAGATAAGGTAAACGAGATCAAGACAAGGCAAGATTTTGATATGAATTATAATAAATCAATTGTGGCGTTCAGTTCACAGTTTTGGTCTTTACATACTTTTGCTACTTTTAGTACTTTTGCAGTCATTTTTACACTGCTTTTTGGAACTATGGCTTTTCATAACCTTATCCCACCAGCGTTCATTTCGTTTTTTGTCAAATCAAAATATTAACACATGGGAGAAAAAAATCTCTTCCAGATAATTTTCCTCATGCGTACATGATCTTGTGGCAAATTTATTTTGCAAGAACTTGGGGTACGAGTTCTTTTCCCGTCCCTGTTCAGTAAGACAGTAAGAGCAGTTTTCTCAGATAATGTTATGTAATACAAACTAAAAGTCTACTAGGCATTTTGAGAAATGATAACGCTTCTTATTTTGTATTTTGCAGAGTCACACATTCTCTTTACAAAACTGTGCCTCTTTCATTTCCAATATTTTGTGTGAGAAAGCTACTTCTTTAGCCACAGCTGCCCTGGGGACAGAAAGATGCTGCCAATCTGCACCAATGGCTCAGTATATTTATATGAGAAATCAGATCACTAGTATAAAACACTGATGAGTTGAATTTTAGAGTAACTGTTGTATTTGGAAAAGAAAGTACAATGAATTTTAAAATAACATTTAAATTTTTAAACATTCAATTTTCATTTTTGGTTTTGCTCACTTTAGTTAAACCTTTGTTGCATATTTTTGTCTAAACCTGCCCAGGTGTGAACAGTCAGAGATGTCATGTAACATTTCCAAACTCTGATTACTCATGCACACACCACAGGCGACTGTCAGCAGCTACATCAATGCTCCAGTTTCATTGTCTTTTTGTGTTCGTGTTGTCACAATACTAAAATTTCAAACTTGATTTCAACACTAAGGAATTTAAATTTTAATATTCAACACCGATGATCACAATGATAATAAAAACACTCTAGACAAGAATGTGATTTTCAACATTAAATGGTAGTACTTTCATTTCTATTCCCATGTGGTCTTATATGTGTGTAATCCCTCAGTGGTCCAGGTAGGTTCCATAGTGGTCCATGGGTGTACACTAGTCTATGTGCTCTTATACTTCTGATACAGCTTCATATCATTCTAAAGACATTCAGGAAAGGTTCATTTCTGTCCTGTGATTGTGACATTTTTAGTATTGATACCTGCTCAAATCAGTATTTAGTTTTGATATTACACCAGGAGCATCAGCAGCACATAACATAGGCAGAGCTGCACATGTGCACACTTTTAAAACTTTCAACTTACCCCAGAGGCACCAGAGCTGCTCCTGTGATGCAAGCTCTGTGTATTATCATGTTTAAACTCTAAACTCTGTGTATTCTCACGTTTAAACTCTAAACTCTGTGTATTCTCACGTCTAAACACATTTTTTTTTTTACATTGTTTATTTATTTTTTTCTGAATTATGCTTTAAATCACAAAACAAAGGTTGACAACAAGAGAGACGATGCTTTGCAGAGGTGCTCACATTAATGAAGCTACTACCATAAAATCTGGACTATTGAGCGCATCTGAATATAAGCCACATCAACTAAATTTTGACAAAATATTTAAATTGTACTTATATAGGCCGCACCTGAATATAAGCCACAGGTGTCCACGTCTTCAAGAACGTTATTAAGTTCAGGGCCGTCTGCTCTTATCGCCTCTGAAAGATTTTGTCATCTTTTTCAGTCAGTTCGTCACGCTGCCATCGCCAACGTCTCATCATTGACTCATCGATGTCAAGTTCACGTGCAGCAGCTCTATCACTATTTCCTTCTTCCACAGCCACATCACTCGCTGTAAACTTAAAAGCTGCATCATCTGCATTTCTTTGTGTGTTTTCCTGAAGAGGGTGTGTGTATGAAGTGCAAAATAACTTTTCAAAACACAATCAAACAAGCATCTTCCTCAGCACATCACCCTCATTTCTCTCCGCACTCTACTGTGCACGTCTCCTGCAGAAAGAGTCTCTGTCTTGTCTGTATAATGTCAGTATCTTGGAGGATTTCAGCAGATTTCAGACTCTCTCGTGGGCAGGGTTAGTTCTATCAATCAGGTGTGAGTGAATGTTCGGCTACTGAAATATGAGACGTTTCTTCTCATCATTTAACGCATACGGGTAAGACGTATCCCCTTCACTAATGTCATTTAGCATCATAACTTATTTTATCACACGGCGATAAACCATTTGATTGCACTGACAATATCGCTGGCTAGTGTAGAAACTTCAGGTTAACCCTAGATCCATGTGTAATCGCACAGACAGCAACGTTTTCTGCACTCAGGCTGCACGTATCCACTATGTTGCCAAACTATAGACCATATATATGAAAGTACAATGTGCCAAACAAATAATCTGTCCACATATTCGGCGCATTGTTTTATTAGCCGTAGGGTTCAAAGTGAGAATAAAGTAGTGGTTTATAGTCTGGAATTTATGGTAATTCACTTTTGTCATCTGCTCCACGCGCCTTTTCCTTCAGAAGTTCTTGTAAAGTTTCTGTCTGTTGTCATAAAGTGTTTTACATTTTTCCTTTAAGGCTGTAAACTTTCCATAGTCGATCACGAGTCATTCCCTGAGCTCCTGATGCGACGCACTGTGTTTGCATGACTAAAGTGGTTTTAGAGAACGTATTTTGAAAGGGCATCGTAAGTTTATTTTGACACCACGTGCTTATTTCCTGCTTTTCCCCTGCTAAAAAGCCTGGAGACGCTTCACAGACGCTGCAAAATTAGAACTCCAACCTAATTTGTCCGGCGCGTAGAGTAATGACGGCCGTTGGATGCACGTATGACACTGCTGGTGTAAACTGTCCGACCGGTTAAAATGGAAAGCCAAACCGTGTGCTGTGCTGCTGCTCTTGTGCGCTGTTACGCTTTGGTGGTAGTTTTAATATCAATTAGTAGCTGATCTTCAATAGTTCTGGCAATCTTATTTTGCAAAAGAGAGCAAAATCCTTCCTCGAACCAAGCATATATGAATAGAAAATGTTGGCTCAATTGAGTTCTAGATCTGAGCATATATGAATAGAAAATGTTTTGTCAGTTGAGTGCTGGAGATGCCATTAGAGACCAGGCTGCATATTCCCTGTACTAATGGTCAGATAACATCCCCGCAATAATTCTTTAATATCGCACAGGAGTCACATGACGCCGAGCCCCGCCCCCTCCGCCACTCTTCACATTATTAAAGCTAACGAGGCATATGTTATTATTCAGGGGGCCATTACGTTTACCACCTCCACAGAGACCAAGGAGAGACAAGGTCAGAGGCAGACACGAAACAAACCAGGATCCAGGGAGAAGAACCAGACTACAGGTTTCATATCAACACTTTAAAGGGCACATATTAAACTATTTTCTGATCCGTGTAATGTTTCTTCATCACAAATAGACCTGGAGTTGTGTTTTGTTTAATTCACACATGTTTAACACACAAACCCTGTAGATTTAGACTGTGGTTTTTCACCTTCATTAGAATCATTTGGATCATTTCAGCACTGGAATTTCCAACTACAGCTTCAATTACAGTTTCATTCAAAATACTGTTCTACATTTAACATGATTTCTCAATACACATTTTTTTTAAAAAGCCCAACAATGGATTACATTTGTTTATTCAAAGATTAAATGTGTTCTGTGATAAAACCTTGTTGGGCGTTTTTCCTGCTGAGGAGGGTAGGTTTTTGAAAATGATTGTGAATTCACTCAACCCAATCTGGCAACACTGTTGTCTACACTTAGGTCACGTGATGTTGGCGCCTAGGTGACAAAAATGTCAGCTAAACTCAGATAAACCTTGATGTCTCTCATAAATAAAGATTAGATCAGACTGGCACATGAGCCTTTATGGACTAATAATAACGTACGAGTTTTGTCACGTTGGGTTTCACGTAAACTGACTGGATTATTAGCTTTTTGTCTGAGATGTGGAAATGATCACTCGTAACGTTTTATTTAGTCGTGTTTTATTTAGAATCAATATCTACAGAGCCATAAACCAGCACTTTTATCTGCTTCATTCAGTCGTGTTGTGTCCAGTTAAACACCTGTCTACTGTATGAATGCCGGTGTTTTCCAGACTCTCGTAATGCATCGTGGTCTATATTGAGCGCTCTAGTGACCACTGATGCCCACGACATTTCAAGGTGCATTGAGTGCACTACTTTTGGTCATTCTGATTAGGGATGGGCATGAGTAGTTGACTAATTGATAATTCATCATTAAGAATTCCGTTGATCACATTCATTTTTAATCGACAACCAAATGTAGGTTGCCGTGCATAGCGTAAGAAGACAAGACTGAGTCTGACAGCACAAACACTGGAGTTGTGGCCTCACAGTTTGGGCTCTGGCTCCTTGGAGACACTGTAACACTCAGTGAGTGTGTTTACAGCACATCAGAGTCCCGGGTATGATCAGGTTTTTTGAGTATTCCAGTTTCATCATGGTGCATGTGTGTGCAGTATCCCGGTTACTGCAACATAAAGTTGAGTGTGCATGCGTCCAAAAGACAAACACTCTTCATTCTTTTCATCACATCAGTGGCCAAAATAAATAAAGTGACCAACATAAATAAAGTTAGTGAAATGATGTTAAACAAAGAGCTGCGCTAAACCTGTACACGTCTGATCTCTGAAAACATGAACCATCTCCAAAACGACACACACACAGAACACACTCACCATCATCATCATCATCATCATCATCAATCCCTCTGTCACAGAGAGAACACTCATATTCCACTGAGTCCTTTAGTCTGACAGAAGCTGAACCACATCAGGACACAAGGAAAGAGCTGTTTTTTTCAGTGTTTATTGTTTATGTAAATGAGTCATGTGGTTTTAAGTTTAGTTTCTGTTGAACATAAACAAATGTTTCAAAGCTGCATTAAACACATTATAATTTCAAACGGGCTGATGTGGCTCTAGAGTGGTTATGGTTTATGTGTTGTAAAGCTGAATTTATTTATGCAGATTATTTATAGTAAAAATAATGATGATAATTTTAATCTAAAAACATTAATGATTAATCAAAAATCGATTGTTAATTCTTACAACGATCAATTAAATTTTTTTTATCTAATGCCCATTCCGACACCCCTAAAAATGGCGTGACCCCTAGATAGTGCTTTAAATAGGGAATAGTGTGGACTTTCAGACACAGCCCAGGTATGGTTTTGATGACAAAAAACATTATAACATGGCTTAAAACAATAACGATTCACTTTTGCATAATTTAGGAACTTTAAAGGCTGTTAGCATTGAACAAATAAAAGTTTTGTTCCAGATATATTGTAAAAGCAGCTCTTAAGGTCAACATAAGACTGCTGTGTGCTGTCTGCATCTACTGTACTTAGAAAGTGTATTTACTGTCCACAAATCATGAACTAGTGTGCTGTTAGCATGCTAGTTGTAGATAGTATTACAGTGAAAGTAAAACTCCACTATGGCCTCTGAAAGCCCTAAAAACTTAAAACTAATTGCTGTGAATAATTGGGACACTGGGAATGCGGACAGAACCTTAACCAAACCATTAATGGACTGTAAAAATCTGGTGTGGTGTTTGTAAAGAATACTAACAAAACAAAAAAAAATGGGTAAAGTAATAGTATTTTCAGGTGTTGCAGTTTAAATTAAGCTAATAGGAGTAGCTGCCAGTGTCAAAGTCTAGGTTTATTTTGGTCTAGTCCTGTTTTTTTTATCTTAGAAATACAACTCTTGTCCATCTGCGCAGAGATCTCATTGGTTCAGGTTCAGGCGAGTCAGACTCAGAGACTAAACCTGTGAACAAACAGAAGTGAGGGACTTTATCAGATCTGAGCAAACAGCAGTGAAAGGGACGGATGTATTCAGAGATATGGGCCGATACTGTCCCAGCTCTATAGTACACACACACACACACACACACACACACACACACTATAACAGTCTGTGCACACAAGTTTAATATGGAGCAAACAAAGAACATATGGAACACAATATGGAATTATGGTTATCTCTAAACCCTGGAGATATTTGCAGGCAGATAGATATAAAAGTCTCATTATTTCTGTTGTTTTGAAATGCAAAATTTGAAGATTTGGTGTTTTGTTTATAGTAAAAAGTACTTTAAAGGGTACACAGCCGGCACTTTTACTGGTACATTAACCTGCGTATGGAAAATCATTTTTTGCCTACTAACGTCACGCAGGGCAGTCAGTGCAGATTACGCAAGGATAACAGGGCAGTTGGCGCCATATTGGTTCTATCAAACTGTTTTTATGAGGCTTTTCACTGACTAACAGGGAGAGAGAGATTAATCTAACACCGGAGAGCTGAAATATTCCTAAACACTGGTTCCATTCTGATATTTAGGCATTTGTTTACCGTATTTTTCAGACTATAAGGGGCACCAGGTTTAAACCCTAGCCTTGTAGCGTAGTGGCGGTAAATTACTTCACAGCGTATAGACCTTGATGCAGACCCATAAATCAAAAACGATAGCGACAAGGCGACGGCAGCAGTGCGCAATAAGTCGATGCAGAATTATGTGTTGCCTTTACTCATAGAACTATAGATCCATGCCTTTACTCCGCAAGGTTCCTGACTATAGCCATAATGCTTTGACAATCCATCAAGTGGTGTGGCATCATAGGTTCCCAAAGTCGTACTAAAACATTTTGACAGATATTTGAGCGTCGTGTACCACATAAAATCAGTTCAGGTCACTAAGCACAACCAGAATTAATACATAAGGTGCACTGGATTATAAGGAGCACTGTCAATTTTTGAGAAAATTAAAGGATTTTAAGTGTGTCTTATAGTCTGAAAAATACTGTACATTTGCAATTAGAACCAATATGGAGGCAGGTGGCAACAAACAAAACATACAGTTATGTTTTTAGGTAATTTTTTCCGACCAAGAGTTTGTTTTTATACCTGACAGTTTCGACTGCTCACTAACGGTCTTCCTCAGAGTCATCATCATCACGTGACCACTCTGAGGAAGACCGTTAGTGAGCACTCGAAACTGTCAGGTATAAAAACAAACTCTTGGTCGGAAAAAAGAATCTAAGACCAAATGAACCTCACTGGATTAATACATACAGTTTTGTCCCATTCTCAGTGCATGGTCAGATCTCATGTGAAAGCTCAGAACCTCCAGAATGCCCTCCCTGAGCTGCAGCGGCTGCACTAGCACTGACTCATGACTGTCTGCAGAGGCTGGGGTTTAGGTAATGACCATTTTAGTCCTTAAAGGTTTGCACAAACAGCTTTTAGTCATATGAACTGGCAACCCAAATAAGAGACTCGCGTGAGGCTAATTCTGCTCTCTGATTGGATAATTGTCTTGAGAACCACAACTCAAAATTACATGGTACAGTATACGAATGCAACCTATAAAGTAATACAAAGAAGGACTAAACCAGGTCTATACTGATGAGCAACTTAAAGGTCCTATATTACGCAAAATTGACTCTTGTGAGCTTTAAGCCATGTTAGAATCTTGTCAACTCATCACAAACAGACCTGGAGTTGTGTTTGGTTTCATTCACACATGTTGGAGTAACCCTTTATTACCAGAAAAGCAATATTAAATATGAATTAATTAACACAAAAGGACAGTTACGCTGCCATCTTATACTTATCTTTAGCATATCATATTTGAAATTTCTTTTAAACACATGAATAGATTTTGAAGCTTAGATTTTTTTCATTTAGACTGTTCCATAGGTGGACTCCTTTGACTGACTAAACATGCTATTTAGTTTAGTTTATTTATCAGGGACAAAGCACATTAAAACATTAACCAGTCTGCATCTCCAAAGATCAAAATGCTCTGTTCCACCTTGTGATGTCCTGAAGTGGTAGTTTTCAAGTTTTCAACAGCTCCTTTTACCTTCAGTTCAGTAGAGATTGACAATTCCAAGTCTGAAATCATCCAAATGATTCTAGTGAAGGTGTCTGGAGTTTAAAACACAATGGAGCACTTCCTCTATTATCACATGACATCACAAGGTATAACAGCATGTTTCTGTTTAAGAGAAGAGCTCAAACAGAGATGCAGGTGAGTTTGTGTTAAACATGTGTGAATGAAACAAAACACAACATAGATTAGAAAACAGTGTAATATGAGCTCTTTGCATTGCCTACATCCTTTACATTCTAAACCTATGGATGCCTTACACACTGCAGCTGCATATTAAGGGCGTTTCTCCAACTATAAATCAACATTTAAATGCCAATCCTGCTTAAGATATCTCGTACACGAGCCGGGCCGTCCCCTTATCTCAGAGCACGGGGCGGACTGACATTCTGCAGTGAAGTGGAGCTAAACCAGGCCGCTGCCGGGAAAAAAGGCTTTTATTTTTAAAATAAGGGAGGGTCCGATGTGCAGATTATAAAATGTCAGAGAATGTATTAAGTTTGTCTCATCTGAGCACCACTACAGCAGGTAAAGAGGTTTTGTTATTTGAGCCAAGCACCAGAGCTGTTCTATAACATTTTATGAACATCGCATAGAAATAAGATCTTTTGAACAGTTCCTTAAAGGTCCAATATCAGACATGTCCAAACTATGGCCCATGGGCTAAATGTGGCCCTCAGACAATTTTTTTTGGCCCTCAGGCTTCCAGGTGAATTGACCCAAATTACCTTGCGTCAATTAAAAATGAACTTTTTACTGCAAGTTTTTTGAAAGTCTACCTTGATAGTGTGTGGTTTTAAGGATCTTTCCATGAATAAAGACTGATGGCTCATTCTAATATGTTAAACATACAGGTGGCATGGTGGCTGAGTGGCTAGCACTTATGCCTCACAGCAAGAAGGTTCCAGGTTCAATCCCCAGGTCACTTGAGCCTTTCTGTGTGGAGTTTGCATGTTTCTCTGGATGGGTTTCCCCTAGTGATGGGTGAATGGAGCCTCGTGAAGCATTGACACCTCAGTCCCAATATTGTCTCAAATGGTTTGACGTGTCTGAGGCCTTGGAGAAACACTAACCTCTAGTGGACAAATTTAACCATTGGCACAATGCAGGTGTCTCAGCATTGATGAAGTATTGTTAATGCAGAGCATACACCGTACCTAACACCAACAATAATAATGATGACTAAAGAGCAACATAAATAACATGCTGTAAATAAGAAAATAGGTGACCTTTTTAGGTGGAATTAGATCAAAGTGATCCCAAACCATGGATCGCTTTGTTTCCACTTGTAGATGCCATCGAAAATGAAACAAATGCCAAAAGTCGCCAAAATTACCACTAACATCACACAATCCTCCTCACTACCCAACATGTTTAACAAATATTGGTGCATCTTTTATACTGTAGCAGTTTAGCGCTTGTCAAACCACAGAAGTGTGCTGAACACTCTGAAGCACTCTGAACCAATCACAGAACTCTTCGATACACTGAAGCGACTGACACGCAGAGTGAAGCAGTAGGGGGAGGGACCGACAATTCCACACTTTGGTCACGTGAGCGGCTGCTGCGAGACGAGCTCCGAGGCAGTGCTTCGGAGTGATTTGTTTCAGAAAGAACGAGACGTGCTCCAGAGCTCCGACTCATTTGACCATCACTAGTTTCCCCCATCAACCTAAAACATGCTACAGGTCTCCAGGAAGAACTGTTGACTACAGCCCAGGGACTACAGGTGGAAATTAGCACTGGTGCTACAGCCTAGTACAATGCATCTCTCTTGTTAAGGTTATGTAAAAATTGTGCGCTGTCCCTGTCTCATTAAATAAATAAATAAATAAACATGCACATATTTAAATGATTCACTGTATTGAGCACCAGTCTATGGCCCTTGTTGAGCCCTCTGCTTCATCTGTGTGTGGTCCTTGATGAAAAAGTTTGGACTGTCCTATATTATACAAAATGGACTCCTGGGAGCTTTATGCCTCCTCAAAAACAGACCTGGAGTTATGGTTTGTTTCATTCACAACTCCACAACTCTTTGCTGAAATGTATTGAGTAACTCTTTATTATTAGTCTGTCTACATCTCCAAAGCTCAAAATGCTCTGTTCCACTTTGTGATGTCATGAAGCAGTAGTTTTCAAGTTAACTTTAGTTCTGTAGGGATTGGAAATTCCAGAGCTGAAATCATCCAAATGATCCTAACTAAAGGTGCATGGAGTTTTAAAATACAATGGAGCACTTCCTGTATTACCACATGACATCACAAGGTGGAACAGAGCTATCTATTTAACTCAGCCTAAATACAAATGGTCTGTGTGTTAAAGAAATGAAACAAAAGACAACTCCAGGTCTGTTTGTGCTGAGGAAATAACATTATCAGAAAATACTGTGATAATGTGAACAGTTCGAACTGGATGTAATCTCTTTTTCTTTAAATTTTTTTTTGCATTTTTACGCTGATGTACACTGAACCAACACAAGAAATCGGCACAGAAGCAGCAGTGAGAGTTTTGTGCATTAAAAAAAGCATATTTGACATCTTTAAAACAGTTAGTTTTTCAATTAGTATTAATGTAGAGCAACGTTTTATATAGTTAGCACATATTTTCAAAGCGTAAACCCTCTCCCATTCTGAGTTTGAACTGTTTTAAACAGATCTGAGCTGTGGTCGTTTCTCTCTGTGATTAGTTTGGAGATAAAGTGAGCTCACACATTGGCTTCTGGCTTATAAATGAACAGTAAAAGAGGTTGTGTTTGAACGGCTGTCTGAAATAAACTGATCCAAATGATTCGGATCTCATAAAAGAGACGAATGTGGTATAGTAAGGATTAGAATGAGAAGAGATACTTATACTTGAAATTAGGGATGTAACGATATCTAAAACTGTTTAATACCAGTTATTTCATCATGTAAATTGAACTGAGAAAGAGCAAAGGATCATGGTAAATATAGTTCTCTTTGTATTTTAGCTGTTGCTGTACTGTAACAATGAATTTAAGCAGAGAAACATGTCATTCCATATATTATAGGGATGTAACAATAAAAGAATTATCATGATATCGTATCATAAAAAGAAGTCTCACAATAATATCGTGGGCTGTCACAATATATCGAATTACAATTCCTTAGCTTAAATATATTGTTTTACAGTAGCAAAAGCTAATAAACATACATAACTACATATCTGATGATTTATTTCAGTGCAGACAACATGATGAAATATATTTTTTACTTGAATACATGCATCCCGAATTTCAGACTTCCAGTCATTGCACAATTCATACTGGGAAGGGTCCTCCGAAAAAGTGAGCATCAAACCACCATGTTTGTTTCTCAGTGGGATGTGTCTATTGACAAAGTCGATCTTTTCTAGTCTTTTGAACCATATCACTTTTGTTTCTGGTTCTGATATTGTCATATTTTAGTTTTGGGATTCATACATCGTAATTGTGTGGTTGTTGGATCCTAACACCGGAAAAGGGCTTGAGAAACGGGCTTTGGAAGTTTGCAAATTCCATAATTGCAAAAGAGAATCAGATCTGTGTGACTACAAACCTCCGTTCAAACTGTTTCTCTTCCCAACAGAATAAAAAAATAGTGAAAGTAGAAGACAATTGGCAGTATTGATCCACAGGAAGGACCAAAAAGGAAACCTTTGGCTGCCTAAGAAATCATCTTGTGTTTGCAGTGAACATTTTGTATGTGGATCACCATTAAAGAAAAATCCTGATCCCTCGCTCCACCTTGGTTACGAATTTAAAAAGTCAACGCCAAAGCGAAAGGCACCAGCTGCTCACCAAGAAACACCTTCCACTGCAAAGCGATCAAGACGTGAAGTCAGTCGAACAAGAAAGTGCAAGCTCAGTCTGTTTGTCTTCTGTACCTCTCACTTAACAAATGGGATTTTGCTTTGATTGTGATCCCCATACAAAATGTTCACTGCAAACTCAAGATGATTTCTTAGGCATTCAAAGGTTTCCTTTTTCATCCTTCCTGTGTATCAATCACCTTCGCCTTTCACTATTTTTCAATTCCGTTGGGAAGGGAAACAGTCTGAACAGAAGTTTGCAGTCACACACATCTGATTCCCTTTTGCATTTATGGAGTTCGCAAACTTCTGAACCCTGTTTTCCGCCGTTAGGACATCCAACAACCACACAATTACAATGTCCAAATCCCAACTAAAATATGACGATATCAGAACCAGAAACAAAAGCGATAAGGTTCAAAAGACTAGAAAAGATCGACTTTGACATCTCACTGGGAAATCAAACATGGCGGTTTGAAGCTCACTTTTTCAGAGGACTCTTCCTGGTATGCATTGCACGATGTTCGGAAGTCCTAAACTCTGTATGCTTCTATTCTTGGAATTATGACAGTAATGATTTGCACCAATATCAACCAAATTAAAATCCCTAATATATTGTGATGGCCCTCGATATTATTGTGAGACTTTTAACAATACGACATTACGATTTCGATCATCCGTACTTGAAATGAGTAGAAAACATTTGCAAGTATTGTATTGTAGTAGTAAAAGTTGAAGCTTTAGTTTAACCTTAACTGTAGTCGTGATAACATTAAATGAATGAATAATGAATAAATAGCAGAATGAAGCATGTAGTTCGTATTTATAAAGACTCATCGAAGTTTTAAGGCTCTTTCCCTCATTTTTATTGTCTTAAAAATGTGAAAAACAGAACTAGTTGATTGTAAAAGGTTTGCTGCGGTCCATAGTTATTCCTCACTTGCCTTATGCATTCAGAGCATCCTCATTATTCACTGAGTTTTGTTGTCACGGTAACAGCTTGCTAACGGCGCACTTCCCGATTAATTGGACAATAAAACTTAAAGCTAATATAGTAATAAAGCTTTATAATTGGAGGCAGACGGTACACAGTGGACTTATTTTGACCCCAAGAGCTGCGTCTTATACAATAAAACTTTACCATAGACTGTGTAAAGAAGCGGACTGAGGGAGAGTGATGTCGCGCATAGCGTTCGGCAGCGTTCCAGTCAAATGAAGCTCATCGAGGGTGGCGGTTATAGGAGCGAATTTGGAGCCAGGTCCATATTAGGATTAGGAATTTGGTTACAGACAAAATAGTGAAATAGAATCACCGGGATCATGTAGAGCAGGTTAATACAAACATTTTAAGACCAAAAGGACAAGTCTGACAGCAACAGTTACAGAGAAAGGGGCAAAATTTTTTCAATACAAAGTAAATTAGAGCCAGAGTCAATGGAACTAGAAGTGCCTTCAAGCTCACTTTCTGTAAGCTATGTCCATTTAGATATGATCTGTACTGAGGCAAGACACATTTTACTGAAATACAATGAAAAAAAACTTTAATTATTTAACCTTCTACAGCTCAAATCTTGTCATAACACAGAAAAAATACAAAACAAATCCAACAAAGTAAAAGTAATACAGTGCTGTACTGTATCTGTACTTTACTTGAGTAAATTTGAAATTGGATTCGTTTTTTTTACTTTTACTACATTTGAGAGCAGATATCTGTACTTTCTACTCCCTATATTTTTAAACTGGAGTAAAAAGTAGGAATGTAACGATATTATCACGATATGCGTAAATACGACACTGTTTTCCTTTTAAAATACATTGACAAAATTTTGTTGTGAATTATTACCGTCATAATCCCAAGAATTCAAGTAAAAAACATATTTCTTCATGTTGTTTGCACTGAAATGAATTATGGGATATGTAGTTTCCGATGTTTATAAGCTGTTGCTACTATAAAACCATGTATTTAGGCAAAGGAACTTGTAATTCGATATATTGTGACAGCCCATGATATTATTGTGAGACTTCTGACATTACGATATCATGATATTTCAGTTATTGTTACATTCCGCCAAAAAAGTAAGCGTATTTTTTATGTTTGACACATACTGAAAAGGCTGAGAGGTTTATTTTTAACAACTTCAAACAAATAAAAACAGCAAAAGAAGTACCGCACAAATCTTTATCAAAATTACTACATTTGAAGCTTTATAAGATCTCAAAATATGAGCGAAATCATTTTACTTTTTACACTTTTACAATGGGCACTTTAATACTTTTACTTAAAATATTTTTTTCATATGATACTTCTACTTTAGTTTTTTTTTTTGCTCCATTATCTGCCTTATATAACTTTTCTGGTGGAGGTCCGTCAAATGCTTTTCTTCATGGAGAAGATATTGCTTTGTCTGGAATGTTTCACAGTATGGTATTAGACCTTTCTATCTTCAGACCAAGTTACAGGTCAGATCTGTGGAGAGGCGACCCCAGTTTTTGAAGTACTTTTGAGCTATAAAACCACCTGTAATTGAATAAATGTAACATCGAGATGTTTAATGTCACACTGCGGAACATTCCGGGCACAGCAATGACAAAAAGTTACATTTAAATACATTTTGAATTACTTCTTTCACCACTGCCAACTACTACAAACAAAAGTACCCACAAAAAATACAACCCACCACAAAAACTATATATTGTTCCATGTATCTTTTAGTGAACTCTGCGTCAGTCCAGTGAGCGGGTGTGGCTCTGTGAAGCAGCAGAGACAGATACGAGGAGAGAGGCTGCTGTGTTTTGTATTACGCCTGTGTTCCTGGTGCAGTCTGAGATGTGGAGCTGAGGTGATGGATGAAGAGGGCGTGTGTGTGATAATGCACGCTGCTGCCCAGGTTTCAACCAGGGCAACTTTATGGAGATTCTTTTTCACCAAACAGAAGTGAATTGCTGTAATCCATCTGGTAAAAATACAAGTAATAGTAGTAGTATATCTTCTGACTGAACATTTAGAATATATAAACATCTAGTAGTAGTAGTAGTAGTAGTAGTAGTAGTAGTAGTAGTAGTAGTAGTAGTAGTAGTAGTAGTAGTAGTAGTAGTAGTAGTAGTAGTAGTAGTAGTAGTAGTAGTAATAGTAGTAGTAGTAGTAATAGTAGTAGTAGTAGTAGTAGTAGCAATATCTTCTGACAGTGCATTTAGAATATATAAACATCTAGTTATATAGCTGTGATAATAGTAGTAGTAGTAGTAGTAGTAGTAGTAGTAATAGGGGTTAATAGTAGTAGCAGTAGTTATAGTAATAATAATTATTGTGTCTTTTGACAGTAATGTAACCTCCTTCTGTTCCTCACATTGTCTATTGCAGTAGTAGTAGTAGTAGCAGCAGCAGTAATAGTAGTAGTGGTAGTAGTAGTAGTGATAATAGTATCTTCTGACAGTAATGTATGTTATTTACTCCTTGGCATACTCCTCCTGTGTTCCTCATGCGAAATATTGCAGTAGTAATAGTAGTAGTAGTAGGAGGAGGAGGAGGAGGAGGAGTAAGAGTAGCAGTAATAGTAGCAGTAGCATTGTAATAGTAGTAGTATCTTCTGACAATAATGTATGTTATTTTCTCCTTGGCATACTCCTGTGGTCTTCACATAGTCTATTGCAGTAACAGTAGTAGTAGTAGTAGTAGTAGTAGTAATAATAATAATAGTAATAGTAACTTCTGATAGTCATGAATGTTATTTATTTCATATTCCTGTGTTCCTCACACCAAATATTGCAGTAGTAGTAGCTGTAGTAATAGTACTGCTAGTATTTCATTGTTTTATGTTTCACCATAGCACTGTTGCAAGTTTCTGTTTCTGTTTGTGAATTTTGTTCTCTGACAAAGGCAATACACATTCTGATTCAGAGTAGTAGTATTTTGTGACATCTTCTGAGAGTACACGTATAAGCCCCATATATAAAAACTCCTGGGTGCACTCCTCTCCTGTGGTCCTTTTGTCAAGATGCTGCAGTAGTAGTTGTTGTATGGCAGTATTAGTAACAGTAGCGGTAGTAAAAGTAGTAGTATTTTAGTAGTAGTATCTGACAGTACATGTATAATTATAATAACGCCCTAGGCCTCCTCCTGTTGTGTGCAGATGTTGTGGGCTCATCACTCTCGTTCATCACTTCCTGGTTTGACACGACAGCAGCAGGAAGTCATCTCCACAAACACTCTCTCCTCTGATAGACCTCGCGATAGTCTCTTCTTCTTCTTCTCCTCATACACCAGGAACAATCTCATCTCCTCTGATAGACCAAGGACAGTCTCATCTCAGACCAGAGACGGGCTCTACATCATAACGGGTCACATGTTCTAATGGGTCACACACACCTACAGTATCCCTCGTCTTATTTACCACACGACATCATATTTGTCATGGTTAAGGGGTTCATTCTTGGTCCAGGTCAGGTCTATGTGTGTGGTGTTGACATGTTGTCGTAGGTTACATGCTGCAATTCCAATATGCCGTTATTTAGACACTGATGTCTAATTGTCAGAGTAGCGGTATAAACATTATTTTTCAAGCGTCCCATTACTGCGACGTTTTTTGTTTTGTTTTGTTTTTTCGGAGTAGCAGCACTTTACTCTTTTTCAAACATTCCACTTTTCTGACATGAATAATATTAATGCGACAGTCTATTACATTTTGCGCTCCCGTATATCATAAGATGCTTGATCAGAGAATACTTGGGCCACACAGGAAACGCTACGGCGGAGCATATTCAACTTTTCCACTCAGGAGGGTGGTTTCAGATTTTGGCATTTTTAAGTCCCAAAAACTGTCACCGTCTAAACCAGGGGTGACTTTTGTCATGAAGGGTCGCAAATCAAAACACAGCTGAAGTAAAAGACTGATTAAGAGCCATAGACTGGTGATCAGTACAGACAATAATTCATATCTGTGCATTTATAAGCGGTTGGAATAAGCCACAAGACCTTTATTCATGCTTAACGGGACAGAAAATGGAGAGTTTCTTGTACAAGTCCTTGTTAAATGTGCATTTGCACATCAGGCATGTTGTGCAGACTGACCAACTGTTTGGCTACGTTCAGACTGCAGGGCTAAATACTCAATTCCAATTTTTTTGTGAAATACGATGTTTTTGTGACATCGTTCACATTTCCAATTAAATGCGCCTTGTATGTGATCTCCAGTGTGAACATTAAACAGCCCGAAAGTGTCCCACATGTGCACTGGAGACACGATGACGTCAACCGCAGCGAGCGTGCTCTGTGTTTATGGAAGTTGTCCAAACATGGACGCAGCATTGAGCACCTGGAGATTTTAAAGTTCCTCTCGTACCGGAGCCAGAACATGAACAACTTACTTGTTTTAAGGAGGAGATTGAGAAGGAGAAGGACGAGGTTTTTGGTTGTGGCGTTTTGTGGGACAGCGGCAGAGACGTCCGTTGAAAGGAACGTGTGGATGTGGAGACGGAGCCAAGAGTGGTGAGTGGTGATGTGCTTCACTTCAGTGACATGGAGTTCGTTAACAATTTTCGCCTACTTCAGTGCAGAATAGTGACGTTTGTGGCTTGTTGATAACGTGTGGGTTGGATCGATGCGCTTTGACCGTGCAGATTGAAGTCACATGTCAAAAGATCGGATATGTATCAGTTTCAGGAGCACATATCCAAGTGGCCTGGGTTGCATTTGAAAAAATCGGATCTGTGTGGTTCAGACTGTCATTAAAAGATCAGATACAGGAACATAGGGGCCAAAAAATCGGATTTGGGTCACTTCAGGCTGGAGTCTGAACGCAGCCTTTGTGTCTGCTCGCTCCTTCTGAGTTACAGAGAGCTACAAGAGCCGCTCAATTTAATGTCCCCAGTGAAAGATCATGAAAACCCGGACATTTCCACGTCTTAAAAAAATATATTAAAATGGACGCCCAGGACAGGACGCAAAAAACGGACATGTCCGGGGAAAAACAGGTGTTTGGTCACCCTATTATAGCCTAAATAATGTCAAAATCTCATTTTGTCTTGTTTTTGTAGATCCACTCTCGTATCTCATCCCCCTCTTCCCAACGAAGCACTAAACTGTTATTTAATCTCAGTCAAATAAGTTATAGATTTTGTTCAGAATGATACGAGAATATTCAACAGGAGATGTCTTCTGAATTTGAGAGACATGCTACAAATTATTGACATCTGTGATTGACCTATCCCAGTTGTCTGGTTTGCTTTATGGTCCTGTGCTCAGACAGAAAGTAGGAGGAACTGGCTAAACTTATCAGCAGTGTTGGGAAGTAACGGATTACATGTACTGGCGTTACGTAATCAGAGTACAAATTATGAGTAACTGTATTCAGTTACAGTTACTGTTTCAATGAGTGGTAATTGGATTACAGTTACTTTGTCGAAATAAATAGATTACATGGCGGTATTTTCCTGTTTTCACATTTTGGGCTAAACCAGGACTAAAACCAGAACTAAACCAGGTCTAAACCAGGTCTAAACCAGGACTAAACCAGGTCTAAACCAGGACTAAACCAGGACTAAACCAGGTCTAAACCAGGACTAAACCAGGTCTAAACCATGTCTAAACCAGGTCTAAACCAGGACTAAACCAGGACTAAACCAGATCTAAACCAGGACTAAACCAGGACTAAACCAGGTCTAAACCAGGACTAAACCAGGTCTAAACCAGGACTAAACCAGGTCTAAACCAGGACTAAACAGTATGAGACCTAACAGTACGGTGGACATACTTTAAGGCAGCAGTAATCTAATATAAGAATCATTTCTCTATCAATAATATTTTTTATTTTGTTAAGGAAAGACTGGACTTTTTATTGTCTTTTAGCAGACGAAACATCTGTGCTATTTTACAGTAAACAAAAGTCTGTTCATGGAGACTTGGGCTCAACAGACAATTTGAACAAACATGAATTTTCAGGATGTGGTTGGTACATTCATGTAGTTTTAAAAAGCATGACAATATCAAGTAATCCAAAGTATTCAGATTACGTTACTCACTTTAAGTAACTGAATGGATTACATTACAAACTACATTTTGGTGTATGTAATCTGTAATCTGTAGGGGAATACATTTTAAAAGTAACCTTCCCAACACTGCTTTTCAGAAATCAAATGAAATCAAATTATCCCAGTTTATAACCAGTGCGTGATTTATACAGCACAGTGATTTGAAAATGATCAGATCATAACATTTTAGTCGTAGTAACAAAATAAATTTGAGAGTTACAGTAGGAAACACTGGACCGTTCAGAGCTCACAGTAATATTAATCCAGCGCTCCACGTCACCAGAGCCGGCAGATTACAGCAAAGTGGTCTGCTCATATGTGGGGGTCGGAGGTCATGGGTGAGGAGGGGGAGGGGCTAACATCTGGGCCCTGCTCCGAGCTTAAACCCTGATCTGATCTCTCCACAGCACATCTGACACAGGACCCAGCACACCCACACAACCTGCAGAGGGTCACACTCAGGCCACACAAATGGACTTAGTGTGAGTGATAAAGGAGGTTGAGGCGCCGTCACCTGCTTGTTTCTATGACAATGTCGTCGCTCTGCCTGCAATGTCCCACAGTATGACATTAAACAGCTCTACCTCTAATTACATGTGGTTTTATAAGTGGTAAATTCAGCACTTTTCCACCTTCAAGGCACTCAAATCGCTCTACAAAAAGGACCCACTCACATTCATACACCAGTGTACGCAGACACTTGGTGAGAGTTAGGTTAAGTGTCTTACCCAAGGACACAACAACAGCAATTATATCTATAAGAGCTGGAATCACATCAGAGCTCTACCAACTGAGCTACTGTCACCTCAGTATCTCAAGAACACCTAGAAAAACAGGCATTCTGATGGTAAACGGGGTCGCCTCTCCACAGATCTGACCTGCACCCTGCCCTGGTTCTGTCTCCATGAAGATAGAAAGGTTTAATACCATACTAGGAAACATTCCAGACCAAGCAATAACATCTTCATGGAGACAAACATTTGATGGACCATCCACCAAAAAAGATGCACAATGAACCTTTAAGTGGACGAGTTAAGTGGTCATTGTCCATTGTCACTCAAAACAATCAAGATGGCGCATGGCTACTGTATATACAAGTCAGTTCTTCCTAATGTTCAAAATCACTAGAAAAACATAGGATTAAAGAGGGACTAAACTAGGGTGACCAAACGTCCGTTTTTCCCCGGACATGTCTGTATTTTGCGTCCTGTCCTGGGCGTCCGGGTTTTTATTTTTTTTATAAAGTGATGCAAATGTCCGGGTTTTCATTACCGTTCATTGGGGGCATTAAACTGAGCGTCTCTCGTAGCGTCTGTGACTCAGAAGGAGCGAGACACAAACAGTCAGTCAGTCTGCAACATGATGAAGCACAAATGCACATTTAACAATGACTTGTACAAGAAATTCTCCGTTTTCCATCCTGGTCGAGACAAGTGGCAGGACATGTGCACAGGTTGTGAGGTGAGAGTACAGTGTCCCTCGTTTATCGTGGGGGTTCCATTCTAAAAATAACCCACGACAGGTGAAATCCACAAAGTAGTCAAGTAGTAGTCATATTTTACAATTATTCTATCGGTTTTAAGGCTGTAAAACCCCTCAGCACACACTTTATTCACTTTTCTCACACAGGACAGTTACAACCCTTTTTACTTCCTTTTTAAAACTTATTGCTTCTGTCGTCATGTTATTTTCCTCCTTCTTTATGTAACAAACTGAAGTTTAATTTATTCCATAATGGAGCCCAACAGAGCAGAGTCCTGCACGGGTCCATTTTTGAAGACAACAATACAACACCACACCTGCGAGTACAGGACCGCACCTGCCCGTTAACCCAAGATTATATCAAACTTTTGCGCTGTCTATGCCACACACTGAACCAAGACTAAACCAGGACTAACCCAGGACTGAAGAGGAGGACTAAACCACGACTGAACTAGGACTAAAACAGGACTAAACCAGGACTAAACCAGAACTGAAACAGAACTCACCGTCAGGACGGGCTTGGAGGTGACGCAGGAGAAAGGACCGGCTCAGCTCCACATCTCATGGAGGTAAACGCGGCAATTGCCCGATCGCGCTTTGCGGATAAACTGCTCGGCAAGTCCAAGATTAGTCCTGGTTTAGACCTGGTTTAGTCCTGACCCACCCGTGTGTAATTACTACCCGCCTGTAATACACAATACGCGTTCATATGCTGTAAAAAAAAAAAAAAAAAAGCATGCAAAATTGCACAAAAAAAAATCCGAGAAACGGTGAGACACCCCCCCCCTCCCCCAAGGTGTCCAGGTTTTCACAAACAGAAATATGGTCACCCTAACTAAACACCCAAACTCCACCACAAACACATGTTGATTAGAGCTGTTAATCGGGGCAGTACCTGGAGGACTAAAGAATAGACCTTTTTCATAACAGCCGGAGGTCCTGCCTGGTAAGGTTTGTGGAATTTCTAGTTAATGCTTTCTATGGCAAAATATCTGTGGAAATGTGTCACGTATTCTCCACCAGCTTCATAAATCTGCCCCATCACCGAATCTTCAACTAACAAGGTCCACAAAGATTAAACATTCTACCATGAATTCATCCACAACTATCAAGGTAAGAAAGAAGAAAGCATTAGAGAACTACTGAGCAAAACTAGTGTTACAGTCATGAATAGAACATAAGTAACTTGTTCACTCACACTGATTCTACAATTAAAATAAAACATTTATTTATTATAGATTTGTGTTTGAATGCTAGACATGTAATCTGTAAACATCTGTAGCATCGAGCATGAAATAGATTTTTAATTTAACTGTAGAATCAGTCTGAGTGAACAAGTTACTTCTGTTTTATTCATGACCATAACATTAGTTTTGCTCAGTAGTTCACTAATGCGTCATCGTTGTTCTCCTGTAAACTTTCGTCTTTCTTACCTTGATAGTTGTGGATATATTGTTCATGGTACAATGTTTAACTTTGTGGACCTTGTTGGTTGAAGATTTGGGACAGAAAACTATTAACCGGACGTTCCACAACCTTACCCCGGACTCTCACTTCCGGGGTTTTTGCAAACTGTCTAGTGTATTCCGATTCTTGACCTATTCGCTTGAGAGAAATGTGAGAAAAGTGGCGCCAGCCTGACTAGCGATACTGTATCACACCCGCAGATCTTTGTTATAATTTGCAAAGCGTCATCACAACAAAGAGCCGTGCAGCTGTCAGCACCTCCGATGGATAGCTGCACATAGAAGTAGCAATTTTTTTTTTCATTTGTACCAAAATGACAACGCAATGCTCCCAAATTTTACATGTAACACCAATCAAGAAAATTTTACTGTATATCAGAGTAAGTACAGAATAGTGAGCAAATATCAGTGACAGTGAAAACAGGAGCAGTATGGAGTCTTGAAAATAAGTGATTAAAGATATAGTTGTGTTGTTTCATTCACACTTCATTTAACACACAAACCCTGCATGTTTAGGCTTCCCTCAAACAAAAAAATACTCTGTTCCACTGTGATGTCAAGTGGTAATACAGGAAGTGCTCCACTGTGTTTTTAAACTCCATGCACCTTCACAAGAATCATTAAGATCTTGAATTTGCAATCTGTAGCAAGCAGAAGGTAAAAAGTAGCTTCTAGTTTGTGAATTTTGTTCACTGACAAAGGCAATACAAATTCTGATTCTTAGTTGTAGGATTTTCTGACATCTTACGTTCTAAAAATAACCTGCAATAGGTGAAATCTACGAAGTAGTCAACTTTATAGCTTACATTTATTATATATGTTTTAAGGCTGTAAAACCCCTAACCACACACTTTATACACTTCTCCTTTTTAGGACACCCTGCTCCAAGGGCATGGGGGTTCTCTCTCTTAAGTCCAAGATTAGACCTGGTTTAGACCTGGTTTAGACCTGGTTTAGTCCTGGTTTAGACCTGGTTTAGACCTGGTTTAGTCCTGGTTTAGACCTGGTTTAGACCTGGTTTAGACATGGTTTAGTCCTGACCCGCCCATGTGTAATTGCTACCCGCCCGTATACCAGCCCGTAAAATTCCAGAACGTTAAAACCCGCCCGTTCAGCAAATATTTGCCCGACCTGGTGCAGGACTCTGGTCTACAGTCCCTTAGCCAATCAGGACGCAGGATGTGGAACACAATGCACGTTCAAAAAGAAAAAATAAAATAAAATTCTGCGAAACACAGAGGCCGCTGAAGGTGAGGAACGACTGTATTAATAATAGTAGGAGTAGTAGTTGTTGTTGTAGCTCTTAACTTGAAAACTACTGCTTCACGACTTCACAAATCTGCACAAATCACTTAAAATACAACTTCGGGCAAGTAAATGTTGCAGGGGAACAACTATAATATGGTTAAAAGCTCTCAAAAGGCAATTTTGCATAACAGGTCTTGTCTTAAAACATGAAAAACAGAACTAGTTGGTGTTTAAAGATTGCTCAAACATGCATGAATCACTCCAAATACAATTTTGAGAGGGTAAATGATGAGCCGAAACTACTATATCATGGTTAAAAGCTCTGAGAAGTCCATTTTGCATAATAGGGCTGCTCTAACGGGCTTTCAAGTACGCAACAACTTCTCCAGATGTGTTATTGGGATCTGGGAAATTTGAACTTGGACATTTCAATCATAATTCCTGGGTTTAAATGCATTTTGGAGAAACTATTTAAATTGGACTAGGCCTGTTATCTTGGCGTGCATGTAAACCTAGTGAGTGTTTTTGTGTTGTTTTGCTGAGGCTATGTGCGTGGCTGGAAGAAATTATACTGCAAGACGAAGCATGAATTTCAATATAGTATAAGTAAGTCTGTTTGGTCAGCAATAATTACCTGCCACTCCACTCATTTATTCTATTTAAAGGGGCCCACGTTACACTATTTTCTATCTATGTTATAATGTTTCCTCATCAAAAACATACCAGAAGTTGTGTTTTGTTTCATTCACACAGGTTTAACACATAAACCCTGCATGTTCAGACCGAGTTTTTCTCTAAAAAAGAAAACACTGTTCCACCTTGTCATGCCATGTGGTAATCAATCAATCAATCAATCAAACTTTATTTGTATAGCACTTTTCATACATTTGAAATGTAGCACAAAGTGCTTCACACGCAACAGAAAAAATTCAATACATTAATTTATAAACCAATAAAAGAACTTTAAAATCTATCCTGAAGCTCACAGGAAGCCAGTGCAGACTTCAGTACTGGGGTGATGTGCTCTCTCTCTAATACAGGAAGTGCTCCACTGTGTTTTAAAACTTCACTTCACTAGAACCATTTGGAGCTCTGAAATTTCCAGTCTGTACTAAGGTTGGGGGGTAATACATTATTATGATATCCCATGGTATCAAAAAGTAGCAGTGGTATCAGTTTCATTACCATCATTTAAAAAAAATCTGCAGTGCATAAGGATCTAGTATAATAGTATAATTTATTGATACCTACGTTTGTTTGCTCGGCACAAATGAATGTGTGGTTGTATTTTCAATTTAATGCTATCATAATTTAAAACTAATAGTGTCTATAATGTTTCTTTTAATTGTGTGGAGAGATGACGATCGATTTAGTTTCGTTCTGTTGTCACGTGATGCTCATAAGGGAGACCAAGACAAGATGGCAAGCAAGTTGGTCCCAAAAAAAAAATACAAGTACTTCTGCAATTTGGCAGCATTTTGACTTCAGGCACACATTTGTTTACATTTTACAGAAACAAAACTTAAAAACGCATGGCTCATTTGCATAAACTATAAAGCGCTGATAAAAACAGCCCTTTCCTTGTGCGCTTCAGCTTCTGTTTAACTAAAAGACACGACTCAGTGGAATATGAGTGTTCTTTCTGTGACAGAGGATGTGCTGTTGATGGTGAGTCTGTTCTGTGCGTGTATCATGTTGCAGATGGTTCATGTGAAATTATACATTGCTTATACGCATAGACCGTATAGTGCTGCGGTTTCTTACCCTACCATAGTCCTACTAAAACATTTTGGTAATATGGTAATACTGTGTACCCCAGTAAAATCCTGAGAAGGTTTAACAGTATCAAAATTCGGATACCGTCCGACACTAATCTGTACTAAATAAAAGGTAAAAGGTAGTTGTGAACTTGAAAACTATCGCTTCATGACATCACAGGTTAGATTTATGTTATTAGTTTCTTTTGTCAGACCAAGAGTTTGTTTTCATACCTGACAGTTTGGGCTGCTCCCTGCGCTCTTCCTCAGAATGGTCATGTGATGTTGCTGTGACATGTTCGGTCATTGATTTAACTGATTTAAACAGGTTTTGGAGCTGTCTTCATACCGGTGGAGGCAGGACGACAGCGCCATCTGCAGTCCCACTTCCTCCGGACAGTATCCCAGGTGTGTGAGAGTAAAAAAGACCCCTCGTCCCAGTTTATAGTCCCGTGAGCACTTTTCCGTATTTCGATTGCCTCTTTAATCCAGCGACGGTGTTTGTTTTCCTCTGTCCCAGTGATGTTTGTTCCGTCCCAGTCCCTAATGTGCTTCTCTCTTTTACAGTTCTCAGAAATGGACGATTTAAGTTGTTCCTGTTCTCTTTTGTGTGCTTGTGTGCTCGTGTTTCATCTTTGCTGTTTCCTTCTCACATTCTATCCTATGTTCCTTTTTTGGTGGACTGAACGCCTGTTTCTCGATATGTGTTTTATTACAGGACATGCTGGGCCATGAAGAAAAAAAGTGTATTGCAATATATATTTTTGTGTGATTTTCTATCCATTTGGAGGTAAATGAACAGAATTAGAGTTAGATTTTGTTCATTTTATTTTTATTTATAATTTGGAGGCCGGGGACATTTTGGTGTTAAATCCATGTGAAGTTAACAACATAACATAAACATTTTTTAGATGACCAACATCTCTGACAAGCCTCTACAGTCGCTTCAGAAAGTTTTTAGATTCCCTTTTCATTTCTTTTTTTTAATGAAGCCACAAGCTAACTCCTATTGAGTTTTTTTGTTTTGTTTTGTTTTTTATCCTGGACATGATGGTACCCTATAATCCCTCAGCCCTATTTAGGCAGAGGAACCTAGTACCGCAAAACGCTTAAAAGATAACGACTGGTTAACTCAATGTCCACTGTAAAAGGACACAAAAGAATGGGCCAGGTCTCAGGAGGATATATGACATTACGTTTATGCTCCGGTTCTTTTTGTGACTTTTGGGTGGACGACACAAAGATTTTTTACTCTCTTTGACCTGGGATACTGTCCTGAGGAAGTTGGACTGCAGATGGCGCTGTCGTCCTGCCTCCACCGGTAGGAAGACAGCGGCAAAACCTGTTTAAATCAACTGAGCGACACGTCACAGCAACATCATGTGACTCTGAGGAAGAGCGCAGGGAGCAGTCCAAACTGTCAGCTGTGAAAACAAACTCTTGGTCTGAAAAAATAATAACATAACTAATAACATAAATTATCGGAAAACCAAATGAACCTCATTGGACTATCACAGAGTGGAACAGAGCATTTTGAGCCTTTAGATGTCGACAGACTAATAATAAAGCGTTACTCAAACATGCAAATGAAACAAAACACAACTCCAGGTCTGTTTTTGAGGAGGTAATATACATGGCTTAACGCTCACAAGAGTCCGTTTTGTGTAATATAGCACATTTAATTTATGTCGAACACATATCGAAACAAGTCAGAATCTGTTTACTAATTCTACAAAGTTCCCCCAGCTCGTGCCGTGAGACAAGGCCTTATTTCCATTGCATCTCAAACATGCAAAAAGGCGCTGGGGCCCTCAGTGCGTCCCCTCTCGGCGTGTGAGATGATGTATTGATCGCGTTCAGCTGAAGACAGGCTCCTGCACAGACAGAACAATCCCTCATGTTTATGTGGGGCCCGAGTGGAATCAGAGCGGTGAAGGAGGCAGTGCGCTCATATCCGCCCTATCTGTGCCGCCGCTCCGCTGTGGATGGGTTGGACGAGCGGATGTCAGGGTCGAAATGAGGGCGCGGGAATGGGGAAGTGCACTGTTGGCATGCTAGATGTTGTTTTACCAAAATGGCAGAATTCTCTCCTGCTCTGGTCTCTAAAAGATGTAGAAAGTGCTTAAAAACTCGTCATGGTAACCAAAAACAAACAAACGCCAAAATGAAATAATACTCTTATACTTGAAGTCAGACTATAAAATGTTATTAAAGGTGCACTATGGAACTTTTCTGTTGGAGGATGTGCCACCTGCTTGTTTCCATAGAGATGTTTTTGCATTGCCAGGACAGTTCTCTGTTAAAACATTAAACTCATCACACATTGTACAGCTCTTATGGGGTGTTCAGCCTTCAGTAGTCAATATCTCTGAGAGGCACTTCAGACCTGGTTTAGTCCTGGTTTAGTCTCGAGTTAGACCTGGTTTAATCCTTTGTTATACCTGGTTTAGTCCTTGTCTTAGTCCTTGGTTAGACCTGATTTAAAACTGGTTTAGTCCTGATTTTGACCTGATATAGACCTGGTTTAGTCCTTATTTAGTCCTGATTTAGACCGGATTTAGACCTGATTTAGACCAAATTCGGTCCTGATTTAAACCTGGTTTATTCCTGATTTAGACCTGATATAGACCTGGTTTAGTCCTGATTTTGACCTGGTTTAGTCATGATTTTGACCTGGTCTAGATCTGATTTAGACTTAGTTTAGTCCTGATTTAGACCTGGTTTATTCCTGATTTAGTCCTGATTTACACTTGATATAGATCTGGTTTTGTCCTAATTTAGTCCTGTTTTACACCTGGTTTAGTCCACATTCAGCTGTTTACGGGGCAGAGCATTTCGCAGCTTGTAACATAGGCCCGGTGAGTTGACACATTCATTATGACACCTATGATCTATTTTGGTGAAGCGACAACAGAACAGTGCGAATGAGCGAAAACGTCACGAAACCCAGATTAACCCAGACCACGTCATCCTCACGAGGGCAGCCATCTCGCACCAACCTCACCGTACGTCAGAGCATCTGGACAGGGCCACTGACAGAGCGGCTGGGGCCCGGGGCATTAAAACACAAAAGGGGGCCCCTGATACTGGAAAATATCAAGAATACATTTATAAGCAAGTATATTGTCTAAAAGTAATGGAATGGGTTGTTTTGAAGATACATTTAGTTCTTGCAGTCTTTCAAACAAGGCGACAAAGTGGAAATTCTGTAGTTTTGATGGATTTTAGATTAGGTTTGCTTTATTTCTACTTGTAGGTAAATTTGTTGTGCAAATTATGAGAGGCTGGTCCCACATTTCACGTTTCATTCATCCACATTATGTACAATAAACACGTATAAACACACAATTACAAACTAAAGTGTTACAGAGCTCGAGTGCAGAATGGCTTTGCTCCATAAACAATTAATTAAATTCATCCATCATGCTCGGCTAAGATCACAATAAATACTAAATATATAAAAAACACAAGATTTTTCCAAGACAGCGTACTAAAATTGATGATAAATAGATTGCAACGAAGCTTTTAAAATAATTCGTTGAACTATTATCAGATTATTAAACAAGACAGACTCTATTCACTTTGGAAGTTCGGAAACATCTAGATCAGGGGTCAGCAACCTTAAATACTTAAAGAGCCGTTTGAACCGTCTCCCACAGAAAAGAGAACACCCGGAGCCATGAAACCCTTTTGACATTTAAAATGAGGAGAACACTGCGTACCTTTTTTTTTTACCTGTGTGCTCTGTATAAAAGACTGTAGTGACATCATTTATGACATCGATGCTACAGAGAATACTCCATTTTATTTGGGCATGTAACAAAAACTTCAGAAAAACTTGGTTGATGCTTGCTTTCAAATGAAATACTCAATGTCTATTTGAGTCCTCCTCGTAGGAAATAAAAATCAAACTTAAATTATCCACTCGCAGCGAAGCAAAAATGCCGTCTGCCTCTGTGTTCCATCATCGTGAGTGTGCAAATCTATCCATGTAGCATTAAAGATTCTGTTTTCTTCAGAAACGTTTCTTTTCTTGAATTTATCCATCATTTACCGAGCCTGATTCATCAACCAGTGTCACTTAGTAGAAACTGTCTGATCTCACAGCATTTGGATTTATTCACTTGACTGTAGGCGGGTACTTTTTTTATTTAACCAATCATTATTTGGTCGTGAAGTATGTAATGCGCCACTAAAGGTGAACTGGTAAATTAAGCTTTTTCCAAATCCCGTAGGAAGAAGGGCCATAACGTCTTTCCTCTTGATAAAATTCACCAAACATTCTCTTTATTCCTGCTTTAAATCCTCAATCTCGGGAATTGTTGCCAACACAGAATGTCTGTCTTCGTCTACATCCATCTCGACCACTTGATTTATTGTTGTGCTGTAGCACCCACATGCTGCATAGGTCTCCATAAAACAGTTGATAGTCATGGTCAGTTAAATACAATCAATTCAGTCATTGTGTCCTTAGGCAAGACACTTCGCCCAATTTGCCTAGTATGAAAGTGGTGTGTGTGTGAGTGATGGTGGTGGTCGGAGGGACCGATGGCGCCGAGTGGCATGGCAGCCGTGCTTCTGTCAGTGTGCCCCAGGGCAGCTGTGGCTACAATAGTAGCTTACCATCACCAGGTATAGAGTGAATGAATAATGCTGAATAAAGTGTAAAGCGTCTTTGGGGACAGAAATGTCTGTGAAAGCGCTATATAAATAAAGACTTACTTAATTACTTACCACAAAATTGACCCAGTCATGGCTTCATAGCTCTTCGCTGATTGGCCGGTGCGGTCTACAACTTCTGGGGTTCTTGTTCTATTGTATTTTGATTCCTGACCTAGTCCCTGGAGAGTAATGAAATTGAGTGGAGGCATTAGGTGGCACCAGCCTGGCTAACATTTACCTACCAGGGGTTGAAAAGCTCAATAAATTATTCTGCTGGTGTAGCTGCCGGTAAGTGTGGGTTGCCAGATCTGTGCTGGGTGTAGCACATCGGCAACTGTGATGCATCTTCTGAGCGACAAAAATATTTAAAGACGTTTTATTTGAATGTTGCAAGTTTACCATTATCTACAAATTTAGAATTACACTTAAAAACGAACAAACTAAAATAAAAATATATTGTAATTAAATACTCATTATTTATTTTCTAAAGTCACAGGGAGCTACAGGCAGCTCTGGAGCCGCGAGTTGCCGACTCCTGACCTAGATGAAGAAAACTGGGCTATTTTCTCGCCAACAGAACCCAAAGAATGACCCGTGTTTCCAAAGGTCTTGTGACGTGAAGAGTGAATAGAGCCAATATTCATTTGAAACAACTTAAAAGAAGCAAGTGCGCTGACTTCTGTGTTAGAAAAGTGCCCGATTATGATGACGTCGTCATAAACGTCATCACAACAAAGAGTCAGCACCTCCGATGGATAGCCACAGATCACACCAACGAGCAGCGGATTTTTTTTTTCATTTGTTCCAAAATGACTACACGACGCTGACAAATCGTACGTGTATCACCATGGCGAAAATAAGGATTGATCGGCAATGCGGCGTCACAAAAATAAGCGATTAAAGATTTCTCAAATATACACGAATCCCTCTCTTTTCCTCTCCTCATCTGACCCTTTTGAAAACTGATCCACATAAAGTCATTTCAAAGCTTAGACTCTAACATTGATATATTTCCTTGTCCTTCTCCTTCATCTCTACTCTCAGCTCCCCTCGTCTCTTCTCTTCCTCCCTCCCTCTTTTCTATTTCACTCTAACCTCTATGTATCTCCATCTCTTTTTGTTTGCAAATGAAAAGGGGAAACAACTATAATATGGTTAAAAGCTTTCTCCAAAAGTCAATGTTGCGTAAGACGTCTGCTTTAATAAAATCGAAATAATTCTGAAAAATAAAATTAGACGTAGACAGACAAATAATAAACGAACGCTCCAACATGCGTGAATGAAAGAAAACAGAACTCCAGTATGTTTTTGACGAGGTTTAAAGCTCACAAGAGTCCATCTGAGCTGTGATTGGAGGAGAGGCCGATAAACTGAGCTGTGATTGGAGGAGAGGCCGATAAACCAAGTCGTGATTGGAGGAGTGGCCGATAAACTGAGTCGTGATTGGAGGAGTGGCCGATAAACTGAGTCGTGATTGGAGGAGTGGCCGATAAACTGAGCCGTGATTGGACGAGAGGCTGATAAACTGAGCCATGATTGGAGGAGAGCCATGAACTGGCAGGAAAAGCGTTACGTCACACTATCCCGGTGCGTCACTGACTGTTCTGATTAAACCTCGGACCAGACGAAATTCATCCTCAATAAAAGTCAGCCGTCTCTCTGAGCTGTGCGGGAGAGAGAGAGAAAGAGAGAAAGAGGGATGAGGGAGAGAAGGGCGGGGACAGAAAGAGAGATAGAGAGAGACAGAAAAAGGGAGATGGAGAGATGCACGATGCAACGAGACACTGTGTGGACTGACTTTCATTTTGTTCTCTTCCCCTCTCTTTCTTTCTCCCTCCTGCCTCCTTCTCTCTTGGTCTTCGTCTTTCCCTCTCTTTCTCTCCCTCAGTCTCTCCCTCTCTTTTCCTCTCCTCATGCGACCGCTCTCGTAAGACCCTTTCGAATACTGATCCACATAAAGTCATTTCAGAGCTTAAACTGTAACGTTGATATATTTCTGTGTCCTTCTCCTTCTCCTCTCTCTCTCTCTTCTTTCCGACTCTTTCTCTCTGTGTCTCTGATCTTCAATCCTCTCTCTCTCTCCTTTTGTCTCCTCTCTCATATTTCTCTCTAACTATGTATCTCCTTCCCTTTTTGTTTGCAACACTCCCCATTCCTCCTCTCCCTCTCTTTTTTTTCTTTCTCACTCTACCCTTTTAAGTCTCTCTCCCTCTCTCTTGCCCTGTCTTCACCCTTTCCCTCTCTCTTCCCCTCTCTCTGCACTCTCTCCCTCTCTGTTCCAATCTCTACACCCTCTCCCTCTCTCTTGCCCTCTCTCTCCCTCTCTCTTGCCCTCTCTCTTCCTCTCTCTGCCCTCTCTCTCTTCCCCTCTGTCTGCTCTCTCTTCCTCTCTCTTCCAATCTCTGCACCCTCTCCCTCTTTCTTGCCCTGTATGCACCCTCTTCCTCTCTCTCTCTCTCTCTCTCCCTCTTCCAATCTCTACACACTCTCCCTCTCTCTTGCCCTGTCTTCACCCTCTCTCTTCTCTCTCTTCTCTTCTCTTCTCTCTGCTCTCTCTCCTGTTCTCTTCCAATCTATACAGCCTCTTCCTCTCTCTTTCCTTCTCTCCATCCCTCTCCCTCTCTCTGCTCTCTCTCCCTTTCTCTTCCAGTCTCTACACCCTCTCCCTCTCTCTTCCCCTGTCTTCACTCTCTACCTCTCTCTTCTCCTCCCTTCACCCTCTCCCTTTCTTCCCCTCTCTCTGCTCTTTCTTCCTCTCTCTTCCAATCTATACAGCCTATTCCACTCTGTTGGCCTCTCTCTTTCCCTCTCTCCATCCCTCTCCCTCTCTCTCTGCACTCTCTCCCTCTCTCTTTTCTTCTCCCTGCTCTCTTGCCCTCTCTCTTCCTCTCTGCCCCCTGTCCCTCTCTCTTGTCCTCTCGACACCCTCTCTGCACCCTCTCCCTGCACCCTCTCCCTGTGCAATCTCCCTCTCTTCCCCTCTCCCTCCTTCTCTCCTCTCTCTCTCCGTCTTGTTAACGTCTGAGTGCACAGATTGGCCGTATGAGTTTGGTGTTTTTGTGGATCTAAACCCACAGACGCAGGGCGGAGGTCATTCTGCTGCAGTCAGGACGCACTCAAGAAAAACATCAACAAATCTAAAACTGTCCCAACATATCAGAAAATCTACAGCGCACTAATATTCCTACTCCTGCTTCACGATTCAATTCAAACTTTTATACTGCACTTTTCTACTTTCAGGGCACTCAGATGGTTTTTCATCAAGAAAACACTCCCCCTTTCACTTTCACATTCACACACCGGTGTACGCACATACTGGAGCTAAAAGTGCTGGATTACATTAACTGACTTCTGACTGATGAGGAAACTACATGATAAGATAGATCAGAAAATAGTGTAAGTGTAAGTGCCTTGCCCAAGGACACAACCACGTTATGCATCTGAGGCAGTGTTGTTTTATGCCAGAAGCCGGATTCAGACTTCAAACTTACCAACCTTTTAATTTTGAATAAAAATGAATTCCATTTTAAAAAAAGACCATGTAAACACTTAATTCCTAATGAATATTCAGAATTAAACTTAAATGTGAATTAATTGGGTGGTTTATTCCGATTTTAAAGTGGAATTAATTTATTCGACGATCATGTAAACATTTATTCCGATTAAAAAATAATTCCAGTCGTTCAGCGGATACGCGTTGGATCGCCCTTTTGACGCGATGACGCACTGCAATATGGTGAAAAAAGTTTGAATCATGTTTGTGTCCCTGAATCCCTGTTTCCCGGTGCCTATGTAATTGTGAAAGGTACCGAGGTTCCCCGTTAACACCGCGAGCCGTCCTCATCCCAAGTGATCATCATGAACTCATAAAACAGCAGCATGTGGCCTAGAACTGTACGCAACTCACTGCACATCAGCCCACGCAAACCATCCTTGGTCTTGTGTCGTCCTCAGAGCAGGTTGGTCTGACAGGTCCATAGGCTCCGTCCTCCATGTGCTGGTTCCAGACGGGGGAGAACAAGACCACTGGATCCGTGCGGTGAAAGTGAGAATGTGCTGTGAACTACAGTTGCGGGCGGGCTGCTCCTTTCCTCCGTGCTCGAGGAGCTCAGCTGGTACCGACGTGGTGCAAAATATCCAGACAGAAGTGTGAATCTCGTTTGGTTCGTTATATCTTGTTCTGTGTGTCCGCTCTCTGTGCTTTTGTTTCTTCCCCAGGGAAAGCACTTCTCATGCCGAGTCACCTAACTCCACTCTCTGCTCCAGCTCATCTGGGCCGGACCTGAACCAGAGCCTCTCCCGCTGGTTCAGGAGTCTGGGTTTGGACCGCTGTTCCCCAGTTTGTGTGGGCGGGGGAACAGCGGTACACATCCCCAAGCGTAATAACAAACCGAGATGAAAAATTAAAAGCCGGTAGCAGCTGAAGTGTGTGTTTTCTTCCAGTCGACGTAAAGACGTTTGTGTCTCTGTCCAATCAGAACCCTTCCCCACCTCCAGACGTTGAGAGGAATTAAATAAAGACGATTTAATGTGTTTTTCTATGTAAACCTCAATTCAGAATTATTATTTCCACGTAAACTCGAAGGAGAATATTTTCATTAATTAATTTGGAGTAATTAAATTGGAATTTAAAAACATCATGTAAACATTATTCTAGACATAACATCCCCATAGAAACAAGACAGGACCTCTACTAGAAAAGTGACATAGTACACTTTTAAATGATATATTGTTGGCATAACATAATCAAAAGTACTGGCTTTTGTGTAGACCTGGTTAGTCCCAGTTTGGATCTGACATGGTTTAGTCCTGGTTTAGTTCTGGTTTAGTCCTGGTATAGACCCAGTTTAGTCCTGGTTTAGACTTGACTGGTTCTTTTTAGTCATAGTTTAGTCCCAATTTAGACCCCTTTGTCGTCCTGGCCTAGTCCTGGTTTAGTCCTGGTTTGGCTGTGGTTCAGTCCTGGTTTAGGTCTGCTTTTATCTGGGTACAGTCCTGGTTTAGTCTTGTTTTAGTCCTGTTTTAATCTTGCTTCAGTCCAGCTTTAGTCCTGTTTTAGTCCTGCTTCAGGCCTGCTTTTGTCCTAGTTCAGTCCTTGTTTATTTGTTTTATTTTGGCCCTAGTTTAGTCTTGTTTTAGTTCTGTTTTAATCCTGCTTCAGACCTGTAACTGTCCTGGTTCAGTCCTGCTTTAGTCCTGTTTTAGTCCTGGTTTAGTCCTGCTTTAACCCTGGTTCAGTCCTGTTTTAGCCCTGCAATAGTTCCGCTTTAGATCTAGTTTTGTCCTGTTTTAGCCCTGGTTTAGTCCTGTTTTAGATCTGTTTTAGTCCTGGTTTTGCCTCCTGTTTGCACAGTATAAATGGCCTTGTACAAACTGCGCTCTGTCCAATCTCAGAGCTGGGATAGAGTCATTTTTCCAGTGCCTAAAAACTCATTCCTGCTCATACACACACACACACACACACACACACCCCAACACACTCACACAGACAGTCACAAAGACACACACACACAGAGACACACACACACCTTCTCACTCTCTCTCTCTCACACACACACTCACACACACTCATACAATCGGTGAGGAAATGCGCTCGCTCCATAGACGCTCCATTCAAATCGGAATTGACATTTTTCCATCTGAAAAGAATTATTGAGCTGCTCCATCCGTGACGTCAAAGGAACAAGTTACTGCTGCACTGTAAAAACCAGCAGAGGTAAAACCGCTGCGCTCTTATAATAACTCAGAAAATAATAGACGGGAACAATTTGGCTTCAAAATATCTCGTAAAATGTTCAGACAATATAGCGATTTGTGTTTTAATAGGATTTTAAGTTCACATTTTAAATGAGTCGAGAAGAATTGATAAAAAGACTAGAATATGAAGAGTATGGGACAAGATCTCATGAGACAAAATTGCCATAAGCGTTAAATTTTTTGAGTGTGGTCCCAAAAAGCAGAAATATTAAATAAAATAAATCAAAAATAGTGTGTCTAAAACTGGGAACTGAATTACACAGTGTATATATTAAAGCCTAAATAATGTCAAAATCTCGTTTTGTCTTGTTCTCATCGATCCAATCTCGTGTCTCGCCTTGTCTTATGGAAACTGTATCTTGTCCCACCAAAAAGAACAGAGAACAAGTTGGTTTGTACAGATCTAAACTACAGGGTTCGCACTTTTTATTTAGGAGAAGACAGGAGATTATGTGGAGGAAATTTTTGGATTTAAAAAAATTTGTGATTTTTGCCATGATCCATCTTGCAGACCAAAGAAATATGGGTTTATATTAGAACTAGTTTTACTGTATATTTGATTATATTTCTGTAATGACATTGGGGAAAACATTAGGGATGTAACGATATCCAAAGCTCTCGGTACAATATTATCACAATATGCATCTCATGGTACGATATTTATTGCGATATTTTGGAGAGGCTGATATAATTGTAGATAGAAGACTTCTTTTTTTTTTAATACATTGACAAAATTTTGGTGTGAATTATTATCGTCATAATCCCAAGAATTCAAGTAAAAAACATATTTCTTGTTTGCTTGTTTCTTGTTGTCTGCACTGAAATGAATTGTGGGATATGTAGTTCCCGATGTTTATAAGCTGTTGCTACTATAAAACCATGCATTTGAGCAAAGGAACATGTGATTCGATATACTGTGACAGCCCACGATATTATTGTGAGACTTTGGGTGATACAATATCAAAATATTTCAGTTACTGTTACATGTAGGGCTGTCACAATAATCGCAAAAATGAATCACCGTGGTACTAAAAGGTCCACCGCGGTACATGTTGGGCCACCGCGGCCACCGCACGTTACCAACGTGACCCGACCCAGAGTCCTGCACAGGTCCATTTTTAGAGACCCGCACCTGCCTGGACCTGTTAACATTCCACCCATTACCGCCCGTGCCTGTGATATCCCAGGACTATATCTACGCTACAACCAAGGTATCTGTGCAACAAGTGCATCATCGAGAGAGTGTTCAGAGCCACTGGAAATATTATAACTCTGGGAGATGGGGGGTGGAGGCGGGGGTACAATATCACTGCCAACCCAAGTTACATCCCTAGTAAACATAGAATAATATAGAGTAGAGTCATTATAACAGCAATATTTAGAAGAACATGTAATACATTTAAAGCTGCATTGTGTAACTTTTCTGGTGGAGGATCTGTTAAGTGCTTTTCTGCTTGGAGATGGTATTGCTTTGTCTGGAATGTTTCACAGTATGGTATCAAAGGTTTCTACCATCACAGAGACCAAAACAGACTAAGTTAGAGGTCAGATCTGTGGAGAGGTGACCTTGTTCACAGTCAGGATGTCTGTTTTTCTAGCTATTTTTGAGCTATAAAACCACCTGTAAGTAAATAAATGTAAGCTAGAGTTGTTTAGAAACAAGCAAGTGACAGACCCTGAACCAAAAAGTTACATAGTGCACCTTTAAATATTAATGATACTATAAAATCTTGTCAATACACAATACATATTAACTTGTTTTTTATTTCAATGGAGATTTTATTGTTTTGCCTGGAATGTTCCACAGTATGGCATTAAAGGAACTGTGTGTATGCTGCACACTGTTTACAACTGGGAAAAAAAAGGAACAAAAGGTACTGCATTCACTTATAAGACCCAGGACACACTGGAGGGACTATGGGCCTGTTTACACGAGAACGCTTACGGGTAAAAATGACAAAATATTTTATCGGAAGTGCCTTTTGTTTAGAGGGTGACAGCATTTTTGGGGATTCAAAACACAAAAATCTGATACCACCCTCCAGAGTGGAAAAGTTGAATACACTCCACTGTGGCGTTTCCATCTACACTGCCCAAGATGCAAAACTCTGGTCAGATTTGCTCACGTTGCGTATGCGTTTACGTCACATACATCACCTAGAGTCAACACTGAGCCGTCTGGCAAACATACCCGATAGAATTCCACACACTTTTGCGTCACCGTATGCACGCAGATTTCTTCCTGAAGGCACTTCTCTAAATGCGGAATAAAAAGTGAAGACGTGATACCACTTTTGCGACACACTTCTGTTCAGACCATCATCATATAAATGTAGCCTAAGTGTCTCGGCTGGCCTGAGAATGTCTCTGGAACCCCCCGGAGGAGCTGGAGGAAGTGTGTGTTTGTTTGTTTGTTTTTTATTTAGATCCCCATTAGCCACTGAAGAACAGCAACTATTCTTCCTGGGGTTAGTAACATTCTATAAATGCCTTTTTTTGCAGGAAAACAGGATGTACATGCACCACATTTGTACTAACAATGAAAGGTAACAACAGATAACAAAATATACAAATAATCATAACAATTGATGCACATAGATATACACATACTTACATACATACATACATACACATATACATATACACATACATATAGACACATATACACATACATATACACACATATACACACATATACACACATATACACATACACATATATATACACTACTTTTCAAATCAGAGACAACACAATTCCATTATTCAAACATTAAGCCCTCTAAAACTTCTCAAGTACAAAACACACAAAATTACAACTATTATTACAACAATTATTATATGTGTGGAGAAGGAAGTGTGGGCATCCCTGCTCAGACTACTGCCCATGTGACCTGGCCCGGATAAAGCGGAAGAAAATGGATGGATGGATACTACTCTCACAACTGAAACTGCCAAACCAGATCCTAATCCTGCACATCCAAGTTTGTCTCATTCTCAGTTTATGTTCAGGTCTCATGTGAAAGCTCAGAACCACCAGAATTCCCTCCCTGAGCTGCAGAGGCTGCACTAGCACTGACTCATGTTTGGCTGCAGGGCCTTGGGTTTAGTGACCATTCAGATCAGAGAGAGACATTGAAAACTGGCAACCCAAATGAGAGAGTCATGTGTGAGGCTTAATCTGCTTCCTGTTTGGATAACCGTCTTGAACCAAAACACCAAATTATAACAAACAAATTGGTCTCCCCATCTAATGGGCTCTATTCACACTTACGTCACAAAACCGGCAGACGTTTGGAAACATGCAAATGACTGGGCTCTGCTGGCAACTGTAACTCTGACAAAATCTGGGAAAATGGAGAAAATGGCATTTAGATGTCATTGTATTCTTTATTTTTTCCTTTTATAAACTGCTTACTAATATGTGTATTATAATTTGTCTAACTTAAAAAAAAGGAAAAAAGATGTCATTGTTAAGGGTGGGTATCATTAAAAAGTTGACATACGATACATATCTTCTATACAATTTGATACGATATATTTCAAATTGATTCGATACAATTAAATAAAAAGCAATGCCTAAAACCTGGCTCTGATACTAAAACCACTTCTTGTGCAAAGTTCATATGAAACGCAAACATTTTAATCATCAAAACAGTAGAAATGTCAAATGTGTCACATAAACGGGTTTCCTTCCTCTAAACAACAAAACTGTAGCTGTAACAAAATAATTTAGTAAAATATACCAAAAATATTCTTGGCGATATATCGATTCAGCAGCCCACGATACTGATACTGTATCAGCACATTAAATGATATGCTATATCAATATTTTTATATTTTTGCACACCCCTAGTCATTGTAGCGTTCCGTTATGTTCGGCAGATCAACAGTTACAACCAGTTGTCTGTAAGTTGTGAAGCTATGTCAGGTTGTGAAAACACTGCTGCTGAATCCATGGTTTTATCACATGCACAATGTCGGGAACTACACCGGAAGTCATCAACCGCATGTTTCCAACGTCTTCTGGTAAGCGTGAATAGAGCCTCTATTTTTGTAATTAAGAATACCATATTTTTCGGACTATAAGGCGCACCGGATTATAAGGCGCAATGTCAATAATATTGAATTCTCTCGTCTATTTTCATACATTACATGCATCAGATTATAAGGCGCATGAAGAGAATCAAACGGACACTTGAGACTGGTCCTTACCCCAGGCGTCCACGATCCATTGGCAGGATCGTGGTGTAATTTGCCCGGCGTTAACTCCCTGTCTTGGTGAATGTGTATTATGATGATTGTGGGCAGATCATTTAAGTTTTTTTTTTTTTTTCTATGAGGAGGACGCAAATATACATTGAGTAATAATGTGTTTAATGCAGCTTTGTGCACATTTGTTTATGTTTTACAGAAGCAAAACTTAAAACCACATGACTAATTTGCATAAACTATAAGCACTGAAAAAACAGCTCGCTCCTTGTGCACCGATGCGGTTCAGCTTCTGTCGGACTAAAGGACACGACTCACTAACTTTTTTTTTTGTTTTGTTTTGTTTTGGTGTTGGTTTTCCTCAAACTTGTTTTATTACATGTCAAACAGTTAAGTGTGCATGAGTGTGTGTGAGTGTGTGTTTGTGATTGTGTTGATTTTGTTGTTTTGATGCTTTTTTGAATTTACGTATCCTACTGTCTGGCCTACTGTATCTGTCTTTTGTTGTCGTATTTATGAGGACCCCCTCGAAAATGAGATGGCGAGACATCTCAAGGGGCTTATCCTCCAAATAAATAAATTAAAAATCAAACTCCACGACGCTCCTGACAACAGTAGCCTTAATGCTCTGACACTCTGACTTCATAGTTTACCAAAGTCATATTTTAACAGATTTTTGAGAGTCGTATACCACATAAAATCGGTTCAAGGTCAGGAAGCACAACCAGAATAAGGTGCACCGGATTATAAAGCGCACTGTTGATTTTTGAGAAAATTTTAGGATTTTAAGTGCACCTTATAGTCCCAAAAATATGGTAAATCATCATTAGAATTCTTAATAGTAAAAGCTATATTTGATTGGAACTCGTTTGTGCACTGTGTACCTTTTCGGCTGGGGTCCGTCACCTGCTTGTTTCTATGGAGATGTCATAACTCTGCTTAGAATGTTCCACAGCATGACATTAAACAGCTCTACTTTACATTTATTCACTTACAAGTGGTTTTATAGCTCAAAAATACCTTGAAAAACAGGCATTCTGACAGATTCTCCACAGATCTGACCTATAACTTGGCCTGGTTTTGTCTCCATGAAGATAGAAAGGTTTAATGCCATACTGCGAAACATTCCAGACAAAGCAATGACAGTTACACAATGCCCCTTTAAATGGACTGAATATCTTAGTGTACATTAAATAGCATTACAAATAAAACTGGCCGTATATATTCTTGGCCTCAAAACGCGAATAAATAAATAATTGAAGCAGATTAAAGCGTAGTAGATCAAAGTCAGTGTCCCTCGTCCAGATTTATGGGCTGTTGCGTTTACAGTTCAGGAGGATGGTTTTACAGTGCGTCCATTACAGACTGGACAGGTGCCAGACAGGTGAAGGACGGCACACTGCATCACTGTCACTGCACCTGATCTGACCAATCACACGCTCCGATGGCTGTCACGTGACCTCTCACTCTTACTGCAAGATCCAATGACACCCAGGGGTCTCGAGTACAGTCGTGGTCCTGGTTTAAGACTAGTTTAGTCCTGGTTTAGTCCTGTTCTTTCTGGATTAAATTCTGATTTAATTTTTGGTTTTAATCTAAATTAGTCTTGTTCCAGTCTTAGATTAGTCCTGTTTTCCTGATTTGGTCCTTAATAAATCTGGTTTATTCAGGATTTAGTCCAGGTTTTGATCTGTTTGGTCCTGATTTAAGACCAGTTTAGTCCTTGTTTTGTCCTGCTCTTTCCGGATTAAATTTTGGTTTAATTTTTAGTTTTAGTCTAAATTCGTCTTGTTCCAGTCCTAGGTTAGTCTTGTTTTCCTGATTTGGTCCTTGATGAATCTGGTTTATTTAAGATTTAGTCCAGGATTCGATCTGTTTGGTCCTGGTTTAAGACCAGTTTAGTCCTGGTTTAGTCCTGGATTTGGACCGCGATAAGTCTGGTTTATTCAGGATTTAGTCAAGGATTCTGTTTAGTCCTGGTTTAGTTCTGCTCTTTCCAGATCAAATTTTGGTTTCGTTTTTGGTTTTAGTCTAAATTATTCTTGGTTTAGTCTTAGATTAGTCCTGTTTTCCTGATTTGGACCTTGATAAATCTGGTTTATGCAGCATTTAGTCCAGGATTTGATCTATTTGGTTCTGGTTTAAGGCCAGTTTAGTCCTGGTTTAGTCCTGCTCTTTCTGGATTATATTCTGGTTTTGTTTTTGATTTTATTCTAAATTAGACTTGGTCCAGTCCTAGATTAGTCCTGATTTCCTGATTTGGACCTTGATAAGTCTGGTTTATTCAGGATTTAGTTGAGGATTCTTTCTATTTGGTCCTAATTTAAGATAACTTTAGTCCTGGTTTAGTCCTGCTCTTTCCGGCTCAAATTCTGCTCATTCTTTGGTTTTAGTCTAAATTAGACTTGTTCCAGTCCTTGATTAGTCCTGTTATCTTGATTTGGACCTTTATAAATCTGGTTTATTCAGGATGTAGTCCAGGATCCTGTTTAGTCCTGGTTTAGTCCTGCTCTTTCCAGATCTGGTTTTGTTTTCTGATTTTAGCCAAAATTAGTTTTGTTCCAGTCCTACATTAGTCCTGTTTTCCTGTTTTAGTCCTTGATAAATCTGGTTTATTCAGGATTTAGTCCAAGATTTGATTTGGTCTTGATTTAAGACCAGCTTGGTCCTGGTTTAATCCTGCTCTTTCCGGGATAAATTCTGGTTAAAATTGTGGTTAAATTTTTTGGTTTTAGTCTGAATTTGTCTTAATTATTCCTGTTTTCCTGATTTGGTTCTTGATAAATCTGGTTTTAGTCCAGGATTCTATATATTTTGTCCTGGTTTAAGGCCGGTTTAGTCCTTGTTTAGTCCTGGTCTTTCCGGATTAAATTCTGGTTTTGTTTTTGATTTTAGTCTAAATTAGTCTTGTTTCAGTTCTAGATTAGTCCTGTTTTCTTGATTTGGTCCTTGATAAATCTGGTTTATTCAGGATTTAGTCCAGAATTCCATCTATTTGGTCCTGGTTTAAGGCCAGTTTTGTCCTGGTCTAGTCCTGCTTTTTTTGGATTAAATTCTGGTTTCATTTTTGGTTTTAGTCTAAATTATTCTTGGTTCAGTCCTCCTTGATAAGTCTGGTTTATTCAAGATTTAGTCCAGGATTCGATCTATTTGGTCCTGGCTTAGTCTTAAATTTGATGTGGTGGAGTTAGTCTCTTAGTCCTTGGTTTCACTGCAAATTTCTTTTGATCTGGCAAAGATTTTAAAACTTCTATGAGGTTATTCGTCTTGTTTTCAGATTCTACTTAGTAGTTGTGAGATGCTTCATTCTCATCTAGAGGTCGTTTATTTTAAGAGAACTTGTCAAGTAAAACAGTCTTTCTGCCTGGACCGATATTTTCACTACTTTTAAGTTATTTTCTGATAGATTTATGAGTTTATATCTTACATTTTATCCAAGCTTTTTTGCTTTTTTGTGTGGTCCTGGTTTAACTCATTTTTTAACTAACTTCTACGATAATTTGAATGAACTGCTTTTGTTTTTTTAGACAGTAAAAATGAAGTACGGTGCTTTTAACCTTGTCTTTTTCATAGCTCCATAGCTCTAATTATGTCAATAATTACACCAATAGCAAATACACAATTAGCCACAGTCATTGACCCGTCCTCTCCACTGATCAAACATGGACTTCTCTAATGGATGATTGACAGCTGTTTGGAGAAGCTAATGCTAAGCTAATTATAGAACAAACAACTTCTATACCAACACTTTCTTTTTTTTTTTTTTTTTTTAATGAAATCTGTTGTTCAAATTGTACAATATTGCACAAAATACCATTTAAGATGCACTGTGTAACTTTTCTGGTGGAGGGTCTGTCATCTGCTTGTCTCCATGGTGATTATTATTGGTTTTGCTTCACCTAGGATGTTCCACAGTGGCATTAAACAAACATATCTTGTATTTATTCAGTTACAGTTTTTTTGTTTGTTTGTTTGTTTGTTTGTTTTTTCCCAAAACCAGTGTAAAAACATGTATTATTATTATTATTATTGTGAGCTGGCCCAGTTCTCCACAGATCTCACCTGTAACGTGGCCTGGTGCTGTGACCTGCTTGTCTCCATGGAAATAGTGAAATTAAATGCCTGCTGACTGGAGGGGCAATTCTATACGTAGCCAATCTTGCCTCACCTCCAGACTTCTCCCCCTATTTCAGAAGATTGGCAGCAGGTGATCAGGGCTGCTGGACTTTGCGGGCTGTCTGCCATTTTGAGTGTTTGAGCCTTTGTTTAAATGATGACGGTCTGATCAGAAGATGCAAAAGTGGCGTTGCGTCTTCACTTTTTATTCCTTTTTATCACTTTTTATTTTAGACAAGCATCTTCGGGAGGAAATCTGCATGCATAGGGTGATGCAAAAGTGTGTGGAAGTCGTTTGGGTATGCTTCTACTTCTACTTCAACAAGGGCGTCTTTGGACATACAGAAGTTTCCACGCCAGGCATTTTCACCAGCTACTCCTTCCACAAAGTTGTCCCACCAGTTGTCTGGTTCTCCAGATCTCGTCCATATCTGTCTGGCTCACCTGCGACGAACTGGTGCATCCAGAATTTGACAGAGGTGATTGCAGATCCTTCTCTGTTCACTATTAGTATCTCTGCAGATTCTGTACATTTGTTGGGAGCCTCCTGTAAGTTTATTAGAGCTGCATCTTGAAGGTCCGACACACAGAAATGATCCAACGTGTTTGTTTCTGTGTACTGTATGTATGTGATGTAAACGTGTACGCGACGTGAGCAGATCTGACCAGAGTTTTGTGTCTTGAGCAGTGTAGATGGAAACACTATGGTGGAGTGTATTCAACTTTTACACTCTGAAGGGGGGTTTCAGATTTTTGCATTTTTAAGCCCGCGAAACGCCGTCACTGTCTGAAACGAAAGACACTTCTGATAAAATATTTTGTGATTTTTACCTGCAAGTGTTCTCATGTAAACAGGCCCTCAGTGTGTCTCTGTATTTGTGAAAGAGACACTAGTTTAGTTCGTTATGTGTCTCTTGTCTCTGTGGGTCTGAGACACTAACTGACTTTGTGTTTGTTTGTTAACTTTGCCCCTTTTGTTGTTTAAACCATGTAAATTATCCCTTTTGTAAATATTTTAGATCCCCTTTTGTTTAATGTACCTGTTACATTCCTGTTAATTAAACATGACTTAATTTATACCATTTTCCACATTTAATTGTTTTTCTGTTACTTCCCTGACCCTAGTGAGCTGGGTCCTAACAGGGGGATAAATAAGACAAAATAAAATGATACAACTAACACAAAAACTGAGCTGTTTTGTAAATATAATAATAAATGTTTCCAAAGATGTCTGTTTGTTACTCATTTTGCAGCTTGTGGGTTTAATGTTTGCATTAATGTATCACATGACGGAGACAAACATCTGGATGTGCGTCAAGAGTGAGTCATAACAGATGTAATGGAGAGAATTCACTCATTTTTCAAAATAAAACACTGTTCAGACTCAGATAATAAATAAAACGGAAATATTGTAAGTTATTTATTCTTTCTTTGCAGCCCGGTACCAAACAACCCACGGTCACACAGCATGGAGTCGAAGTGGTGGACACTGTACCAGAAAAGTTCCACAGTGCACCTTTAAAAGTCTCTATTAGGGCAGAAATACTGAGAAATAGAAAATATAGTTATGAGTCACAATAACAACACACATTAAGCTAAAAGTTTCAATTATAAACAGAGAAAAGGAGCAAATGAAAAGCGTCCAGCCAAAGCACGGCACAGACTCCACAGAAAATGAGCTGCTAATAACACGGAATAAAAAACGCACAAGGATACAGCGAACCCCCTTCACAAACCTGATTTATGTCCTTCAGCAAAAGTCTTTAACTCTTTCAAATAGTCTGTCGATCTGTCTCTTTTCTCTTTTTCTCCACCTCGCTCTCTCTCTGTCTTCTCTCTCTCTCTTGTCTCTCTCTCTCTGTTTTCTCTCTCTCTCTGTCTCTCTTTTATTGTTCTCCACTCTCTCTCTCTCTCTCTCTCTCTCTCTCTGTCTGGTTTCTCTCTCTCTATCTGTCTCTCTTTTATTGTTCTCCATCTCTCTCTGTCTTTTCTCTCTTGCTCACTCTGTCTTTTCTTTTTCTCTCTCTCTCTCTCTCCCTCTCTCCCTCTCTGTCTTCTCTCTCTTGCCTCTTTCTCTCTTTTTCTCCACCTCTCTCTCTCTGTCCTCTCTCTCTCTCTTGTCTCTTTCTCTCTTTTTCTCCACCTCTCTCTCTCTGTCTCTCTTTTATTGTTCTCCACCTCTCTCTCCCTCTCTCTCTCTCTCTCTGTCTTCTCTCTGTCTGTCTTCTCTCTCTCTATCTGTCTCTCTTTTATTGTTCTCCATCTCTCTCTGTCTTTTCTCTCTTGCTCACTCTGTCTTTTCTCTCTCTCTCTCTCTCTCTCTCTCTCTCTCTCTCTCTCTCTCTCTCTCTCTCTCTCTCTCTCTCTCTCTTTCCCTCTCTGTCTTCTCTCTCTTGCCTCTTTCTCTCTTTTTCTCCACCTCTCTCTCTATCTCTCTCTGTGTCTTTCTTTTATTGTTTTCCACCTCTCTCTCTCTATCTGTCTCTCTCTCTCTCTATCTGTCTCTCTCTCTCTCTCGTCTCTCTTGTATCTCTTTAATTTTTCTTATTTTTTTCTTTATTTTTTCAGTCCTGGTCTAGTCCTAGTTCAGTCCTGGTTCAGTCCTGGTTTAGTCCTGGTTCAGTCCTGGTCTAGTCCTGGTCTAGTTCTGATTTAGTCCTGGTTTAGTCCTGGTCTAGTCCTGGTTTAGCCCTGGTCTAGTCCTGGTTTAGTCCTGGTTAAGTCCTGATTTAGTCCTGGTTTAGTCCTGGTCTAGTCCTGGTTTAGTCCTGGTTTAGTCCTGGTTTAGTCCTGGTTTAGTCCTGATTTAGTCCTGGTTCAGTCCTGGTCTAGTCCTGGTTTAGTCCTGGTTTAGTCCTGGTCTAGTCCTGGTTGAGTCCTGGTTTAGTCCTGATTTAGTCCTGGTCTAGTCCTGGTTTAGTCCTGGTTTAGTCCTGGTTCTAGTCCTGGTTTAGTCCTGGTCTAGTCCTGGTTTAGTCCTGGTCTAGTCCTGGTTCAGTCCTGGTTTAGTCCTGGTCTAGTCCTGGTTCAGTCCTGGTCTAGTCCTGGTTCAGTCCTGGTTCAGTCCTGGTCTAGTCCTGGTTCAGTCCTGGTTTAGTCCTGGTTTAGTCCTGGTCTAGTCCTGGTTTAGTCCTGGTCTAGTCCTCAGTCCTGGTCCTTTAGTCCTGGTCCTGGTTAGTCCTGGTTTAGTCCTGGTCTAGTCCTGGTTCAGTCCTGGTCTAGTCCTGGTCCTGGTTCAGTCCTGGTTCTAGTCCTGGTCCTGGTTTAGTCCTGGTTTAGTCCTGGTCTAGTCTGTTTAGTCCTGGTCCTGGTTAGTCCTGGTTAGTCCTGGTTAGTCCTGGTCTAGTCCTGGTCCTGGTTAGTCCTGGTCTAGTCCTGGTTTAGTCTAGTCCTGGTTTAGTCCTGATTTAGTCCTGGTCTAGTCCTGGTTTAGTCCTGGTTTAGTCCTGGTTTAGTCCTGGTCTAGTCCTGGTCTAGTACTGGTTTAGTCCTGGTCTAGTCCTGGTCTGGTCTAGTCCTGGTTTAGTCCTGGTCTAGTCTGTCTGTCTAGTCCTGGTTAGTCCTGGTCTAGTCCTGGTCTAGTCCTGGTTTAGTCCTGGTCTAGTCCTGGTTTAGTCCTGGTCTAGTCCTGGTCTAGTCCTGGTCTAGTCCTGGTCTAGTCCTGTTTAGTCCTGGTTAGTCCTGGTTTAGTCCTGGTCTAGTCCTGGTTTAGTCCTGGTTTAGTCCTGGTCTAGTCCTGGTTTAGTCCTGGTTTAGTCCTGGTTTAGTCCTGGTTAGTCCTGGTTTAGTCCTGGTTTAGTCTGGTTAGTCCTGGTTTAGTCCTGGTCTAGTCCTGGTCTAGTCCTGGTTTTAGTCCTGGTTTAGTCCTGGTTTAGTCCTGGTCTAGTCCTGGTTAGTCCTGGTTTAGTCCTGGTTTAGTCCTGGTTTAGTCCTGGTCTAGTCCTGGTCTAGTCCTGGTTTAGTTCTGCTTGTACACACTGAAGTGTTAGAGTCAGAGTGAGACTGAGGTTGGAGCAGCACAAGGACAAACCCACAGAGATAAGAACTGATGTACAACACACTGACAATATCTGATACACCACTGCATTGGAACTGAACTGTACTACTACTGCAACTACTACTACTACTATTACTACTACTACAACTACTTCTACTGTTACTACTACTACTGCTGCTACTGCTACCATTACTACTACCACTACTACAACAACAACAGCTACTACTACTGCTCTGTCCAAGAACAAGCAAATATCAGACACCGCTCCACTGTACCTGTACTTCTACTTCTATTACAACTACAACTACTACTACTACTGCTACCACTGCTACTGCTACTACTACCACTGCTACTGCTACTACTGCTACTACTACCACTACTGCTGCTTCTACTGCTACTAGTACTACTGCTGCTACTTCTACTACTGAAACAACTGCTACAACTACTACTGCTACTGCTACTGCTGTTGCAGTGACTACTGCAACTACTTCTCCAACTGTTATTGCAAATATTGCTGCTACTGCTACTACTGCAACCACTCCTGCTACTACTACTACTACTACTACTATTACACCATTTCACTGAAACTGTACTACTACTATACTTCTACTACTGCTGTTGCTACAATTACTACTACTATTGCTACTACTGCTACTACTATGTTTACTGCTACCACTAGTTCCACTACTACAACAATTACAACTACTATTACTACCACCACTACAACTACAACTACTTTGTCCAAGAACAAGAAAATATTGTACACCACTCCACTAGAAATGGAACTATGCTGCTAGTACTGCAACAACAGATACTACTATAACTACTACAACTACTGATTGTACTACAACTACTCAAAAACAAAAGAATAAGCAAATGTGCATAACGGTAACTGTATTACTACTGCAACTAAAACAATCACTACTACTACTACTACTACTACTACTACTACTACTACTACTGCTGCTGCTACTAATAATAATACTACTCTGTCCAAAAAACAAGCAAATATCACCATATCACAATCACTGCTACTACTACTACTTCTACTACTACCTACTGCTGCTACTACTTCCAACTACTAATACTACTACCTACTACTACCTACTGTTGCTATTACTACAACAACAACAACTACTACTACTACTACTACTACTACTACTACTACTACCTACTACCTACTACTATTACTACTTCTACTGCTATCACTACTACTGCTACTTCTATTACTACCTACTGCTGCTACTACTACTTCTACTACTACCTACTGCTGCTACTACTTCCAACTACTAATACTACTACCTACTGTTGCTATTACTACAACAACAACTACTACTACTACTACTACTACTACTACTACTACCTACTACTAATACTACTACCTACTGTTGCTATTACTACAACAACAACAACTACTACTACTACCTACTACTACTATTACTACTACTGCTACTTCTACTACTACCTACTGCTACTACTATTACTACTACTACTACTACCTACTGGTACTACTATTAATACTACTACTACTATTACTATTACTACTACTACTACTATTACTACTATTACTACTACTACTATTACTACTACTACTACTACTACTACTTCTACTACTACTACTACTTCTACTACGACCAACTGCTGCTATTACTACCTACTACCTATACCTACTCCTACTACTACTACTACTACTGCTACTGCTATTACTACTACTGCTATTATTACTGATACCGCAATAACTATAATATCTAGTACTACTACTACTACTACTACTACTACTACTAGTACTAGTACTAGTACTAGTACTAGTACTAGTACTAGTACTACTACTACTACTACTACTACTACTAGTACTAGTACTAGTACTAGTACTACTGCTAAGTAAAAATACCATCACAGGTTTAGAGCTAGACTGATAAAATTTCATACAGATTTTGAGAAATATTCAAAAGAAGCAAAGTCGCACAAACAGCCAGAAAAAAACACCAACAATGTGAGAGTTATCGGCAAAAATCCCAGAATAGAGCTTTTAAAACGCTCCTTTAAATCTTGTCATTTATCTTTGGTCAATAAAACTGTCTGTCACGGCAAAGATCAGTCCATCAAACTGAGACGGACAAAAGTGCACGCTCAAAAACATAGATTTTCTCACAAAGCCACAGATCTATAGTTTTGGTGTGAGAGGCTTAAAGGGCCCCGAGAATCTAATATTTCTACTTTCACGTCTGGATAAATGGAGCTACTGACTTTGAGAATATTACTGTAAGAAATGTGAACGTTTTGCGGTTATTTTCCCCTTTGTTGGATTTGTTAAATGGGCAGTTTGTCAAAATAAAGCAGCAAAAGTCAATTCCGAAACTGTTGCATGGTGTTTTATTTGTCTAACGGGAAACGGGTAAAAACTATTGGAGTTAGAAATGATTTCTTGTAATTGTAAGTCACTGTACAAATAATTAGTCAGTAGTTCTTGCGCCCTCTGCTAGAAAGGTGGTCAAACAAGTAAAAAAAAAAAAAAGGTAAGTCAAAGAGGGGGCGTTACGCAAAATGGACTTATCTCCGCTTTTTTACCATGTTATAATGTTTTCTCAAGCCTGAGGAGGTTTTTAGACATCATCCGTGCGTGTTTGAGTAATTTAGCGATCTCTCCCAGGCCTTCTTAGCTGTAAGATTCTGTACAAGTCTCCGCCCACAAGCCTACGTCACCCACACTCCCACACGATAATTCTCCATAATTATACAAAAACATGATTACACTACAACTTCACTAACCTGACACGATGTGCGGCTGTTTTATTAGCAGGATGCACGTTGTTTGTGTTGTGATAGCGCTCTGAAGGGGGAGTAATTTAGCAAATAATTGTAGCAGAATATACAGTATGATCTATTAAATACAAACAAAATAAAATGTTTATAATAATTACACTTTAATTAGAGTTAATAAAGCATGGAAATCTGCTCATTTCATAGTAACCACTTCATAAAAGGGTTAGTGGGGTGTGCAAAAATATTGAAATATCGATATATCGTATTGTTTCATGTGACGATACAGTGTTGATATCGTGTGCTGCTGTATCGATATATCAGCAAGAGTATTTTTTGGTATATTTTACTAAATAATTTTGTTAAAGTGCTCCAGTATTTTTAAGATAAGATAAGATAAGATATGCCTTTATTAGTCACACAGTGGGGAAATTCCAGTGTTGCAACGCGCAATTCAAGAACAGCAGGAAAAAGGTAATATGCAATAAAACAGATCATAAATAATGGCTTACAAATAATTTAAAAATAGACTTAAAAATAATTGCACATAGATATAGTTGAATGGCGCATGTTCAGTGTTAACAGTGTTTGTTGTACAGTCTGACAGCAGCAGGAAGGAAAGACCTGCGAAACCTCCCCTTCACACAGTGAGGGTGAATCAGTCTGTCAGGTTGGCGCCACCTTGTGCTTCCGCTCAATTTAAATTCTCTCCAGCGACTAGGTCAGGAATTGAAATACTGTATTTTCCGCACCATAGGGCACGCTCATAAGCCTCCAACCTCATCAAAAAACGACCGCGCGCCCCACAATCCAGAGCGCCCTATACACGAATCCACTCGGGTGTTCCAGTACAACTTCAGTAAACTAGAAAGCCACCCACAGCGCACGCAAACACACACGGAGCAGACAGCGACCGCACAGTGAAAAACACCCACAGACACACTCATCACTCCACGCCGACGAGGAACGGAACAGAGGAACGAACCGAAAAAGCGAGTGCAATGTGCCACTTCTAGACACAACTGAACTGAGTCACTGTGAACACGCCGACAATCCAGCGGTCCCAGACAGCACCCTCCCTACACGCCACAACTGAACAAAGCCCAGAGTCAACGTGAACGCACCAAACAAAGTCTCACTCACCCATCCAACTGTTGTGTTTCCTTTAAAGTCTAGTGCGGTTTATTTGTGAAAAAAGTTTGAAAATAGACCATTTAATGACCGCATAATCCAGAGCGCCCTGTATTGCGGAAAATATGGTACACTAGACTGTTTGTAAAAACCCCAGAAGTGCGAGTTCGGGCACCAGCCAATCAGTGAAGAGCCATATATTCTGTGTTGTGAACAATTCCCGAAATCGAGAATTTAAAGCCGGAACAAAGAGAATGTTTGGTGAATTTGATCAAGGGGAAAGACGTTATTGTCCTTCTTCCTAAGGGATTTGGAAAAAGCTTAATATACCAGTCAGTGGCGCATTACATACATCACAACCAAATAGCAGTGATTGGTTAAATTAAAAAAGTACTTGCCTACCTTCGAGCAAACAAATTCTAATACTACGAGGTCAGACGGTTTCCACAAAGTGAAACCAGCTGATGAATCAGGCTAACAATTGTGTTGCTTGTTCATAGAAAGGAAACTTGTTTATGCAACACATTTGACATTTTCACTGTTTTGATGATTAAAATGTTTGTGTTTTATATGAACTTTGCACCAGACGTTTTGTATCGTAGCTTATGTGTGGAGCTATGTATCGTATCTGCAACTTCTGAATGATACCCAGCCCTAATAGTTAGGCAATACTGAGCCTGAATCATTCTTAATAAACATGCTAATTAAAAGTGTGGTTATTATAAGGTGTTACAAATAAAAATCTAGGTATGTTTTTGATGGTGAAAATGCTCCAGAAAGTTAATTCAATGTAATTTGGACACCGCAACAAACTGCACAACTTCACTGAACCATAGAGGGCGCTGTAACCCACTTTGAAATATAATATAACCTCTGATTAATGAATTTTAGGTTTTCAATTTTATGCATGCAATGACCAAGAATGTACTTGATATTTTGCATTTTAAACGTCCCATATTAATCCATGTATCATTCAATCATTCATTCATTTTTCAAAATAAAACCAAAAATAAGAAAATGAACATACGGACTGAACCAGGACTGAACCAGGTCTAAACCAGGACTTATCCTGAACCAGGAGGACTAAACCAGGACTAAACAGGACTAAACCAGGACTAACCCAGGACTGAACCAGGACTGAGTGTCAGGACGGGCCCGGAGGTGTGCCCACGTAATCCGGGACCAGACCAGGACCAGACCAGGAATAAACCAGTTTAGTCCTGTTTTAGTCCTGTTTTAGACCTGGTTCAGTCCTGGTTTAGTCCTGTTTTAGACCTGGTTCAGTCCTGGTTTAGTCCTGTTTTAGTCCTGTTTTAGACCTGGTTCAGTCCTGGTTTAGTCCTGGTTCAGTCCTGGTTCAGTCCTGGTTCAGTCCGACATCGCAGTTTAAGTCACAGAAACGGGAAACAGCCATTATCCTTCTTTTTTTTTTTTTTTTTTTTTTCCATTATTCATTTAAACACAAAATCAAAAACTGATAAAACTAATTGTTATCCTTTTTTTTTTTTTTTTCCATTTTGGCTTTGGAGACAAATAATGAATTCTTATTTTTGTTTTCATTTTGAAAAACGAATAATAGACTGATTCATCCTGCTCTAAATTGAAACCACCACAGTCAAACGTTGCGTTTCGTTCCATTTGTGTGGCTCTCTTCAGATCTCAAAACAATCACCAACTAGTGTTAAATCCAGATGTGCTCCTCTGCATTTTTAAACTCCTTATAGTCACCTTCAGGACACATTCAAATCATTTCAAAATTCAACCTTTACAGCTAACAATCTTCAATGCTGCTATTGTTTTTAGCCTGATTCAAACCGCTGCACACCCTCAGTACTGGCGGGTGGAGTCCATGCGCCCCCTGCTGGTATTTTTGAACATCAACACCATAAATGTTTGTCATTTTCAGGTGTATAAATTATTTAAATTCACAAAACAGGAACCAATAAACACTATGTACATTTCAGGCGGAGGGTCAAGCATCTGCTCGTTTCCATGGTGATGTTATTGCTTTGCCAGGAATGTTCCACAGTACGGCATTAATGGATGTTGCTGAATAACATGCATTGTTACTGTGAGTGGGCTCGCCTCTCCACAGACCTAACATGTAACTCTGCCTACTTGTTTACATGGACGTGCACAAGTTTGAGCGTGGAATGTTCCGCCAATCGAAAACAAACGAGCAGCTGACGGAAAAGTTCCACAGTACAACTTTAATAAACAACACTTTTAAGGCCTTGAAGTGAAACCGTGCGTGAATATGAGCGTGTAGAATGTTTTAAATCAGATGCCCTACCTCTGAAAGCGATCCACATGTAGTCGTGTTTTGTCCGCTGTCATCCCTCCTCCGCTCCTCTCCTCAAACCCTTTTTTTTTTTTTTTTTTACAGTCCAATGTCCTCTTCCTCTCTTCCTCCTCCTCCTCTCCTCTCTGTCTCTCCTCTCTCTTTCTGCGTAGTCTTCTCCTCTGTCCCGCTCCCTCCTTCCCCGTTATTCACTTGTTTGAGTCCGATCTGAGCGGCGGAGAGAGAGAGAGAGAAAAAAAAACACCGTTACCGAAGCATCCTTTCAACACTTGGAAGGTCACATCCCCCTCTCCCTCTCTCTCTCCTCTCTCTTACACACTCTTTCTCTTGCTCTCCTCTCTCACTCGCTCTCTATCTATCTCTTTTCTCTTTTTCTATCTACCTCTCTTGCGCTCTCTCTTTTTCTTTTTCTACCTCTCTCCTCCGCTCTCTCCCTTTCCTCTCTCTCTCTTTTTTATCTGTCTCTCCCTCTCTCATTCTCCCTATCTCCCTCTCTCTTTCTCTCTCTCTCTATATATATGTCTTTTTCTATCAGTCTCTCTTACACTCTCTCTCTCTCTTATTCTCTCTTTCTCAATCTCTGTATCTCCCTCTCTCTTTCTCTCTCTCTCTCTCTCTCTCTCTATATATATATATATATTATATATCTTTCTATCTCTTACGCTCTCTATCTATCATCTATTGATCTTCCTCTCTCTCCCTCTCTTTCTCTCTCTCTCGTTTGCACTCTCTCTCTTTTTCTATCTGTCTCTCTTATGCTCTCTATTTATCCATCTATCTCTCTTCCTCTCTCCCCATCTTTCTCCATCTCTCTCCCTTCCTCTCTCTGTCTCTCTCTTTTTCTATCTATTTCTCTTATGCTCTCTCTCTTTCTCATTCTCTGTATCTCACTCTCCGTCTTTTTCTTGGTGATATATATATATATATATATATATATATATATATATATATATATATATATATATATATATATATATATATATATTTTTTTTTTTTTTTTTTTTTCTATCTCATATGCGCTCTATCTATCCATCTATCTATTGATCTTCCTCTCGCTCCCTCTTTCTCTCTTATCTCTCTCCCTCCCTCTCTTTTGCTCTCTATTTCTTTCTATCTCTCTTACGCTCTCTCTCTCTCATTTTCCCTCTCTATCTCCCTCTCTCTCTCTTTATCGCTCTCTATATATCTCTTTTTCTATCTCTCTTATGCTCTCTCTCTCTATCTATCCATCTATCTATTTCTCTTCCTCTCTCTTTCTCGCTCTGTCTCTTTTTCTATCTATCTCTCTTACGCTCTCTATCTATTTCTCTCCCCCTCACCAAAAAAAAAAATTGGAAAAGAGCGAGGATTATGAGGAGAGGACAGAGGAGAGATAGAGGAAGGAAGAGGAGGAGGAGGAGAGGACAGAGGAGAGATAAAAGAAGGATAAAAGAAGGAGGAGGAGAGAAGGAGGAGAGGAGACGGGGACAGTGTGATTGATGTGCAGAGAAAGGTTTGAAATGTTGACACAAATCAACTAAGTGTCGTCCTCGCAGCCTTCAGAGAATCGTCCGGAGCTTTAAGGAAATACAATCAGATTTTTGTTGTCGGTGTTTTCAATTTTTCAGTTTTTTTTAAACCACTGTGGAAACCTGATATACATCTAGATTTATTCATTTATTTATTTGTGGACAACCCCTTCGCTTTTTGAATTTTTGTGCCTAGTAGAATCTATACATGTAAAAAAAATTGAAAAAAATAAATATAAAAATTGAAAACAGAAAAAAAAAAATTAAAATTGAAAAAAAAAATTGGGGTAAAAAAAAAAAAAAAAGACAAAAAAAAAATTGAAATAAAATTTGAAAACAGAAAAATAATTGGGGAAGAAAATTTGAAAAAAATTTGAAAAAAAGTTTTTAAAAATTGAAAAAAATTGGGGGGAATAATTGAAAAAAAGAAAAGACTGGAAATTTTTGGTAACTTTTTTTTTTTTTTTTTAAACAAATCATAAAAATTTGAAGTGTCTAGAATCCAAAGTGGTGCATAATGAGCACTGCAAGGTCATTGGAATTAATATAATGAGTTGATTGGCTAATGAATAGGCCGTGTCTCCAAATATCGAGTGTTTTGTTTGAGAAATTGTATTCAAAATTTTTATCTTTAAAATTTTTGCCACTCAAACCGTCTTTAAAGATCCAATATTACGCAAAATTGACTCTTGTGAGCTTCAAGTCGTGTTATAACATTGCTGGAGTTGCGTTTTGTTTCATTCATGTTTGACAAATCTTGACTTATTATTAGTCCGTTTACATCTCCAAACCTCAAAATGCTCCACTCCACCTTGTGATGTCACAAAGCGGTTAATCGTAAATTAACGTCCTAACCTTTTTACGTTTCGTTCAGTAAATATTGACACGTCAAGGGCTGAAATAATCCAAATGATTCTAGTGAAGGTGTACGAATTTTTAAAAAACACAGTGGAGCACTTCCTGTATTACGCCGTGACATCACAAGGTGGAACGGAGTGTCTAAATATTCTGGGTTTGTACGTGAATAAACAAAACACATATCTGGCTTGTTTGTGACGAGGAAACATTAGAACAGATTTTTTTTAAATGCGTAAAATGTGCACTTTAAGTCGATGAAAAAACGAAAAAAAAAACATTTGCGCATTTTCGATTTCAAGGCTTCACTTTGGAGGAGAATTTTCCCTAATTAATGCGTAAATAAGAAACAGCTTACGGTGTATTTTTGTTGCTCAAATTCATCGCGTAGTCTTGTTTAAAGTTACAGTCTCTCTGCCTAAAAATTCTGCAAAGTTTTCCCCAAAGTCAAACGTGTGTGTCTGCGTGCGCGCTCTGACCTCCAGGAAGAGCGTCGTTGTGTTACGTTCCGGGCGGTGGGAAATTCGCTCGTAGAACTGTCCCAAAAAGCTTAACACACATTAAACCGGAGGAATAAATCCACGTTAAGAGCGGTGGTGGTCGCGGCGTTGGCGTCGGATCGCTCCTCTCTCCTCTCTCCTCTCCAATCCTGCGCGCAACCTCCACATTCTCTCCAATCTGCGCCTATCCCGACTCAATGTGACCCCTGGTGTGTCCAAAGAAATTAAAAGAAAACGGGAAAATACATATTCCAACACCAAAACAGAGCAGTGGAGCGTTCAAAGTCCTGTTTTCCCCCACTGTTATCCGCTCTCCGCCCCATCAACCCGCTCCATCCGCTGTTAATCCCACTTGGTCCGCTTCGTGTGATAGCAATGCGTCCTAATCATTATGTGCTACGGATTTATTCCTCTCTCCCTCTTCCCTCTCTCCTCCTCCTCCTCCTCCTGCTCCTCTTCTTCTCCTTCCTCCGCGCTTTGCCTGCTTTTCTGCCGGTCCCTAGCGGTCCGAGGAACTCTCCAGGCGGCCGTGCATCTCTCAAATCCCCGGTATCCTCGGGTGTCGGAGCCTTCCGGAGCGCGCGGTCGGTGCGTTTTAGTCCATCAACAGGTTCGCCCTTGAAATGTTCCCCGAGATGGGGCGCGCGCTCTGCGTCCGCTATCCGGGTCTGTCTCTCCCGCCTCTGAAGGAATACTGATGTCCTACATGCTGACAACTGGTTTTGACCCCGGTTTAGTCCTGGTTTAGATCTGATTTGATCCCAGAGGCTGGTTTAGTTCTGGTTTAGTCCTAGTTTAGATCAGATTAGTGGTAAAGATTTGACTGGATCTGGAGCTCCTCTGATGTTTTACAGGAGAATTCTTTTTTAACCCAGGTTTAGTCCTGGATTACGTGTTTTGGGTCTGGTTTGGTCCTTGAGGCTGGACTTAGCTCTGGTTTAGATCTGATTCTTGGGAAAGACCTGGGTTAGTCCTGTTGGTCCGTCTGTGGGAATACTGATGTCGTACATGTTGGTTAGGATCTGGAGCCTCTCTGATGTCCTACAGAATAACTTGTTTTTAACCCTGGTCTAGTCCTGGATTATGTGTTTTGGGTCTGGTTTGGGCCTTGAGGCTGGTTGTAGTTCCGTTTTAGATCTGACCTGGGTTAGTCCTGTTGGTTCCTCTGTAAGAATATTAGTCTCCAACATGTTGACAACTGGTTTTGACTCTGGTTTAGTTCTGGTTTAGACCTGGTTTGGTCCCAGAGGCAGGTTAGTTTAGATCAGATTACTGGTAAAACGTGGTTAAATCCTGTTTAGTCCTGTTGGTTATATGGACCCCCCTCTCATTTTCCACATGATAATTTGTTTTTAACCCCTATTTGGTCCTGGTTTAGTCCCTGTTTGGTCCTTGAGGCTGGTTTTAGTTCCAGTTTAGATCTGATCCATGGTGAAGACCTGAGTTAGTCCTGTAGATCCCTCTGTAGGAATACTGATGTCCTACCTAACTGGTTCTGACCCTGGTTTACTTCTGATTATGACCTTATTTGGTCTCAGAGGCTGGTTTAGTCCTGGTTTAGTCTTAGTTTAGATCTGATGACTGCTAAAGCTCTAGTTAAATCCTTGTTTAGTCCTGTTGGTTATCTGGACCCCTGTATCACGTGCTTCAGGTCTGGTTTAGTCCTGGTTTAGACCTGGTTTGGTCCCAGAAGCTGTTTTAGTCCTGATTTAGAGTCTTGGTAAAGACCTGGGTTAGTCCTGTTGGTCCCGCTGTGGGAATACTGATGCCCTACATGTTGACAGCTGGTTTTGACCCTGGTTTAGATCTGTTTTTAGAACTGGTTTAGACCTGGTTTGATCCCAGAGGCTCATTTAGTCCTGGTTTAGTCCTTGTTTAGATCTGATTACTGGTTAAGACCTGGTTAAATCCTGGTTTAATCTTACTGGTTAGGATCTGAACCCCCCTGTGATGTCCTACAGTATAACTTGATTTTAACCTAGTTTGGTCCTGGTTTAGTCCATGTTTGGACCTTGAGGCTGGTTTTAGTTCCAATTTAGCATCTTCTTAAAGACCTGGGTTGGTCCCACTGCGGGAATACTGATGTCCTACATGTTGACAACTGGTTTAGTCCTGTTTTAGACCTGGTTTGATCCCAGAGGCGGGTTTAGTCCTGGTTTAGACCTGGTTTGATCCCAGAGGCAGGTTTAGTCCTGGTTTAGACCTGGTTTGATCCCAGAGGCAGGTTTAGTCCTGGTTTAGACCTGGTTTGATCCCAGAGGCAGGTTTAGTCCTGGTTTAGACCTGGTTTAGTTTAGATCTGATTACTGGTTAAGACCTGGTTAAATCCTGGTTTAGTCCTGTTGGTTAGGATCTGGACCCACCTCTGATGTCCTATAGTAACTCATGGTTTAGACCTGATTTGGTCTCAGTTTAGTCCTTGTTAGGTCCTTGAGTCTGATTTTAGTTCAGATCTGATTCTTGTGAAGACCTGATTAAATCCTGGTTTATTCCTGTCGGTCCCTCTGTAGATGCATGTTGACAACTTCTTTTAACCCTACTTTAGTTTTGGAATTTTTTTTGGGTCTGGTTTAGTCCTGGTTTGGTCCTGGAGGCTTGGTTCATTTTTAGATCTCATTCCTGGTTTTACCTGGTCAAATCCTGGTTTAGTCCACCTGGTATGGACATGGCCATAGTTTAGCCATGATTAAGCCCTAATTTAAACCTGGTCTGGATCTGATGTAGCTTGGTCCTGGCAAAGACTGAAATCCTGGTTTAGTCCAGCATGGTTTAGCCTAAGTAGAGCTCTGATTAAATGCCAATTTAGTCTTAATATAGATTTAGTTTAGTCGTGATTAATTCTTAGTTTCGATCTGGTTTTGACATCTTTAGTCCTGGTGTAGTCCTGGTTAAATCCAAGTTGACCTCATTGAGTCCTGGTTTAGTCTTGATTAAGTCCAAGTTTAGATCTGCTTTGACCCTTATTACTCCTTGTTTATAGATCTAGTTCAGTCCTGGTTTTTTCCTGGTTTAATTCCAGTTTTGACCTATTTCAATTCTATTAGTCCCGATTAAATACTAGTTGTAGACCTGGTTTAGTCCTGATTAAATCTTCAAGTTTAGATCTGATTTACATCATTTTTGGTCCTTGGTTCAGTCCTGGTTCAGTCCTGGTTCAGTTGTTGCTTTAGTCCTGATTTGAACCCGGTTTAGTCCCTTGAGAAGACCATTCACGGCGCGGCGACGTCACGCTCCTGTTTTTGGCAGCGTTTCTTTCTTTTTTCTCTTTACAGCAGATGTTTTTGAGGTGAGCTGATCCGGCACACGGGGGTCTCTTTGGGAATAGTCAGGAGTGAATTGGCACATCTGTGAATCGGAGCATGACTGTGGAGTGACGTTCATAACCCAGAAAAAGACCAAAAAATGACAAGAAAGAATCGCTCGATGTGAGGAGGACAAAAAAGAGAGATGGAGATGTATTTGTAGACACTGGGTTTGAATATTCAGATTCTCTGACCTTGATTCATAATGAGGAGTTAAAGCAAGGAAACACAAACTTCTACATTTACACCAAAACAATATGATGCATTTGAATACAACATTAACAGACAGGTATGATCATCTAACGCTGTATTTAAAGAGGAAAAGTATTGTTAATTAAAGGCCCTATATTATGGAAGATTCACTCTTGTGAGCTTTATGCCATGTTATAAATCTTAAAAACAGACCTGGAGTGATGTTTTGTTTCATTCACACACATTTGAGTAATACTTTATTATTAATCTGTCTATATTTTCAAAGCTCAAAATGCTCTGTACCCCCTTGTGACGTCATTAGGGATGTAAAAATAACCAAAATATCATGAAATCATATCGTCAAAGTCTCACAATACATCAAATTACAAGTGTCTTTGCTTAAATTAATAGTTATGGAAATTTGTTCATCTTTCTTTGTGATTTTAATGTTTTTTTTTATTATTTTGTAAATTACTTTGTGTATGAATTGTGCTATACAAATAAACTTGCCTTCTCATGAAACCAAAGAAAACAAAAAATCCTTAAATTTTTCATTCTCATTACCGTTTATTTTGTATGATCATAAACGATAAACTTTGTGCCTACGATAACATTATTATTGGTATGTACGACCATAAACAAATATGTTTCTGCATGTATGTATATGTGTGTTATTCATATGTGTATAAACATATATATTGAGTATATGTATTGGATATCTGTGATGCGTATATGTATGTTTGTATGTACATATGTGTGTACATGTATATGTATGTATATATGTATGTATGTATGTGTGGATATATTTTTATATATGTGGGTATATTTCTGCATAGTGATAGGTAAGCACTCAAAAGGTGATAAAAAAAAATAAATTAATAAAAAAAAAAGTGAACCATGTGATTATGTCAAACAATTGGAGTAGGACTATAAGTTTTTTAAACTTCATCCTACTCCTTTTGAGCACCAGGCCCCAAATATGTTCATGTACATATCACTATTTTTGTTATTGTTTTTTAATGTTGTTGTACCTGGCTCAAACAAATAAATAAATGAATGAATGAATGACATTTTGTCTTCTTCTGAACTTTAATTTCTTGAACTGTCACCGATGGTGGTGATGTGAGTGCTCTGAAGATGCAGCAGCAGCAGCAGTTGAAATAAGAAGGTAAATACATTTTACTGTATTTGTCATCAAAAAAGAACCCAAAAAGTTTTTGCCTTCTCATGCTACAGCGCAGCAAAACAGATGGAACTACATAGACCATGATCCTTTGGTGTTGTCAGTGCAGATTACATGAAGAAATAACTGTTATGAAGCACTTCTAAATCTTAGAAGGAAAATAATTTGTAAGCTTCAACAAAGTATCGCAATAAATATCGAACTGTGAGGTTCATATCATGGAAATATCGTATTGAGGGATTTTGCTGTTGTTACATCAACGTCATCAAGCATTAGTCTTCAAGTTTACAGCTATTTTTTATATTTTTGTTCCCTCAAAAATGGCAATACCGGGGCTGAAATAATTCAATCTTCAGATTCTGGTGAAGGTGCATGGAGTTTAAAGACACAGTGGAGCACTTCCTATATCACTGTTGGTGGTGTCATGGTAACATGGTGACATGACATCACATGGTGGAACAGTTTTCCATTTGAGAAGAACTTGTTAAACATGAGAATGAAACAAAACACAACTGCAGGTCTGTTTGCGATGAGGAAACATTATAACAGAAAATAGCTTAATATGGGCCTTTTTAGAGTTGGTGTACAACAGTTAAAATTGTACTTGAGTAAAAGTATTGTTACTTAAAGCTCAGTCAAACCAACAATATACAAGAAAATCAAGTAGTAGCCTAATTTGCTCAGAAGACTCCTTTTCCTCCATACAGTATATTGTAAAAGCAGCTAAATAAGCCTGAATGACATTACTTTACACTTTCAAGAAGATTCTGCTGTATCGTTCTAATCTATGACAGCAGTGAATCATTGTTATAATGTACACTTTAAATCTCACAAGAGTCAACACCTCAGATAGATACTGTAGCTTCAAATCACAGCAGTGAGCAGCAGATTTTTATTTTTATTTTTTCATTTGTGCCATAATTACTATGCGATGCTGCCGATTAAGAAAATACAAATGGAGAGTGAAGTAAGTACAGAGCAGTTGGCGTGTGGCGCTGAAAAAGGGATGATCGGCAATAGACCTTTTTCATAACGGCCGGAAGTGCCACGATGTAGGGTAAACCTCACTTCCGGTTAATGCTTTTCTATGGGAAAATATTTGTGGAAATATCTTGCGTATTCTCCACCAGCTTCATAAATCTGCCCCATCACCAAATCTTCATCCAACAAGGTCCACAAAGATGAAACATTCTGTCCATGAAGAATTTATCCACAACTATCAAGGGAAAAAAGATGAAAACATAAAGGAGAACAACGACAACGCATTAATGAACTACTGAGCAAAACTAACGTTATAGTCATGAATAAAACAGAAGTAACTTGTTCACTCAGACTGATTCTACAATTAAAATAAAAAATCGAGACAGAGAGATTTGTACAGTTTAAATGCTAGACATGTAATCTGTGAACATCTGTGGCATCTGAACTGCACAAATCTATCTTTGCTAATATCTACATCATGGAATCGATTTTTTATTTTAATTGTATCTGGTCTGGTCGCGGTCTGGTCCCGGTCTCAGTCCTGGTCTGGTTCCGATCTCAGTCTTGGTCTTGTCCAGGTCTCAGTCCTGGTCTCAGTCCCGCTCTGGTCCCAGTCTGATTCCGATCTCAGTCTCGGTCTCAGTATTGGTCTCGTCCAGGTCTCAGTCCTGGTCTCAGTCCCAGTCTGGTCTCGGTTTCAGTCCCAGTCTGATCCTGGTCTGGTCCCGGTCTGGTCCCGGTCTGGTCTGGTCACGGTCTCAGTCATGGTCTGGTTCCGATCTCAGTCCCGGTCTGGTCTGGTCCCAGTCTCAGTCTCGGTCTTGTTCAGATCTCAGTCCCGGTCTCAGTTCTGCTCTGGTCCCAGTCTGGTTCCGCTCTGGTCCTGGACCTGGATCAGTCCTGGTTCAGTCCGTATGTGGTGCAGAAGTCCGACATTGCAGTCACGGAATGGGAAACAGCTGTTATCCGTTTTTTTCCATTCTTCATTTAAACACAAAATCGAAAATTGAAAAAATAAATAATTATCTGTTTTTTCATTTTGGTTTTGGAGACAAATAATCAAGAAAATAGTAGTTTTTTTGTTTGCTTATTCTTGGTTTTATATTGAACAAATGAACGAATCATACACAGATTCATAGTCCATTACATAGGCCATGTGAGAGTAATGACAGAAACAAATGCAAAGTTTTAAATGTTTATTGCTGAACTGGTTAAAATGTGGAGTTTCAGTGAGTGACTTGTAACAGAAAATGAAAAGTAAAAGTGCATTTAATTAAGTCATTAGAAATGAAATTAATTGTAGTCTGCCCTCTTTTGTTGTCTGCCTCAGGTGTTCCGGCTAAAAGAGTCCACGGGGAGCCTGAGCACCATAAGAAGGTTCCGGGGCAGGCAAACATGTTGTTAAGAGGAGGGGATATGCACAGATACTTTAGCTCTTTTCTATTTAGTATTTTTACATTATTAAAACACTGCTAAATTAATAAAGAGATATCTATTTTTGTACGCAGATTTGACAGAATTTTTGGCAGCACTAACTTTTTAAACATCGAGGTCACTTACACAGGGTGACCAGACGTCCCTATTTACCCGGGACAGTCCCAGGTCCAAACCAGGTCTAAACCAGGTCTAAACCAGGTCCAAACCAGGTCCAAACCAGGTCTAAACCAGGTCTAAACCCAGGTCCAAACCAGGTCTTAACCAGGTCTAAACCCAGGTCCAAACCAGGTCCAAACCAGGTCTAAATCAGGTCTAAACCAGGTCCAAACCAGGTCTAAATCAGGTCTAAAACCAGGTCTAAAACAGGTCTAAAACCAGGTCCAAACCAGGTCTAAACCAGGTCCAAACCAGGTACAAACCAGATCCAAATCAGGTCCAAACCAGGTCCAAACCAGGTCTAAACCAGGTCCAAACCAGGTCTAAACCAGGTCTAAACCAGGTCCAAACCAGGTCCAAACCAGGTCCAAACCAGGTCTAAACCAGGTCCAAACCAGGTCCAAACCAGGTCCAAACCAGGTCTAAACCAGGTCTAAAACAGGATTTAACAGGACTAAATCATGGTGTGTGGATCATGTCTTCTCCTCTTCTATCAATACTATTTTTAATCTGGTTAAGTAATGACTGGGCTTTTCATTTTCTTTTAGCAGACAAAACATCTTATGTGAAGATCCAGCCTCACCTTTGTCTGAGTTGAGGTGCTTTTTTCAATTTTTCTTGTGATGGTGGAATAAATGCACTTTGCGTCTGCACTGAAAATCGGCTCAGCTCTACTTAACTGAATATAATTTTCTTTTGTTATACCTGGCAACCCAAATAGGAGCCTCATGTGAACCAACCTGGACGACTGAGGGATTACACGGATGTTTGTGTTGACAGTTTATTTGGCTGAAAGAGGGTTTAAACTCAAAAACTGCTCCCAGTACAAATAATATTCAGAAAAATGTAAGCAACTTTTCAATATTCAGCTGCATCATTGCGTCATTGGTTTGTGTGTATTTTGCATTTTAGCACAGTTTTTTTTCACCTCTGCTTGTGAAATTGCAAAATAAAGAGTTTTTTTTTTTTTTTTCATCACACAGACGTTGTCAGGTCTTGATGTTTTACAGTGACGTTTAGATGGGGGTGTTCTACGTGTATGTACGATACTGACACAATGCACACATTAGCAAACACTGACAAAATAGTTAGTCTGACAACCTACAGAAAAATAAAAAATGGATTTTAAAAGCACATTGAACAACAAGAGTCTGATCAATAGAGGCATTCATGGTTCTGTTTAAGAGTCTGATTTTCAGCAAAAAGGTGAGTGTCTAACTGAAAAAACTGTTATTTGACTTGTTTAACAGCATAAATCAGCTCTCTTGTAGTTCCAACTAAATCAGTTCTTTATGGTCACATTGTGTTAAAATAACACAAAAATAACATATTTTTTTTAATCTATGTAATATGATACATCCTATGTTTCCTCATAACAAACATACTGTACCTGGAACTGTGTTTTCCTTCACACATTTTTAACACACAAATCCTGCAGGATTCATCAGCCGGTTTCACGTTGTAGAAACGAAGCAGTGTTAGAATTCGTTTGCTCAGTAGGCGAGTACTTTTTTTCATTTAACCAATCACTGCTATTTGATCGTGACGTATGTAATGCACCGCTAACGGGGCTAACTGGTATATTACGCTTTTCCCAAATCTCATAGGGAGAAGGGCAATAATGTCTTTCCCCTTGATAAAATTCATCAAACATTCTCTTTGTTCCGGCTTTAAATCCTTGATCTCAGGAATCGTTGCCAACACAGAATGTATGGCTCTTCGCTGATTGGCTGGTGCCCAAATTTGTACTTCCGGGGTTTTTGCGAACCATCTTGTGTATTTTGATTCCTGACCTAGTCGCTGGAGAGAAATGAAAATGAGCAGAGGCACAAGGTGGTGCCAGCCTGAATATTATTTACCTTTCAAACTGAAAACACTCTGTTCAACCTTGTGATGTCATGTGGTAATACAGGAAGTGCTCCAATGTGATAACATGATAAATGGTCACATTTTTATACAGCACTTTTCCACCTTCAAGGGACTCAACACACTTTACAACAAGGAACCACTCACCCATTCACACACACATACATACACCAGTGTACACAGACACCAGGGGTAAAATGAGTTAAGTGTCTTGCCTAAGAACACAATGACAGCATTCATCTGTGGGAGCTCAACCAATGATGTTCATCTCAAGAGCAGAATTCAAGCCGCCAACCTTCGGATCAGTGGACAAACACTCTACCAGCTGAGCTACTGTCAACCTTTAAACTTGTTCATCTCTGGAACTGTCTCTACTCGACTGAAATAAAGGTAAAAGGTAGCTGCTGGTAACTTAAAAACTACCACTTCATGACATCACGAGGTGGAACAGAGCATTTTGAGCTTTGGAGATGTAGACAGACTAATAATAAAGGATTACTCAAACATGTGTGAATGAAACAAAACACAACTCTGAGTTTATTTTTGATGAGGAAACAACATATTAACATAACTTAAACCTCACAGGAGTCAGAGCATTAAAAGCCTAACTTGAGCTTCAGACTGAGTAGTACCTTCTGTTAGCATCACACCCCCAACTGCTGTGAAGTATCAATAAGATGTGCATGTATTCTGCCTCAGCGTGTACTTTTATGGACACGGCTCTGCGTCCGATGTCTCTCTGAGTGATGTCCCCGCTGTGCCATTCGTCTCCCGGCGTCTCCGGCTGGTCACATGACTCATCCATAAACGCACTGTAAAAAATGTCCAGCTCAGACAGTGACTGGTCCGAGTCGGGTCGATACAAAACACACAACACTGGACCGCACTGTAATTATGTTTAGATCGGCCTGTCTCTTTGGAGTGTCGAGGAGCGGTGAAATATGGAGGGAGCAATGACAGTGTACTTTACTACATAAGAGGAGGTGATATATGGGTCACCAGTGATTCATGGGTTTAGTTCCTCCTGCTTGTTTCTCATTGGTGTTTCTTTGTGTATAACCTTATCTATGGCCTGTTCTGTTTGGTTTATACTCTATAGGGAAGCATGGTCAGACTTAAAGGGGCACTGTGCAACTTTTTGGTACATGCTTGTTTCTATGGTTTCTACAGTATGACATTAAACAGCTCTACTTTACATTTATTCAATTTTTCAAAAAAAAAGAAAGAAAAAGAAACATTCTGACTGTGAGTGGGGTTGCCTCTCCACAGATCTGGGGCCTCATTTATAAAAAACTGTGCAGGAGTTGTCGTAAGTTAGTGCGTACGCCTAGTAGCTACGAGAGGCGTATTATTATGAGTGCGTGCGTGAGATTCAGATGCCCTCCCCTGGAGAGGGAAAGGAGTGAGGGAGGGATACGAGGATACGAGGACACAGATTTAGCATGAAACACATCAGATACAGATGTTATTCTGCAAATTAAAGTCCACACGAAACATCCAAACTGCTGAACCTGTGAGTGTGGGTCTGGGTCGGGACGGACACGGGCTTTATTCTGTTCTTCATACAGTCAGAGAGCAGCTCTCATGTACAAGAGTTCCCCATTACACAAAAATGTATGGAAGATTTTGGTTCGAGTCAGGTTCGGGCAGTAGGCTTCGTGTCGTGCGCAGACTCGAGTCACTCTGCTGCTCGGTGCGTAAAGACTAAAGTAAAAGTGTTAAATTTACGTTCATTAAATCAAAGCCTGGCTCCTACAGTGTCCAAGGGAAGAGTTTTTTCTCAGGTTGGGTCATTATTTCGTCCTCTGGGTTGGTCACAGTCTGTGTTTTGTAGAAGTCTGTGGTCGTGGTGTGGACTGTGGGAGACTCTGCGCTGCACCGGGTCTGGGAACGTGGCCGCGCTCGTACATGAGTTTCAAATGTATAATATTGTGAAGAATAATGAGTGGAATAAACAGCCCTTCTCCGTGTTTTGGCAAACCAAACACTTAAATCAGGCATGTACAAACTATGGCCTGGGGGCCAAATGCAGCCCTCAGACAAATTTTTCTTGGCCCTCAGAGTTCAAGGTGAATTGGCCCAAATTACCTTGCATCAATTAAAAATGATTTTTTTACTTCAAGTTTTTTGAAAATCTACCTCGATATAACTAATATTGAATATTTAGTGTTTGGTTTTAAGGATTTCAGCATGAATAAAGACAGATGGCTCTTTCTAACGTATTAAACATGCACATATTTCAATTATTCACTGTATTCAGCAACAGTCTACGGCCCTCGATCGGCCCTCTGCTTTGTCTACGTTTAGATATGTGGCCCTTAATGAAAAAAGTTTGGACACCCCTGACTTAAATGCTCAAATCTGAAGGTCATTCGTCTATAAATGTGGATTTTCTGATCAAACTCTTCCTCAAACTCGGTTCACTTCTGCTTCTCTCCACGAGTGTCGCTTTTTCCCCGTGTCTCCAGACTTTGCGTAGAACTTACAGGAGGTCCCCAGTTGGCATAGAGTTAAGCAAAGCACCACGACTTAGTCGAGGTTCATAAATACCGCGGTTGGCATAGAGAGCGCGTACGCAAGGATTTTTGCGTAAGCAAGCTTTATAAATGAGGCCCCTGACCTGTAACTTGGTCTGGTTTGGTTTCCATGAAGATAGAACGGTTTAATGCCAAACTGTGAAAGATTCCAGACAAAGCAAAAACATCTCCATGCAGAAAAGCATTTGACGGACCCCCCCACCAGAAAAGTTACCCAATTTTAAAGGTTAATCTTGAATGTTCTACAAATCAAAGCTGGCAATAAAGTTACGTTCAAGAAGACAAGCATGTAACCATTGTGCACAGTTACAGGTCTGATCTGTGGAGAGACAACTCCCCTCATATTAAGAATACATGACAGTATGAAATCCTTTATTAGAATTATCTTAAGGAGGTAACTGAGAACGTGGCTAATTCCACATTAATATGTGTAGCACTCAGCTCTCTGAATAGACTCCTACACATTATGAATCTAGAATATAATGGGAAAGATCAAAGTAGTAGTCGTGGCCATACCAGCTTGTCAAAGTCTGATCCTGTCAGATCTCAGAAGCTCAGCAAGGCCGGGTCTGGTTATTACTTGGATGGGAGACCACTGGGAAAATCGGGTGCCACAGTGGGGCACCAGTGGAAATAACTGTCGTTGTTTCCTTAGGCAAGACACTTCACCCACATTGCCTAGTATGAAAGTGAAAGTGTAAAGCGTCTTTGTGATATATGTATGTGAAAAGCACTCTATAAATAAAAACTTACTTACTAGTATTCCTCACTGACTGATCAAAGTGAATAGCAAAACAAGCTGGGTGGGTGCTTTACCTTTAGCTCTGGTCAAACTCCAACTCTGCCCTGTGATTAGTCCACGCTCCAACCACCAGTGACTAGGCCCAGTGGGCTCTACTCACGCTTACGTCACCAAACTGGCAGACGTTTGGGAACATGTGGATGACGACTTCCTTTGGGCTCTGTTCTATGGCGACAGTAACTGACAAAATCTGGGAAAACTGTGAAAATGGCCTGGTTTCCTTCATCTAGATGTCATTGTTTTCTTTCTTTTTTTCCTTTAATAAATTGCTGATTAATTTGTGAATGATAATTTATCTAAAAATTCTGTTGTGTTCAGCAGATTAACAGCTACAACCAGATGCCTGGGAGTGAAATCAAAGACGTGATTAGAGTCCCGTCCCCGATAAAAAGCTTTGTCAGGTTGTGAAGACGCTGCTGCTGAATCACATGCCCAGTGTTGGGAACTACACCGGAAGTCGTCATCCGCATGTTTCCAATGAACAGAGCCGATCGCACCGACAGGAACCTGCCAAGATGGATTCTCATGACTTTGTGAACCTGCAAATATTACAAGAATTCATCTTCCTGCGCTGGTTACATAAAGGGTATTCTTTATGCAGGGCCCAGTCATGAAGTCTGCAATGGGCTTTTTCCATTAGACAACATTTACTTTGGGCTCACCAAGATGATTTGTACCCAGGGCCCAGAATGTGGCTGCTTGCATAGTGCACCTTTAACTCCAGTGAAAGATCTGTTTGCCTGTGCTGTGAATGTGTGAAGTGGAACAGGTGGCAGAGGGCAGGAGTCGTTCTCTTTCCTCCTCCCTCCTCCTCCCTCGTGTGTCTCTCTCCGCTCCCTCGTCTTTCCTCCCTCTCTCCGTTTGGGTCCTGGCCTTCGCGCTTCACTGGACACTGGACCATCACTCCTGACCCAAAATAACGCTCCTCTCTCCACGTCACCGCGATCACAGCGCAGGGCTCTACAGACCTGTTCATGTGACAGCGCTCTGAATCACACACATCACAACTCGTAACATCTACAGGTCTATTATAAAGACAGGGAGCAGATCAAAAGAATGAAAGTACTATTGTGGAAAGGATTTAATACAGGATAGTATAAGTAACATGTGTTTTCTCTCTTTTCTAATCATTCTATGCTTTTAAAAAAACAAAAACATTCTGTCTCTTACAGTTAAAACTGTTAAAAGTCCTCAAAATGGTGTCCTTAAAACAGTAAAGGCCAATTCATACTACATAAGAACATAAGAACTTTGTCCTTGAATCCAGGGCTGGCCAAACAAAATGACATGATTTTGTTGAGCCAGGTCCTGTTGGGCAGTTCTTGTGGCTTGTTCTTGACACCTCAGCTGAACTTTGCTTGGCAGTTTGGCAGCACTGTCTGATATCTTCTCTCTGATTGTTTTTTTATGTGGGCATGGATTTGAGTCACAGGTGGCAGGTGAGAAAATAAAAATATCTGTACGACACGACGCTCAATGACTATAAAGACGCCAAATGGCAAGAAATTTCAAGATTGGAAGATTGTGGACAATTTAGGGTTGGAAGAAAATAAGTGTGGAATAGTCTGGCGTAATCTTCACGAAAAGTTTGCGAAAGCCAAAAGGCGGGTCACCAAAAAAGAGAGGTCAGGTTGGAGGACGAAAAGAAATACCCTCATTATATACCTCCCTGCAGCGGCTGGACTTCATCAAACACAGGGAAACATCACCAATAGAGACCCTGCAGTCACGTGACAGTCATTTTTGATTTTGGCTGCCATATTCACGGTCCCGACGATGGTAGCTGCATTCTAGTAACATGGCTTGTATGTGGTCTAGTCATAAATTCCCTGATTTATGGCAGCCAGTGTGCGAAATATGGTGGGCGCCCCCTCGATTAACCCATCACACCCCCTAAAAAGTCTCAAAAAATAAATAAATAAATAATAGAGAGGGTCAGCCCGATGTTCCCGCTATTCCTTCAATTGCGAAAAGTATCATGTTCTAGATTTAAGACCGCGGGCCGTCCTCATCTCAAGTTATCACTATCAACTCATAAAACAGCAACATGAAGAACTTTGTACGTAACTCACCACGCATCAGTCCAGAGCAGAAGTTCTGAGTTCTAGTAACAGCAGCAGACTCTGGTTTGGATCTAGTCCGACTGTAGCATTTCTCACTCGAGACTAAATACAGTTCATTTTATAAGTCGAATCAATTGAATAGGACCTATTCAGTTTAAGCCGTCTGTGGCATCCACCACGGTGTCTTTTTCTTTTTTCACATTTGAGTTTGTATTGCTCAACAATTCAGAGATGTGGACCCCCCAAATGTTGACGAGTATTTGTCACACTGATGGCAGCTCCATTTGTCTCATCTGTCAGCTTCAACTGGGATCCGATACAACTGAACCTGTGTCTTTATCTCTCTGCAGATTACACCTCTGTGCGCAACACTTTTCCGTCACGTGTCTTAATGCGAAAATTAAAGGAACGACTCAAAAATGTGCTAACTTTGCGCAGGCCCCAGCTTCTTTGTCACACATGTTTTGGGATGCTCTGAGCTGTTAAATTTCTGGTCAAATATTTTTCTAATTTTCTCAAGAGCTCTACACAAACCTATTGATTTAAATCCTCTTACAGCAGTACTTGGGATAATAGACTCAAAAGTTGTTAAAATAAATAAATAAATCAGAGCGTCAGATATTCCACTTTACCTGTCTGCTTGCACGAAGATTAATTTTACTGAAATGGAAACGGGCAGAGCCTCCCTCACATGTGAACTGGTTCAGAGATGTCATGATGCATTTGGATCTAGAGAAAATGAGATCCTCTTTGCAGGGTCGGGAAGATAAATTTAACAGGATATGGTCACCTTTTATTAGCTTATTTAAAGAAGGTATTTAAACTCATTTATATCCGAGCTATATGATGGTCTTTGTAATATCCACCTTTTCAACTTATACACTTTGGTGAATCATTATTACTTTTTGTCTGTGTGAGTGCTCAGTTGCTTTTACTTCTGTTTTTTTTTTTTTTTTTTTTTTTTTTTTTTTAATTATTTATTATTATTATTATTATTATTATTATTATTATTATTATTATTATTATTATTATTATTATTATCATCATCCAACATAATAATGTAAAAGGGTTCTAAGCTATTATATTGACAAATATAATGACATGTATATTGGTCCGGTCAAGCAGAAGTAAACATCAAGGCCAAAAATTCAAGTTAATGCATCTGATATAAAAATGTATTGAACAGATACATATGTACTCTAGTTTATGAAACTGTTTACCTTTTTTCTGTACCATTTTTGGTTCTAAAGTTCCATATGTTTTAAACAGACCATGTATGAAACATGGAACAAAAATTATTTCCCAAATTTCAAAGACCTGCAAATCATGTAAATAAATGGATGTATTTCATAATTTTTTGTGTTATTCCATCTTTGAACTGTTAATGAAGGTTCATGATTTTTGTTTTTTTATTTATTTAAAATGATAAAAATTTGCTTGGAAGGACTGACATATTTTATAGAAATAGTTTCCTTTTATTTTGAAGTAATATTAAAGTATTCGGACGAAAAAAGCAACAAATGATGTAAAATCCTGCACCTTCTACTTGTTTGCACAATTTTCCCTCCGTTACTTTTCCCTCCGTTACCATGACCTTTCTTCATAAAAAATCACACTCAATCACTCAAAAAGTAAGAGGTTTTTCAACCTAATCTTGTACCATATGGTAGAAAACTATATGAAGCAAATATTCAAACCAGTTTGTTAAGGATATGGAAGTGAGAACCAAGAGTTATCACTGTTTGGATTTATTGCCCAAAAAGTGCTGCATATTTCATTCACTCCGTTACCGACATGAGTTTTTAAATTTTTTGTCAACAACTTGAAAGAATATCACAGGTTTAACTTGACCCTGTTGGAGTGTAACTCTTTCCTACATTCTGATACTTTACTTATTTCAATAGTCCCTCTAGTTTCTGAATAAGAGACATTTGAATGTCAAAAATCTGCCCCTGTGTCTCTCCGATACCATTTGACCAGACCCATATTTCTGTATACTTTGCTTGAAACGCTGATTAATCTTTTTAACACATCTGATGTCTTATTTTATGGACTGGCACTGTGTATTGGATGTCAAAAACACAATAAACAGAGTGTTAAAACAAAAAAAAGAAAAAAAGAAAAGAAAATTTGCTGACTTTACAATGGCGGTCCATTGGCGGTCTAGTTGAGCTGAGAAAAAGTGCATGATCTAAAAATAGGTAAAAATCGCCACAAAATCCGACATTTTTGAAAGTTGTAGGTGCCATGTCAGCCGAACACGAGCAGTTTGTGATTACATTGCCTCTATGAGAAAAATCTTCTCTTGGCCCATGGGATTTTTTCGACTGTAGTACCACTGAGTGGCCACTACGTCAACTCGAGGCAGCTACAAGCTAGCAATACTGTATCCAGTTATTTTATTAGATCCATGGGCTCGTCGGACCACAAATCTGGATCAGGGCGAGGCAGTGATGTGACATGCAGGTTCTCTATACGACTTTTATTCAAGTCAAATGGAGGTAAAATATTAACACTGAGCTAATTCGAGCGAGGGGGCAGGGCAGAATGAGGGGGCGGGGCAGTTCAGCAGCAGAACATCTTTTGAAGTATGAAATATCAGAGCCCAAACATCACCTCAAGAACAAGAACAAAGCTCTTACGGTCTTATGAAGTATGAATAGGCCTTTAGTGACTTGTGACTGAAACTTGTGAAAACAGAAAACTGCTTAAAGCCTCTCTATCAGCACACGTGACATAATCTCATGCACCTTTAATTTTTTTCTTACTTTTTTATTGTATTTTATTTTTTATGCACTCATCCTTAAGCACAGTTTTTCTCCCAGCGCTCCCCGGCCGTCATTAGAGTAGATTTGGTCCAAACCTGTAGATTTCCTGTTTTTAGAGCACTTCCTGTGTTTACTTGTTATTATGGCTGCTGTGGGCTGTGTGAATGCGGCACAGGTCGTTTCTCCTCATTGCCTCCTCCTGCGCGGCAAAAACGTGAAATCAAATAAATCCAGAATATTTAACTGATGAGAGTCATTTTCACTGATTGAAATTTATTATTTTTGTAATCTACATTTCTGGATTTGTTGCCAGGTATTTCAGAGTGGTTTCCCCCAAGCAAATGTGTTTATCTACAGATTAAGACGGATGGATTTTATTAAAGATGCACCACAAAACTTCTGGGGTCTGACTCCAAAACACTAACATCTCCATGGAGGTCTAATTACCGTATTTTCCACACTATAGGGTGCTCTGGATTACAAGGCGCACTGTCATAGAATGGTCTATTTTCAAACTTTTTTCACAAATAAACCGCACCGGACTTTAAACGAAACACAACAGTTGGATGGGTGAGTGAGACTTTGTTTGGTGCGTTCACGGTGACGCTGGGCTTTGTTCAGTTGTGGCGTGTAGGGAGGGTGCAGTCTGGGACCGCTGGATTGTCGGCGTGTTCGCAGTGACTCAGTTGTTCAGTTGTGTCTAGAAGTGGCACATTGCACTCGCGTTTTTGGTTCGTTCCTCTGTTCCGTTCCTCGTCGGCGTGAGTGATGAGTGTGTCTGTGGGTGTTTTTCGCTGTGCAGTCAGTGTCTGCTCCGTGTGTGTTTGTGTGCGCTGCAGGTGGTGTGGCTTTGTAGTTTACTGAAGTCGTGCTGTGGCGCCCGAGTGGATTCGTGTATAGGGCGCTCTGGATTGTGGGATGCTCAGTCGTTTTTTGATGGGGTTGGAGGCTTAAGAGCACACCCAATAGTGTGGAAAATACAGTACTTTGCTTGGAATGTCCCACAGTATGGCATTAAACGTTTCTATCACGTAGGCCCATTAAAGATGTTTTATTACTAATAGAATACCTTTAAAATATGCATTCTGACAGTTCAGGTGTTCTGTCAAAATGAGCTACCAGCAGCCTAAATCAACAGTGACATTTATCGATTCACGTAACCTCGTCGAAATAAGCGACCTTACATTTTTCCGTTTACAGCTATATAGATATAATAAAGCTTAACTCTAACCCTCCCCAGTTCTACAACATAATTCTTTGGATTAGAGACACGGGTTTGATGCTGTTTGCACACGGTGATCAGACTTTATACCTTAGTTATGTCAAATTCATTTATATGAATATGCATAGGTAGTTCTATTTTGACAGTTGTATTAGGGCTCCGACTAAAGGGAGCACATATCGACAGGCTAATTTAGCCATTGAATAATGCTCCCACTGTAGAATCATCATTATTCACTCATTAATATGAATTTGGGTAGAGGTAGCTCATTTTGACAGGCCTATATCTTCTATCAAATCAGGCTCCCACTATAAGAGAAAGACATGACTGAAAACATTGAAATCTTTATATCTTTATATTTGCATTAAATTACGATATATTTAACTCTAATATCATAGGCTACAGTGTGGATTTCCGGTCATATTTTCAGATTTTTTTATACAATGCCTTTCTAAACAAAGTTCCAACATTTTTTACACATGGAAACAAAATAAAATATGATGTAATGAAAATGATAAAATCAAATATTAAATCCAAACTATTCAAGTCATCTAACGTAGGTATTTTACAACAAATCTAACACGCACATGTCGTGACTTGTTACTCCGCTTCTGCCGCTGGAGCTCAAAGCGATGAGAATTTAAATTATGACAGCACTTGGGGGTCGTGCATAAGTGCAGTAACTCTAGGGAGCTCAAATCGACAGGACATTGGGTTGCACCTTGACAGATCTGGTATTTTCTGCACGTCTTCCTTGAAATGAAAATGTTTAATGCCATACTTTGGAGCATTCCCGACAAAACTGTGGTGTAGGACCTATACCACCAGAAAAGTTGCGTAGTGCACATTTACGTAACATTTTGTTTTTCCATTTACTTTTTTCTTGAGATCTTAAAAAACAAATGTCGTCACCAGAAGAAATACTTAAACAAGCCCCAAAATCTAAACATTGAATTAATGAGAAATTACCTTGCTAAAGTTGTCCTTTCTTTTTCCTCATAAGCAGCCATATTTGTTTTGATTGGTTTAACAAGTATCCACACTTCAAACTCTCCCCTTGTAATCAGAGCAGTTATATGTGATGTCATGTAGTACTTACAATTTCAGCATTATCTGGAGGCAGCATACACCACAAAGCTGCAAACTGACCTAGTTTGCACTAATAGTTTCATGCAGGACTGGTGAAAGAACAGCACACAATAGTAGCAGTACACCATATACAGAGTTTAGTAGCAAAAAAACAGCTGATTTAGAGTTTAATTTGATTTTAAAGGGCCCAAATTGCGCTTTTAAATACTGTTTTCTCATCCAAAACATATTTGGAGTTGTGTTTTGTTTCATTCACATTCACATACAGGAAGTGCTCCACTATGTTTTTAAACTCCATACACCTTTACTTGAAGCATTTCTATACGTGAAAACGTTTTTGTTTACATCCAGCTTTTCCACATGTGTGCAGTGGTAGGTAAAAAGTCAGTAGGGCCACTCGTTTGTGTTGACAGTTGCGTTGCGTATGTCTGTCATGAGATAACTTATTGTTTTGACATGACTTTATCATCTTAGTCACTGAATGTTGAGGATCAAAAACATTACTTTGAAAAGTTAAAACTCTCCACTAAAGGCTTCGATCTCCCCGACCTGTTTTCTCTGGAAGACGGCTGGCTGACTGACAGATCGCTCTGGTGCACTCAATGACCCTCTATTTTATTATTTTCCATTCTGCTGCACTCAGTGACTCCGGATGTGACGTCATTGTATTTTCTCGTGTGAAAGTTAAGTTGAAAACTATCACTATATGACATCACAAGGTGGAACAGGGCATTTTGAGCTTTGGAGACGTAGACAGACTAATAATGCAGGATTACTCAAAAGTGTGAATGAAACAAAACACAACTCTGAGTATGTTTCTGATGAGGTAACAACATTGTAACACAGCTCAGTTTTGCATAATACTGGACATTCTTTGTACACGAATGAAGCTAAACGCAAACTCAGATAATGACCTCACTGTATTCCGTGTGTGTAGTCTGGTCTGTGAGGGGAGTTCTTGTTTGAAGGGTCTTTCTCTGAGTCTCAAGGCGACGCTGAGGTGAAGTCCAGCAGCCGGCGGCCATTTTGTGTCCAGGCTCCACCTGTCGCGCATTAGGCATCTGTCCTGTGATGGATGGGCTTGCGACTGTAAACAGATCCGCCGCACTTCTGGCTCGAGCTCAGGAAAAATGAGGCCATTATGTGGAGGAGGCGCGGCCCGGGCCTCAGTGTGGGAGCTGTGTCCAGGGTTAACTGTGGAGCAGGCCAGAAGGCGGCTAATGATGCACATGTGTCGGTTAGCGCCACTTAGCATGCTGCTACATTAGCGCTATCAACTACTCAAGGCGATGTTGGCTTCTAATGGTCCAGTATACAGTGTACGGTACTGCTGGGGACATGGCAGCATTCTATAGGACACAGATGGGACGGGAGGAGGGCGAGTGGCTCAAATTAACTTTTTTTAAAGGAAGGTTTCTGTTGTAATGCTGGGAATTGTTAGGTCTGTGTTTACATGCACATCAGTATCCTGGTTATTAGCCATATCCCGGTTATTGCAGTATTCGGGATACTGTGTATACATGCACACTAAGAATATCCCTGTATACATGATCAAATGTAGTATCCTGGTTTATAACATGATCTTACAAATGCACAAGGGCAAAAATTATATATTTTATAACCCAGGACAAACACAAACAACCATGAGCTCCTTTAGCAGAGGAAACTCGAGAGCTTCTTCTCCAGCTGTAAGGAGCTCTGAGGCAACCCACAATTCACTGTGCAGATCAAACCGAACGTTTCCAAATACTATTGTACAAGTTCTACACTGCAGCAGATTATTCATTAAAATCTTCTGCATAAAAAAACTCAACTTTACAAAATATAAACCATAACCACTATAGAGCCACATCAGCCCGTTTGATAACAAAAACTATTTGCTTGTAATTTGCATAAACTATGAGCACTGAAAAAACTACTCACTCCTTGTGCGCTGATGCGGTTCAGCTTCTGTCAGACTAAAGGGCACGACTCAGTGGAATAAGTGTGTTCTTTCTGTGACAGAGGAGGTGCTGCTGATGGTGAGTCTGTTCTGCATTGGAGGTCGTTCATGGTAAACTTCATATGGTCATACGGTTTAGCGCAACTCTTTATTTTACAGTAATTTCATTCATGTACAGTCCCTTTATTTATGTTGCTCACTTTATGTTGGTTACTTTATTTATGTTGGTCACTTTATGTTGGCTACCATTGTGATAAAAAGACTAAACAGTGTTTGTCTTTAGGACGAATGCCCACCCAACTTTATGTTGCTGTATTCAGGATACTGTGTACCACAGTATGCCACAATATCGCAGTTACTATCAGAATATTCCAGCTATAGTTATGAGAAACCGGGATACAGCATTATTCTGGATACTGAAAGCGGGATACTGCGTGCGTGTACATGCACCATGATGAAACCGGGGTATTAAAAAAAAATCCAATCTTAACCAAGATACTGATGGCCATGTAAACACACTCAATAATGAAACAGGTTCAACATTTGTGATTTATCTTTTGAAGTGAGTACGACATCATCACATTTAGAATTTAGTTACACTAATTTGTCCCAAACAAGAGTAGGAAAGCTTAAATAATGTATGATAACATCAAAAGGTCCTTGTTCTTCTAAATGAGGCTGTGTGTCTTGTCAGCTTCTGCCAAATTGTGTTCTATTTATGCACCGTTTCTGACACTGCCTAGTATTGTGCAGGTTTGACTACAAGAATAATCAAAATATCAAAATATCTGAGCTGTGTTTTAATCTCTTAATGCCACACTGAGAAACATTTCAAACAATGCATTACGATAAGACAAGAGAAAATTTATTTGATCCACAATGGAGAAATTCTACTGTGGCAATGCAGTTTAAAAACAGCCAGAGAGAAGAAAAAGGCCCTCATTAGAAAATAAACTTAAACAAAGCACTGCCGTAAAATAAAATAAACTAAATTAAAATAACATAAAATAAAACAAAACGAAGTGCTACAACATCTCAATGGAAACAAGCAAGTGGCAGATCCCTCACCTTAAAAGTTACACCATTAAATATGAATAAAACACACTAAAATTTTGTTAACAGCGTAAGTAAATTTGACAGCTACAATAAATATTTAATTTCAGAATGGTTCATGAAGGTGTATAGACTTTAAAAACACAAAGGAGCATGTTTGTATTACCACTTGACGTTGTATATCAAAGTTTATTTTTATAATGCGTTTTTATTCTATCATAGATTTTATTATTATTGTTTATTTGCACCTGTTACATTTGGGCACTTTTTTTCCCCCTAAATATTTTTTATTGGCTATTTTGCATAGTATTTTTTCCAGTTATCATTTTACAAGTTATTCCCATTTTTTAATATTTAGTAAAGTAGCTTTTTTTGTAGTTTTGCTCCTGGTCTTGTGTTCCACGCCCAGGAGCCTGCCTGCTGGTTGCCTTACTTTTATGTCAAATACAGGCAAGTCCAAGTCGAGTCCAAGTCATCTGCTTCGAGCTTCAACTCATTTCAAGTCTTTAAAAGCAAAGTACCAAGTATAGTTTAGATTTTTGCAGTTTATATGAATTTTAAACTAAATTGTATTTAAAAAGACATGGTATATTTATAGAAAAAAAAATTAAATGTGGCTATTTGTTGCAGGTGTTAAAATCAGTGGGAGCAGGTAAAGGGTCCTCTTGGAAAAAGGATCAAAACTTAAAACACAACAGACTCCAGGCTCCAAAGAAGTAAAAATCGCATGAGGAAAAATGTAGTCAAAAGGCCTTCATTTAGACGGCCAAAGCCAACATGTTTCAACCAAACTGGTCTTCATCAGGGCTTAGGTAAAGACAAGACAAGACATGGGTTCTTTGGAGTGCCTGGAGTCCATTGTGTTTGATCTATTTATACTTGAGTATTTATAGTTGTAGAAATGCCATTTTTTCCTTTTTAATTGTCTTGACAAGATCATTATGGTCAGAATAGTATGAATTCAGATTTAAAAGTGATGAGTAACAGTTATTTTGTCATGTAGTTCTCTGTAGTTCCCTCTGTTTTACTGTATTGTACTTTATATTACTGTATTGTACTTTATATTACTGTATTGTACTTTATATTACTGTATTGTACTTTATATTACTGTATAATATTGTGCATTACTGTAGTACATTTGAGGATACCATGTCACAGCTCCAGATTTATCAGCTGTAAAGAGAAAAGTATTTTCTAAAAACAGATACTTTTTTTAGGAGAAGCATCAAGTCTTCTCAAGTCGTGGGCCTAAAGTCCAAGTCAAGTACCAAGTCATTGACCTTCAAGTCCAAGTCAAGTTCCAAGTCTTAGTCCATTTTATCAAGTGAAGTCTCAAGTCCTAAAACTAGTGACTCAAGTTTGACTTGAGTCCACCTCTGTTCATAACAGCTTCACAACACCGTCATTTTCAAATTAAGTGAAGTTCCTAGTTTGTACATTTTGTTCACTGATAATGGCAACGCAGCTCATACTGATTCTGATTCTGGAGCTTTAAACATGGAGACTGCCACAATCACCCAAACCAACGAAAAAACACAACTCCAGCTCTTCAAGTAGAATTATTATCTGTGTATTTTGTTCCATTTGCGTTTATTGTTCATTTCTCTTCTACAAAAAGCAATATATTTGTAGGAGTTTTCTTGATCACTCTGTATCAGGTTGAACTCATAAGTTCGAGGCGGCTTGACTGAGGCCCAGTAATTGTGAAAAATGCTTCTCTGCAGGTGAACTGTCCTGGGGAGGTGCTAACAGGCTGCACACTGCTCCATCTCTGCTCCGCGGGCCCGCAGAGAGACGGGGGGAGGAGGAAGAGAGGGGGAGGAGGAGGAGGAAGAGGAGAAAGAGGAGAGGGAGGCGCTAACAGACTCTACACTGCTCCATCTCTGCTCCACAGGCCTGCAGAGCGACGAGGGGGATACTGCTGAGAGGGGAGGAGGGGGACGAAGAAGACAGGTACTGCAGAGAGGACAGGAGGAAGAGGGGGGAGGAAGAAGAAGAGGGGGCGCTGCTGTGAGGAGAGGAGAGGAAAGGAGAGGAGGGAGGGGGTACAACAGGTGGGCACAGAGCCAGGGATGGGCCACTTCAGGACTCCCGTCGGCACCTCGTCCTCAAGCCAAAAATGGAGCTGAGGTAATAGACGGCGAATATGGAGCCAAGTTCCATATTGGGAAAAGGAATTGCTTTACGGACAAAATGGCGAAATAAAAACACCAGGATCATGTAGAGCGAGTTAATACGGACATTTAAGACCAAAATGAGGAGCCTGACAGCGACAGTTACAGACACGGGGGTGACGGAGTAGCCAGTATGCAGTTACATTTACTGAAGTTACTTCTTGGTACCGATTTTCCGCACTATAGGGTACACTTAAAAGCCTTTAATGTCATCAAAAAATGACTGCGCACCTTATAATCCAGAGCGCCTTATATATGAATTTATTCAAGTGTCTTAGTACGACTTTAATAAACTACAAAGACGCACCACTTGCAGTATAACGGCTACTATAGTCAGGAGCATCTGTCAAGAGACACGCTCACAACGCTGACTTTAAACTCAAGGTGTTACGTGCCACAGGTGTCTAGGGGGTGGCACGGTAACTGAAAAAGATGTTAAAATAAACCGGGTGTGGAACAAAAACAGGACACGTGGCGAGGTGAAAAAAAATTGATATTTATTACAAAAAAGTGTTAAAAAGGTGTACAAAAAGTAGATAAAGATAACACAAAAATAAACAACTACAGTAGCTGCGGCGGTGGACCCACTGGTCACTCTTCTTGTGGCAGCTCCAGGCCTTTATACCCCCACTGATCGTGCAGGCCAGGTGAGGCTGATCAGAGGGGCAGATCTGAGGTGGGTGGATCTGAGGTGGGGGGAGGCAAGACCAAACAAAACTAGGATGGCATCCGTCACACAAGGCTATTATAAAGTGAAAGTGCGAGTTGTGTGGGAGCAGTGGATGAGAGAAGGAGAACACACATTCAGCAAGACAGGGAGACAGCGCCGAGCAACTTACTCCACGATCTGCCAACGGATCATGGACGCCTGGGCTAAGGATCAGTATCAACTGTGGTCCGAGCTTTCACCAAGACCAGAATCATCACTGAACTGCCAGGGAACAGTAACCACACTGACTCAGATAATGACGAGAGGGATGTGGATGTGCTGGACACTGTAATGTAAACTGTAAACTGAACAATTATGAGTTCAACAATTAGCAAGGACCACACCAACAACGACATAGTTAAATGTGAGTACTTATCAGATCCAATATTTTTACTTCTCTTTATTATTATTGTTCAATGTAACAGTCTAACTTGAGTAAAAGTTTTGTTTGTGTCTACAAGTAACAAAAGGTTTATATTGACAAGATGAATTGATGTGAACGTTTGTTTTTCTTGCAGCGCTCCTTCAGATAACATTTCCTTATGTTTGTGTTTTTCAAAGGATAGATCACAAAAATAACTAAATCTTACCTTAAGGAGCGATGCAAGAAACATAAATGTTCAAATCATTTCTTATTCTAAAGCTTTAGTCAGTTGTAGACTGACTCACTTTGAAAAAGGATGAGATGTTGTGCATTATTTAATATTTGTCCTTCCAGCTACGCTGGACCAGACCAAATTACTCGCTGAATTTTTTTTTTTTTTTTTTTTTTTTTTTATAAAACTAAATACACAAAAACACAAAAACAAAAACAGCTCCATAAATTAAGAAATCATTAGAATCCCTTAAAATCAGCTAAAGTTTTTTTATCATTTGATGCTTTAATTGCTTTAAATCAGACATGTCAAACTTAGGCCCGGAGGACAAATTTGGCCCGCAATATAAATATATTTGGCCCTATCAAATCTGTATTAGAGCTGCCCGCCAGCTACAGATAAACTATAGAGACATTATTTGTTTAAAATTGTGCTATTATTTTAGATTTTGCTTGTTCTGGATTTAATGTTTAAACAAAACTATTATTAAACATTTATTTAATAAGAAAAGGTTTAACATTACATATCTTGGAAGAAGAGAAAATATGCAGATGTTGTTAACATTTTTCAATAAATATTTAGTTTGGCCCACAACTTAGTCCCAGTTTTTAATTTTGGCCCTCTGTGAATTTGAGTTTGGCACCCCTGATATAATGATTTATTCCAAAAATTTCTGCAAGATACTTTTTACTGGAAAGTAAGGACTAAACCAGGACTAAACCAGGACTAAACCAGGGCTAAACCAGGTTTAAACCAGATCTGAACCAGGTCTAAACCAGGATGAAAATAGGACTAAACCAGGACTAAACCAGGACTAAACCAAGAATAAACCAGGACTAAACCAGGACTAAACCAGGACTGAACCAGGACTGAATCAGGTCTAAACCAGGACTAAACCAGGCCTAAGATGTCAAAATCAAACATTTTAGGACTAAAACCTCTGGCGTCTAAAGGGTTCAGTACATTTTTCCTCAACTAAACCCACACAATTAGACTTGGCATTTAAGCACAGACACGATATTTAAATCTTATATTAAGCTTTAAGTCATCTGAATAAATTTGGCCAAGCGAACAGATTACCACCTAATGATGTCACAAAGTATAAATATGTCACTGTTTACGTTTAGAAACCACACACAGCTCCAGCTCTATTTGAATGAAGAGATAACCTTTGAACACGCCTGAAATGTGTCATTTGTCGCGATTGATGAGGCTGTTCTTTATGCAGGAGAGCATCAGAATACAGCAGCTTCACACTCATATTTCTTCCGCTGTTGATGGATAAACAAATGTATTTGGGTGATGTGGGGAGTGAACTTTCAGACACAGGATTTCAGTGATTTAGCGTCGCTGCGTGTCCCACTTTACAGAGTCATTTATCAGAGACGCACTGTCCGCCCAAACAGCCCACAGCCAAGTCTGCCCACTACACAGACGGGACTTTATATGAGCTCCTATACGGGCGCCTAAGTAACTACACACAGTACTGCAGAGGGGATACTATGGAGTAAAAAAGCTTTCAGAAATATTCGTGCACATACAATAGAAATCTGTGCGTATATTTGGGAAGTCCGTGCATATTTGGCTGCAATTGCACATAAAATAAATATTTGTAAACTCTCAAATGAGTCCAGTCGTACATAAAATATATTGTGTGTATTTTATCCATCAGAATACAAATTGAAAAGTTACGACGTCAAGAATTACAATCGCGAAATTAAAATTTATGATTATGTTTTCATCAGTACGAATACAAATTCACAGACACGACTTTACTGTCAAAAATACGTCATCACTTCACAGACATTATTTATCGAGCAGAAGAAACATCGATCAAGATCAAGACATGTGCATGTTTAAGTTTGTAGCAGAGGGTAAAAAACGGAGTAATGGCACAACAAGGAGCTCCAACAGTGACCAACAAGTGGGTTTATTCAAATGTATTGTAAAAACGTCTTGTTTTGCCACATTGAATTTGGGAACCAAACGCTGCTGAGTAATATTGTGTAGAAATAGCTCATCTGAACGGGAAATTGCACCTATACCTTAGTAGATAATTCTTGTAATTCTTGATGTCGTAACTTTTCAATTCGGATTCTGATGGATAAAATACACACAATATATTTTACGTATGACTGGACTCATTCGAGAGTTTACAAATATTTATTTTATGCGCAACTACAGTAAAATATGCATGGATTTCTATTCTATGCACACGAATATTTCTGAAAGCTTTTTTACTCCATAGGACACACAGAAGTGGGTAACTACATTTACTTACAATTACTACTTTTTAAAGAAATTATCTGACTTTTCCAGCAGCATGTTTTACTCCTGCTCATATCTGCATTTGTACTGTATTAACATGCATTTTCCAGTGGATACTTTTTAGTTTTACTTCACTACATTTAAGAATGTGTATCTGTACTTTTTACTCCACTAACATTTTGGAACAGGTCTGAAAAGTAAAAAGTACTTCTCTTAATTTAAGACCTGCTGAAATGGTTGAGTGCATTTAATTTGACATAACATTAGGTGTGTCCAAGTCTCCCGATTCAATATTTTCACTGTATACATCTCACAGTATGACACTTAGGCTGCGTTCAGACTGCCTCTATGTTCCTATATCTGATCTTTTAATTTTTTCAAATGTGACCCAGGCCACTTGGATATGTGCTCCTGAAATCTTTAACATGTGACTTCAGTCTGAATGGTCAAAATGCATTCATTCGACTTACATGTTATTAACAAGACACAAACGTCACTATTCTGCGCTGAAGTGGGTGAAAATTGTTAATGTACTCCATGTCACTGAAGTGAAGCACATCACCACTCACCACTCTTGGCTCCGTCTCCACATCCACACGTTCCTTTTGATGTACGTCGCTGCCGCAGCCCCACAAAACGCCACGACCAAAAACCTCGTCCTTCTCCTTCTCCTTCTCAATCTCCTTAAAACAAGTAAGTTGTTCATGTTCTGGCTCCGGTACGAGAGGAACTTTAAAATCTCCAGGTGCTCAATGCTGCGTCCATGTTTGGACAACTTCTGTAAACACAGAGACGCTCGCTGTGGCTGACGATGTCGTGTCTCCAGTGTCACATGTGGGACGCTTTCGGCCGTTTAACATTCACACTGTAGATCACATACAAGTCACATTTAATTGGAAATGTGAACGACCTCGCAAAAACACAAAAAAATCGGAATTGAGCGTTAAGCCCTGCAGTCTGAACGTAGCCATATTGTGATATTTTGAGGAGACAAGCAAAACTGTTAATATGCAATTTTTTCCTCTTAAAATGCCTTGACAAGTCTTAATCCAAAGAACTAAGACTTAAAAGAGCTTAGAACTGTTATTTCTTCATGTAGTTGTAACAAACGGCCTGTTCATTACCATAGTAATAGTCACACATGTACTTTTATTCACTTTGTACTTTATATATATTTACATTGCACTTTTATAGCACGCAGCACTTAGAAGATACGCTAATTTGCACATATTAAAAATTGCACCCATTTGTATTGTTTTAAAAATATTTATTGAAAACTTTTAGCGGGTGTCACATGGGCCGGTTGGACGGGCACTTCTTGCGTACCGTTCGTACAGTCAAGCTGCCCACTTCGCTTTCTACTCTGCTTAGAGCCGTTTTGTGCTGTTCTTCAGTTTCTTGGCACTTTCTCGCATGGAACAGCCTTCATTTCTAAGAACAAGAATAGACTGTCGAGTTTCACATTAAAGTTTTCTTTTTCTGGCCATTTTGAGCATTTAATTGACCCCACAAATGTGATGCTCCAGATACTCAACCTGCTCAAAGGAAGGTCAGTTTTATAGCTTCTCTAACCAGCTAAACTGTTTTCAACTGTGTTAACATGATGCAGAAGGGTTTTCTAATCATCTTTTACCCTTTTGACACAATGAGCAAACACATTGTACCATTAAAACACTGGAGTGACAGTTGCTGTAAATGGGCCTCTATACACCTATGTAGATATTACATCAAAAAACTGACATTTGCAACTAGAATAGTCATTTACCACATTAGTAAAGTATAGAGAGTATTTCTGATTAATTTAACATTATCTTCATTGAAAAAAACTGTGCTTTTCTTTCAAAAATAAGGACATTTCTAATGTTTGAACGGTAGTGTAAGGCACCTGATTGTACCATTCTCTGTTCTGCAGCTGGAGAGACCTGCTGCTCCCTATCCTCCCTGCTCCTTTTTTTTGTTTTGCACTGCACTTTTTGCACTGGCACTTTTGGAGAATTGAGAAAAAGAAATTTTAAAAAATTGTGGACCACGCCAACCCTGCCTCCTTCATTTGTACCATGTTTCTCATTGCAATCCAGCTGCTCCACCCGTCTTGGTCACAGTAGCCTACACTGAAATGGAGCAAAGGATCATGGTCTATGTAGTTCCCTCTATCTTTTTTTTTGCTGCACCATAACTCTTCATTTAAGAAAATACACTTGTGATTCGATATATTGTGATGGTACACGAGATTATTGTGAGAACTTTGACAATACGATATCACGATATTTCGGTTATTGTTACATCCCTAATTAACATCTCTGAGAAAACCAAATACACAAAAACAGCTCCATAAATTTAAAAAATCATTTGAATCACTTAAAATATGGTCAATTCTTTATCAGAATCACTACATGCTGATGCTTTAATTGCTTTAAATGCTTGAATTATTCAAAAAAAAATCTGCAAGATACTTTTACTTTTTACTCTTTAAGTACATTTTTCAACAGGTGCTTCAGTTGTTTTACTGAAGTAGATGTTTTCATGTGATACTGTGATGGAGTAGCGGGGAGGCCAGGGGTCGGATATGCACACATACACACTATTCCACAGATGAACTCCTCTGATGGAGACACAGTGACTTTTCAGGTTGATCCTCACAAGAGCTTTCTGAAAGAGGCCTGATCCTCTCAGACTGTCCTCACTCTCTCTGAGTTTGAACATCTCTTGGATACTCTGAGGGAGCAGATTGTTACGTGCCTTAAACATGACAACTGCAGTATTTAGATCAACAAGATCATGTAATTTTAATGTATTTAGTTTAATAAACAGAGCATTTGTTGCGACATAGTAATCAGCATTATTTATGATTCTAATAGCTTTCTTTTGCAGTAAGAAAATGGACTTGATGTTTGTTTTATAATTATTCCCCCATATTTCCACACAAAAGAAAAAGCCGTTTTTACTTTAACTTGAGTCATCTTTTGCCCCTGTAAAGGGGCAGGGAGGGACACAAGGACACGAGGACACAGATTTAGCACGAAACACATCAGATACAGATCAGGCCAAAAAAAGTCCACAAAAAAATCTAAACTCTGCTTACCTGTGTGAGTGCGTGGGCTGGGTCTGACCCCTGTGAGTGTGGGTTTGACCTTTGGGAGTGTGGGGCTGACCCCTGTGAGTGTGGGGCTGACCCCTGTGAGTGTGGGGCTGACCTCTGTGAGTGTGGGTTTGACCTCTGTGAGTGTGGGTCTGACCTCTGTGAGTGTGGGTCTGACCTCTGTGAGTGTGGGTCTGACCTCTGTGAGTGTGGGTCTGACCTCTGTGAGTGTGGGTTTGACCTCTGTGAGTGTGGGTCTGACCTCTGTGAGTGTGGGTCTGACCTCTGTGAGTGTGGGTTTGACCTCTGTGAGTGTGGGTCGGGGTGGGCACAGTCATTATTCTGTTCTTCATACTGTCAGGGAGCAGCTCTCATGTGCAAGAGCTCCCTGTTACACAAAAATGTAGGGAATATTTAGGGTTCGGATCAGGTTCGGACAGTAGGCTTCGTCTCGTGCGCAGACTCGGGCCACTCCGGCACTCGGTGCGTAAAGACTAAAGTAAAAGTGTTAAAGTTGCATTAATTAAACCAAAAGCCTGGCTCCTACTGCGTCCAAGGGAAGAGTTTCTCTCAGGTCAGGTCATTATTTCTTCCTCTTTGCGTTGGGTCACAGCCACATACTGTGAGCTATAGAAGTCTATGGTCACAGACCCTGCGCTGCACCAGGAACATGGAGTTTCAAATGTATAATATTGTGGAGAATAATGAGTGAAATAAACAGCCCTTCTCCCTGTTTTGGCAAACCAAACACTTAAATGCACAAATCTGAATGTAATACTTTTATATACTTGGATCTGTTAAGTTCCTGAACAAACTCTTCTTCAAACTTTCTTCACTTCTGCTCCTCTCCACAAGTGTCGCTTTTTCCCCGTGCCTCCAGACTTTGTGTAGAGTTTACAAGAGGTCCAGATTTGGCGTAGAGTTAAGCAAAGCGCTGCACTCAAGACAAGTTTCATAAATCCCACAGTTGGTGTAAAGAGCGTGTATGCAAGCATTTGTGCGTAAGCGAGCTTTATAAATGAGGCCCGTAGCGTTGTGTTTGTTTCATTCACACATGACATCATAAGGTGAAACTGTGTTTTTTGTTTGCGAGAAGAACTCAGCCTAAATCTGCAGGGTTTGTGTATTAAACATGTGAATGAAACAAAACACAACTTCAGGTCTGGGATGAGGAAACAACATGAAAACAGATCAGAAAATAAAAATTATAAATAAGAATTGTACTTTTTACTACTACAACAACTTTGTCAGTCCAATAGATTTGCCATGTAGCTGTACTTTTACTTGAGTACACATTTTCATTACTCTTTACACTGCTGCGTTTACATTTACTGTATTTAAATAGATTATGTATATGTGTCATGGAGTGCAACCGTCTCATCCACCTCTCAAACTCCAAATCAACCTGCCCTGGTGTCCTTGGGCAAGACACTTCACTCACTTTGGCCTTTTATGAATGTGGTTGGTGAGTGGAGGGGGAGGATGGAGTGGTGCTTCTGTCCGAGTAGGAGTGCAGGAATGAATAATGAATAAATTGTAAAACTCTCCACTACTGATTTTTCTTTCAAAGCGTTCATGGATTATTACAGCCTGTTAGAATCCAATCATTTCTGTCCATTTGGAACTCCTTAAAGGTCCATTACGTAACTTTTGTTGAAGGTTTTTTTGTAGTTACACGTGGCTTTACTTCACTTACTTAACTGCGTATATAGCACACGTTCCTGGTACTTTTTTTGGGCAACTTTAGTGCTAACTGGATAAATTTGCAACTTTGTGCTCAAAAATGTGCATGTGTTGCCTGTAGTGGCCCCTGCAATTTCAAGTACTACATGACATCACACAAGATTGCTCGGACTACAGCCATGTGATTTGAAGAAGGGGTGGAGTTTGAAGTGTGGATACCTGTTAGATCACGAGTGGGCAATTCTTTTTTACACGGGGCCACATGAGAAACAGAAAATACCGTGGAGGGTTGAGCCAAAATGCTTAACTCAATTCTGCATAATATTAGTTGTATAAAAAGCAGTAAAATAGCATTGCACAGACTGGTAAAGGTTTATGTTATGACTAAGCAATGAAAAAGTGAGGCTGCCTTACAAAAAATGTCATTAAATAAAAGCAAATGGAGTTAATATGATTAACTGAGTTTCAGGAGCTGGACCATGCCTCAACCTCCTCTCCAGCCAACCACAGTTTATCTCAACAACACCTTCAGTTACCCAGAAGCCCTATTTATATGGCCTATCCCGACAACACTGTCTGTGTCAGCACTCTCGAGTCTTCGTGTCTTTTGTCCATCCTTCAGTTCAAAGACGTCACCTTCAAGGAGGGTTGGATCCAATTCAGCTGGGTGACCATTTTGGAATGTAGATTGTACCCCCACCCTGAGTCTCCCTCCAGCCATTACATCTCACTGCCATCAATAAACAGCTTTATTGTATTCCATTGTAGTGGCTTGGGCCTTGCTAGTGAATGCAACTTTAGTCCATGCATGTTTATTTTGTAATTCCAATTTATCTTAAACAGGTCGGTCAGAGTAAACCAATGGCCCCGGAGCTGGACAATACCCAGGTCTGTGTTAGACCAATCACAGTGTATCTCATACCCACAGACCCCGCCCCTCCTCTCCCCTCACTCCTTTCTTTAGTCTGTCTCCAGGTATTACCCAGTTTAACAATTCTGTTTAAAATCTGTTTGTGGGTGGAATTTTGGTGTTTAGTCTCACTTCAAATACTTGGCATGAATGTGTCACACGCTTGTTTCCATGGAGATAAAAAGGTTTAATGTCATACTTGTCACGTTTACATGAGAGCTTTAACGTTGAATAAAACTAATTAAATTCTGAATAAAAATGAATTCTGCTTTAAAAGATCATGTAAACACTTAATTCCTAATGAAAATGATTATTTTGAATTAAACTTCATTCTGAACTAAGTAGGTGGTTTATTCAGATTTTAAAGCTGAATTTATTTATTCCTCGATCATGTAAAAGTTTATTCTTCTTAAAAATAATTGCGGTTGTTCGGCACATGTTCGTTGGGTCATCCTTTTGACACGATCTGGACGATCCTGCTCCACCAGTCCTGGCTTCGGACTTTCATCCTCGTCTCTTTGGATTTGTGAGCGGGATGTGGCAGTGGGCTGAGGTAGAGCAGCCTCACACTCAATTTGTCTTCTTTCTCCCTTCTCCGACACTTCCCTTCTCCTCCTCAGCTGACAGACGTAAAGAGCAATGAGAGAATTCTCCAGCTGCTGCACAATTATCATTGGAACGACCGCGAAAAAAGTTTGGAAAATGTTTGTGTCCGTGGTGTAACGACAAACTGAGAAGAGAAAAAAGCCGGTAGCAGTTTAAGTGTGTGTGTTTTCTTCTGAATGGTGTAAATATGTTCCTATCTCTGTGCAATCAGAACTCTTCCCCACCCCCCAGACATTAAGCAGAATTAAATAAAGACGATTTAACGTGTTTCCCATGTAAACCTCAATTTGTAATTATTATTTCTATGTAAACTGGAAGGAGAATATTTTCATTCCAAACGAGCCTTGCTTCTGTTACAGACACTGTTCTATAAGCTCTCACTGTTAGCTTTAGACAAGTTTCTTTAAACGTATCTGTCTTACATGAATTCAGTTTCAGGTGTTGTATTGCAAAATATACTGTACATTCTTAGGACTTAGGATTCTCAGGACTAACACTAGAAAAGTTACATAATACACCTTCAAAAGTAATTAAAAAGTCAAACTGAAACTTTAAAATCCTGACAGTAATGACGACCAAAATGCTATTGTCCATTACGAAGCTGAAACTGCACAATAGACTTTATATAGAGTTGACCCTTCTCCATGTAACTGTCCAAGCACCAGAGTCCACAGCAGCAGTAACCCAGAGTGATGGCGCTTGTTCCTGGAGGTCTGAGTCTGCTCCTGTTCATGTGGAATGTAAATGGTCCCATTAAAAGCGAGCCTGTGACTGCACCGAGAGCTCGCATTAAGGATTCTCACTGACGCTACATCTGAAAGGGAAATAAAGAGGCCGAGATAAACAGCAGAGCCTCAGCAGCAGACACTTAAGCACTGTGCTCAGTTAAGATCATTTGTAAACAATACTTCTGACGCGACGAGAATGTGAAACCGCCGCGAAAGAAGACAATCTGATAAGGTAACACGACTTGAATAAATGACTCAGCTCCTTAGCATAAAAGTAGACAGTCTGGACATTGTTTTGTTTTTGTTGTTTTTTTGACAAACTTTACACCTTTGCTACCATGAATTAGGGATAAATCGGACATATGACTTGAATATAGAATGGTTATCTTTTGTAATTCCTTCCAAGCTGTTTCTTCAACCGGGTTTTTTGGAATTTCCTTCGCCGTGGTCGCCCCCTCACCCTTTGGAACTCTCCCCCTTCACATCAGAAACTCAGACTCACTAAACACCTTCAAAGAACTGCTTAAAACAGCTTTTTATCATAACGTACAGCCCGCACACATGACGGCTCCTCATCACTGTTTTGTAAGTAAGTCAGGAAGTAAGTAAGTAAGGCAGTAAGTAAGAAAGTAAGGAAGGAAGTAAAGAAGGAGGGAAGTAATTAAGGAAAGAAGTAAGAAACAAAATAAGGAAGGAAAGAAGGAAGCAAGTAAGCCTTTATTTATATAGCACCAATGGGATTTTTTAAGTAGGTGTATGCGATTTGTGACTAAACCAGGACTGAACCAGGACTAAACCAAGACAGAACCACGACTGAACCAGGACTGAACCAGGTGTAACCTAGGACTACACCAGGAGTACACTGGGTCTAAATCAGGACTAAACCAGGACTAATCTTGGACTTGAGAGCGAGAGAGAGAACCCAGAGCCCGTGGAGCAGAGTGTTCACAAAGCCCGATCAGGCGTCTGAGTCAGTCCTTTTGCCTGTGGTCACCCGATGGTCTACGAGGGTGCACCTCCGGACCCGTCCCGACACTCAGTTCTGGTTTAGTCCTGTTCAGTCCTGGTTTAGACCTGGTTTAGACCTGGTTTAGGCTTGGTTTCAATTTAGACTTGGTTTAGACCTGGTTTAGACCTGGTTTAGACCTGGTTTAGATTTAGACCTGGTTTAGAGCTGGTTTAGACCTGGTTTAGACCTGGTTTAGACCTGGTTTCGATTTAGACCTGGTTTAGACCTGGTTTAGATTTAGACCTGGTTTGGACCTGGTTTCGATTTAGACCTGGTTTAGACCTGGTTTAGATTTAGACCTGGTTTGGACCTGGTTTCGATTTAGACCTGGTTTAGACCTGGTTTAGATTTAGACCTGGTTTAGACCTGGTTTAGATTTAGACCTGGTTTCAACCTGGTTTAGATTTAGACCTGGTTTAGACCTGGTTTAGACCTGGTTTAGACCTGGATTAGATTTAGACCTGGTTTAGATTTAGACCTGGTTTAAACCTGGTTTAGACCTGGTTTGGACCTGGTTTAGACCTGGTTTAGACCTGGTTTAGATTTAGACCTGGTTTCGATTTAGACCTGGTTTAGACCTGGTTTAGATTTAGACCTGGTTTAGATTTAGACCTGGTTTAAACCTGGTTTAGACCTGGTTTGGACCTGGTTTAGATTAAGACCTGGTTTAGACCTGGTTTAGACCTGGTTTAGATTTAGACCTGGTTTAGACCTGGTTTAGATTTAGACCTGGTTTAGACCTGGTTTAGACCTGGTTTCGATTTAGACCTGGTTTAGACCTGGTTTAGATTTAGACCTGGTTTAGATTTAGACCTGGTTTAAACCTGGTTTAGACCTGGTTTGGACCTGGTTTAGATTAAGACCTGGTTTAGACCTGGTTTAGATTTAGACCTGGTTTAGATTTACACCTAGTTTAGACCTGTTTTAGTCCGGTTTTAGTTCTGTTTTGGTCCTGTTTTAGTCTTCCTGGTTCAGTCCTGGTTCAGTCCTGGTTCAGTCCTGGTTCAGTCCTGGTTCAGTCCTGGTCCCTCATGTCTCAGGTCTCTATGGGACAGTAGTGCAGATATCATGAGCCTATGCAGGTTGTTTTCACCGTTGCCAATAGCTTCAGTTTGACATTTAAGTTGAAGCAATCTTATATTTGTTATTTTTTTATATTTTACGTCAGGAGAAGTGGGTGAACTGTGTACCCCCACGTACCAGCGCACTACACCGCTGTGTAACACCTTTCAGAGATAAAAAAAAATCTAAATGTGCTTTACAGTGAACCTAACCTCGCAGCATTAGGATTCATTCACTCCAAGGGAAGCGGGTACTTTTTTTTTTATTTAACCAATTGCTGCGATTTGGTCGTGATGTATGTAATGCATAAAAGTCTTTTCCCTTGATCAAATTCACCAAACATTTGTTCTGGCTTTAAACCCGTGATCTCAGGAATTGTTGCCAACACAGAATGTCTGTCTTCATCTACATCCATCTCGACCGCTTTGTTTACTGTTGTGCTGTACCACAAAAGGGACCCAGACAGACGCTTGAGTTTGACATCATGGCTTCACAGCTCTTCACTGATTGGCCGGTGTGCAGTCTACAACTTCCAGGGTTCTTGAAAACTGTCTAGTGTATTCCGATTCCTGACCTATTTGCTGGAGAGAAATGAAATTAAGCAGAGGCACTAGGTGGTGTTTTGTCCTTGCAGCCGCGTTTTGTACAAGTTGCAACTGCTTAAGTGTAGAAGTGTTAAACCAACTAAAAATTTAATTACAAAATCTAACTGAGATGAAATAAAAGAGTGAATAATAATTTCAACATCAGCATTTGATTTATTTATTTATTTTTGTCCTTTCCTTGTTTTAGTGTTACTTTATTGTGAAGTGTCTTTGTGTTACTGTTTGTGTTTGTATTATTATGTGGCATTCATCACCCATAGCATTCATCTTCAGTCAAATGAAGCTCATTGAGGCCTGCAGTTATAGGGGCAAATTTGGAGCTCCATATTAGGAAATGTATTGTGAGTATCAAAGCAAACAATGAGCCAATCCGAAGAGTGTTGAAGGTAACGGACCCTTAGTAACACTGTCAGTCAAACCTACAACATCAAGAAAGAAAACACCTGATTAGTATGAATCTTTACCTGTGACGCCACAATCCTGGAAAAATTTAAACAAAGTGATTTTTAAGGCTCAGAGCATCTTGTGAATCAGAGTGAAACCAGCAGATGAAGCAAAAACAACTCCAGGTGTGTTTTTGATGATAAAAAGCTCAGTAAAGTCAATTTTGCACATTATCTGTCCTAAAGTAGATATTATGTTTCCATGGCGATAAGTTTGTATTGTCTTATGTTTCCATGGTAATCCAGTTGTGACTGTAGTGTGTGTTTGAGTGTGTGTGTGTGTGTGTGTGTGTGATGGTCCTGATCTGAACAGAGCAAGAAGAACTTCTGATGTTTTATCGGAGGAGAATTCATCCATCATCTGCAGCAATCAGAGCATCAGTCGTCTTATTCTGAAAGAGAAGAGGAGAGAGGAGAAAAAGAGAGCAAAGAGGAAGGAGAGAGAGATGGAGCCCATAGAGGAGAACATGGAAGAAAGCACTCTTGATTCAAGTTGTACACATTATAATCTCAGATCACTCCGGTGGAAAGCAATCAGGAAAAAGCAAAACGTTCAAACAAATACTTGAGGCTGATTGGTCAAAGCATCACAACAGAGAAGCAGAGGAATCAAACTTTAGTTAAATCCAGTTTAGAGAAAAGCACAGACATCTTATCCATCCACTAATGTACAAAGCGCTTGCCTTAGCAGAATAACTCAAATAGGATGAAGTCAGTGAGGCCATGTTTGTTTTGGTTTGTTTGGGTGCTTTACTTTTAGCCTTCAAATGAGAGCTAGGCTTTATATAACACTTTATTTCCTCGTGATCTCAGTTTGTGATTTAACTTTATTTCTTCTTTGTAGAAACAGTTTTAAAATGGGGTTCAGTATGATGTGAGCAGCAATTTGCAGGCGAGTGTGAAGCGGCTGGGAAGAAGATCAGCTCTTCCAAATCCGGGCCATGGTTCTCGGACGGAAAAAGGCATCTTGTCCTCCCCGGGTGGGTGGAGGGTCTCTGCCTCAAGTGAAGGAGTTCAAGTATCTTGGGGTCTTGTTCAAGAGTGAGGGGAGGATTGAGCATGAGATTGACAGGTGGATCTGTGCAGCGTCTGCAGTGATGCGGTCGCTGTATCAGACCGTTGTCAATCTATGTTCCTCCCCTCACCTATGGTCATGAGCTCTGGGTAATGACCGAAAGAACAAGATAGTAGATACAAGTGGTTGAAATGAGTTTCCTCCGCAGGGTGGCTGGGTGCTCCCTTAGAGATAGGGTGAAGAGCTCAGTCACATAGGAGGAACTCAGAGTAGAGCTGCTGTTCCTCCACGTCGAGAGGAGCAGCTAAGGAGGTTTGGGCATCTTTCCAAATGCCTCCTGGACGCCTCCCTCGGGAAGTGTTCCAGGCATGTCCCACCAGAAGGAGACACCTGGGAAGACCCAGGCTGGAGGGAGGAGCTGGAAGAAGTGTTCGGGGTGAGGAAAGTCTGGCGGTCCCTGCTTAGACTGCTGCCCCCCCAACCCGGCCCCAGATAAAGAGGAAGAAAATGGATGGATGATGTGAGCATAAACAAGACGGACTGAATTCTGCTCCACTCATGCTTTTACTGACAGAGGATTGGCTGTAGACGTCTCCATTAAAGTGATCCAAGCTCATCATGGGCTCTATTTACACTTGAGTCACAAAACCAGAAGAAGTTTGAAAACGTGTGGATGAAGACTTCCTTTTTGCTCTGACATAATCTGGGAAAACTGAAAAAAAAATAACCCGGTTTTCTTCATCTAGATGTCATTGTATTCTTTCTTTTTTCCTGTTATAAACTGCTGATTAATTTGTGTATTATAATTTGTCTAACTTCATTTAAAAAAAGAAAAAGATCAACAGTTCCAACGAGCTGCCTGTAAGTGACATCGAAGACGTGATTAGAATCCGTTCCCTGTGGAAAGCTTTGGCAGGTTGTGAAAATGCTGCTTCTGAATCACATGCCCAGTGTCGGGAACCACACTGGAAGTCGTCATCCGCGTGTTTCCAAACATCTTCTGGTAAGTGTGAATAGAGCTTATTAACCATTAGACAATAGAAACTCAATCTTTATTAAAAAGTATTAATGAATTACTCAGCTGTACTTTGAGGAACATCAGGTGAGGCCAGGTACATTGACATTAAAAACGCAGAGGAGCACTACTCAGCTCTGTACACCTCTCCCATTATGCCACATACAATATAAACTTCTTGAATCTTGATTGCAAATAGCAGCGAGGGGGCAGGAGAGGAGCTGTGGAGTGAGCCACTTTCAGACATAAACACTAATGAGACAGTCGTCGTTTAGAGTTTAACTTTTCCCTTCAGCCCAATGAGCCGTGAACACGACGCTGTGAGGAAACATCAGCAGAGTTTAGATGTGAACAGCTCTAGACCTGCTCCAGCCAGAACCACACACTCTGACAAAAGTGAAGAAAGACGAGTGGATCTGGAGTCATTTCAGAGAGTGTGATTGATGCATTAACCAATCAGAGAGACTCAAGCGCTGTTTATGTGGCTGGTTGCACAGAAAAAAGGAAAAAGATTTACATTAAAAACTGAGAAACAGAGCAGATTTTACAGAATCAACAATTGAAGCACCAAACTGTTACTTATTTCAGATTAAAGAGGTTATATATTTTGTTATTGTTGTTTGATATGTTGAATGTTACGAGAATTTTCAAAAGTAGATTTCTTCCACATTTGCAAGAGACCCGACACAAATGGTTGGATCTAAAATTTGGATGGACATTTTTCACATGCTCCAGTTACAAACCCTTCTGGATTTGAACAGAATGTAGAAGAGACTGGCTGGTCAGGCAACAAAATCCTGGTATGAAATGGTTTATGGTCACATTTTTATACAGCGCTTTTCCACTTTCAAGGCTCTCAAAGCACTTTACATCAAGAAACTAGAGACGCAGAGACATGGATTCATCTGTGGGAGCTGGAATCACAGCGTCAACCTGTGGGCCAGTGGATCTGACTGCTCACCAATGATAAGAGTGGGATATGAACCACCAACCTTCAGATAGGTGAACTATCAACTAACCTACTGTCACCACTACTGCAAAGCTACTGCAAGTGTTTGATTATCATTAAAGAGCCCATCTCATACAAAATAACTCTTTTCACATTGTATCTTCTGCACATACACAAGCACAATTTGGGTTTTGGAACATCCATTACACAATAGTTATGAAATTTTATTGATTTCTTGGAGACAGTCACAGACCAGGAACTATGAAATGCCGACTATTGCTCTTCCCCCCGCCCGTCCTGAGAAAGCACAGGCTCCGCCCTCCAAACGTGATGTAGACTCTGAGTGAGCCGCCCTTGCTCCACCCATCTCAGGGAGGGAGGGGGAGACAAGCGTGCACCCAAATAGTGGTAGGAATAAACTTTTATTCATCATGGCAATACAACGCGTTCAGCTGCATGTGTTGGACCCGGAATCGGATGAGGACTTGGAGGTGCACGAAGCTCAAGCACAGCAGCTGAACATTACTGATTGGTAAAGTTTTAATAAACGCTGGTAGATAAACTTATTATATCATGTACAGCCGATGTGAGGGCGGGGCGGAGGCGGGGCGGAGGCAGGGTGGAGGCAGTGGAGCAAGAGAGCAGGGCGGGTGCGAAACGCTTTCTGCTACGATAAAAAAGGCATCATAGGTGTATCTGCCGTGTCATCATTGTAGCAGCTTTAGTTCATTGTCACGTGGGAGGGTGGCAGAAATACACTGCAATTTGTTAAAAAAAATAATAATAATAATGCAGAATCAATCTAAAAACCACTTCGGCGATATATACAAGGCCCACACATCACTCTTAGAAGGAAGAAAGCTCTGAAAAGTTTATTTTGCCTTAGATGGGCCCTTTAAGTAAAGTAAGTAATGTATTCACTGTCAAAATGTGCTTAAGTAAAGTACAGATACCAAAATTGTATACTGTATTTACTTTACTTTTGTAGTTATACTGATACATAGAGATACAAAATAGCTGTGCCTCCTTTTTAGTCAAATCAGCAGGACATGTCTTTAGTCCACAAATCATTTCTTTAGTCGGCTACAGCCCCAGACTCCACTCCCTCTTCTGGATTTGACAGCAGAGTGACTTACTATGAGGAAAAAAAATAAATGCAACATCTCCAGCATGCTAATACAAACACACAGTTGTAATGAACACGATTTGAACAATCCTGGGAAAACTGAAAGTGATTTCTGAAGCCCCCGAGGGAGATTTTCTCACAAACAAATCATACTCTCCCTCCCAACAGTTACTATGTTTATGCTCCAAACACAGCTACCAAACAGAAAAGTCCAAACTGCATTTCAGTACTAAGGAATAGACTTGATACTTAATAGCACCATGATGATAAAAACACTTTCCTTAAACAATACAACCACTTTAAGCCTTATATAATCACAGTACTTTCTTTTATATCCCCATGTGGTCTTATATGTGTGTCGTCTAGGGTGACCAGACGTCCCTATTTACCCGGGACAGTCCCAGTTTTGAGTCCTGTGTCCCTTGTCCAAGCAGATTTATCCAAAACCAGTGATTTGTCCCAGTTTTATACAAGAAATGTCCCAGGTGTCCCTATTTTTGACCAAACTGATCCCTGCCAACAGCAAAGAGAGGCATAAATTATCATCTGCTCAGGTAAAATACAGAAAAGCTGCTAAAGCTAAAGTAATTCCTCAGTGGTCCAGGTAGGTTCCATAGTGGTCCATGGGTGTATACTAGTCTGTGTGCTCTTACACTTGTCCTGATACAGCTCAACATCATTCCATAGCAGGAGTCTCCAACCTGTAGCTCGGGAGCGACCAGTAGCTCTCCAGCCCTTTCCAAGTAGCTCGCCAGGACATTTTGGAATTATATCATTGTGCTGAATAACAAAAATTGGGTTACCATATTTTTCAGAGTATAAGTCGCGCCGGAGTATAAGTTGCAACAGCCAAAAAATGCCTAATGAAGAAGAAAAAAACATATATAAGTTGCTGTAATAGCCTGGATAGCAACCTTAGCAGTTTCAGAGGAACAGAGTCAAGCTGAGCCGATTTATAGTGCAGATCCCCAGTGCATTTATTCCATGTTCAGACAAAAATAGAAAAATATTGACAAAAGTCACAAAAGGTTAAAAACAGGCATGGCAGTCACCTGCGCTCACACGGCACCTCTCCCTGACAAAGGTGAGGCTGGCTTCTTTTATAGGCCCTGTCCTATGGGTGAGCCCAACTTAACGACCAGGTAAGTTCCAATCCCTTTACAGTTAATATTTTAAAAAGTTAGCTATCAAAAACAGTGCCAAATATATTCAATTACATTAAACTACAAAAATATACATCTTTATTTAAATTAGAAGTGTTTAATGACCAATTTAAAATACTAAATAGAAAAAGTTCAAATCTCTGCTCCCCTCCTCCAAACAACATGGTTGGCTGCCCTGGAGCCTTCTTAAGGTGCTCTGGCTCCCCGGGGACTCTTTTAGCCGGAACACCTGAGGCAGACCACACCAGAGGTTAAGTACAATTAATAGTGATGGGCAAATGAAGCTTCATGACGCATTGAAGCCTTTCATTCAATTGGTTACCTCTAGCGCAAAGCTTCTTGAAGCTTCATTTGCTCTAGCAGGACGTCTACTGGACACAAAAATATCAGTTGACATGAATTTGAATTGTGTGACATTTTGCAGAAAGCCTGTGAATAGAACTGTCAGCAAAATAAAGAAGTATGCAAAACATGTATATTGTAGTGATGGCAGTGAACTGTGTATCTATATACTGGCAGTATGGAAAAATGATTATTTAAAAATTATGAAAACGGAAATCGCAGCAAAATCCGAACCACTTCCTGAAGCAGTCACGTGGTACAGCCGGGCAGCGAGGCTTCGGACGTCATCATTTTCAGCTCCTCCCCTAAATGAAGCAAGCCTCGATAGGCGCATCGTGGAAACGCCCCCTCCCTACTCGACACACGCCTCGAAGCCTCGATACGAAACATCACATCACTAACAATTAATTTATTATTTAATTTAACTTATTTCCTTTTCTTTTACAGGTAACTTCACAATCTGCACATCAGTTATTTAATAAACACTTCTAAAACTTTGTTTCTGTTTTTTATTATCTTACCTTTTAATTAGCCCTAGGCCCGTGTAAAGGACTGGCTACATTAGTCACACTTTTCGAAGGGAAATTTATTTTATAAAATCAGAGACCAGGAACCAACATTCCATCTTGAAAGGAAAGTTCTAGTAATAACAATAGAAGAGAGAACAACAGACTCTTCACGTCACATATGAACAGTTCTTCAGATAAATATAACATAAACAACAGAACAGAACAAGTTTACCAAACTCTCTATCTCATTCCAAATCACTAAATCCATTCAATTCTTCATACTCGGTGTCACTTCTGACCAACTTTGCTTGCTCTTCTTGCTCACTCCAAACTTTCTTTCTGCTGCTTGATTACTGTTTTTGGCTGCACATTTCACTACTTGCAGATTGTAATCTGCAAAATATGATGAACAGTTTATCCATATGTGTTAAATGCAGGAAAAGTCTCAAACTTTAGTAGCCAGACATGCACACATACCTGATCCATACAACTGGTTCAATCGAGTCCTGGTTCAGTCCATAAGGGTTAAAATTATCCCCAAAAATATCATGATCACATTTCAGAGTGATTTAAAATGTTGCCAGTGGTGTCTGAACTCTCTCCATTGCCCCTGCCTTTAGCCCTTAACCCTTAACCTTTAACCTTTAATCTTTAACCTTCAACCTTGAGTGTGTACATTTACATTTGTCCAGACTGACAGAACTGTGACACACGACTCCGTTTAGAAAAAGATAAGAGGTGTTAATTACGGCGGACAAAATGGACGCGTCTCCCTAAAGCCGTCATCTTTCACACGTTTAAAGCTGCAGGCGCTTAATTATCGTCTGTGCCCCTCACCCCCACCCCCACCTCGCCCCCTCAGCTCGCCCCCCCGCGGTCCCTCACAGGTGAAGATGCCGTTCTGACACCAGTTTAATCAGCGTGTGTGGAGTGTCCTTGGAACAGAAGGCATTTCCTGTTTAACCCGCTCACTGCAGAGTCCCACGCTGTGTTTACAAAAAAAAACATCACCGAACAGAGATGTAGAGAGGGGAAAATTTTGTTTTTATTAGTTAGTTTATTTAAAGATGAACTTTATAACTTTTCTGAGAGAACCTTGTATGTTCTGGGTTGATGTCTCCTGTTTGTATCCATGAAGACCAGTGTTACGGGTCCCAAGCAGCAGGGCCGTCGTAGCAGTGATGATGCAATCTGAAAGATATAATTATGATAAGAAAAGAGAAGACACGGAGATGCCTTTCACATCCATATTGAGTTTTTTACTTGTTTACTTGTTAAACATTGTATGAATACTGTGTTATTAGGTTCTTTTTTCAGACCTAGAGTTTTGTTTCATACCTGACAGTTTCCTCAGAGTGGTCACGTGATGTTGCTGTGAAGTATCCGGTCAGCTCATTTATACAGGTTTTGGCGCTGTCTTCCTACCAGTGGGGGCAGGATGACAGCACCATCTGCAGTCCAACTTCCTCAGGACAGTATCCCAGGTGTGTGAGAGTAAAAAAGCCCCCTCGTCCTGATTTATAGTCCTGTAGGCACGTTTCTGTATTTCGGCCATTTCTGACCATTGTAAAAGAGAGAATGACATTATGTAGTGGGATGGAGCAAACATCACTGGGACAGAAGAAAACAAACATCACCGCTGGATTAAAGAGGTAATCGAAATATGGAAACGTGCCTACAGGACTATAAACCAGGACCAGGGGGCATTTTTACTCTCACACACATGGGATACTGTCCTGAGGAAGTGGGACTGCAGATGGTGCTGTGGTCCTGCCTCCACCAGAAGAAAGAAAGCTGACTGGACACTTCACAGCGACATCACGTGACCACTCTGAGGAAGACCGCGAGTGAGCAGTCCAAACTGTCAGGTATGAAAACAAACTCTTGGTCTGAAAAAGGAAACTAATAAAATTAAATATCAGAAGACCAAATGAATCTCAATGGACTAATGTCTGAATACAGTAACATTGCATTGTCCCTTTAATTTGCAAATGTTAATTTAGTTGTCACACCAGAACCTAAATATATAGACTCACAGGCACATTGCTTGAGATACAATAATAAAATAAAGTGCATACAAATACTTATAAAACAGAAATAAACCTCAAATACCACATCTTACAGAAATATGCCTGTAACACCACATCAACGTGGTATTGTGATGTTTCAGAACGCTTGCATTTGCAGATGTGGGCAACTCCACTGTTAATCTAAACCTTCACCACTATCTTGCAGACAATGGCAGAAAATTACCAGTAAACATGTTAACAGTATCACATACTGATAAAACATTAAGTAGTGACAGTGTGATATATGGGCAATTTTTACCGTGTAGTAATGTTAGGATAAATAACTAGGCTTAGGTGGTGTATAACTACTGCTATGATGTTATTGATGTACTGCTATATTTTATTATTGTACTATTAGAATTCACTATACAATGACCCAGAAAACAGGGACCAGATTACAGCTGAGGGATGCAGAGATAGGTTCAGTTCATGTACATATATATTCTATTTCTATATATGCTATATGTCTAATCAATTAACTAAACAGGGGAAGGACTTATTGATAGGGATATGCTGACTCTTGACTCATCACCCTGATCAGACCAGCAGGACGCTCCTGTAAGGGGACTGAGATGAATCCGGGGGATCCTTGTCACAATCGCATGAGATTGTGCAACGTGCCAAGAGGCCTGGCTGGACCAACGAAGAGGCACTAAGTCTAAACCACGGTCGCCTCCCACTATAGTTTGTGTATAAAAATCATTGTATAGGCGTAAATATTCAGTCTCTGCATGGGAATGTCAGCACAGACTCCTGTTTCAATTGTAAGTTTTTTGTCTGAGCAGAAACTAACGAACGCGCAAGGAAAGGGTTATTTTCCTCAACAGTAACCAGAAAGCTATAATAATAATATTAAGAAAAGAGAAGACATGGAGCGTTCCCTTTCACGTTCAGATTGCATTTGGGGCAAACAGGAAGTTCCACCGTAACCCAACCTGGGGCAACACCTCCAGCACAAAGGTTCCACATTACCATTACATTTCTAATCCCTTAATAAATCAGAAAAGTACTTATTAATGACATGTTAACATGTCCAAATGTAATCTTAGCATTACTTTACCAAAAAAAATTAATTAATTAATTAATTTAAAAAATTAAATTACTGTAAAATACCAAATTACCAAATAATAAAATAACAAAGAACCAATGTGGTGATATATTTTATGTGCATCACACAAACTACCAGGCGAACAAGGCCAAGTTAGAGGTTAGATCTGTGGAGTGGAGAGATTTACCCAGTCACAGTAAGTTGTTGGTATTTTTGGGCCACAAACCATCTTCATAAACATAGTGCTACTTTAATTTATTTCAATGTAAAGGAGAAGTGTCGGAAATATAAAAGTACATAAACTGAGGTCTGCATCGTTTAGATGCGAGGGCATTTTCATATTGTTATAAATGTTTAAAGCTTTCTTGTTGACTAGTTTAATTGGTTTAGTCCCAATCTAGTCTTGGTGTAGTATTTTTGTTAGTCCCAGTTAAGTCCCAATTTAGTCCAGGTGTAGTGTTGCTTTAGTCTTTGTTAGCCCCAGTTCAGTCCTAATTTAGTCCCAGTTTAGTCCTGATTTAGTCTTTTTTGTTTGTTCCAGTTCAGTCCCAATTTAGTCCTGGTTTAGTCTTGGTTTAGTCCCAGTACAGTCCCCAATTTTGTCCCAGTTTTGTCCTGGTTTAGTCCTGGTTTAATCCTGGTTTAGTCCTGGTTTAATCCTGGTTTAGTCTTGGTTTAGTCCTGGTTTAGTCTTGGTTTAGTTTTGATTCAGTCCCAGTTCAGTCCTGGTTTAGTCTTGATTTAGTCCTGATTTAATCCTGCCTTAGCCCAGTCTGGTCCTACTTTAATCATGGTTTAGTTTAGTCCCTGGGTTAGTCTTGATTTAGTCCTGGTTTAGTCCTGGTTTAGTCCTGTTCTGATACTAATTGAAATGTGATTAAAGTCTGTATTGTTTATGTTCCTACCATTTTTATTTATTATTTAAAAGACAAAATAAAAAAATCGATGAATAAGAAAAAGTAAAAACACTGGTACATGTTTTTGTCACATCTCTCAATCCTAAATGATAACTGCCATCCTTTTATTATTTTTATGATGTTTCCTGACTCCATTTTGACACTCGAACCGTCTGTTTGACACTTGTGACTGTACGCTGTGTCAAAGGCCTTTATTACTCTATTGATTCCAACACAATTTCCTTTCACAAAAACACTAAGTACAGACACGTCCTCCATCATCTGCTCTGCTGTTTCCTCTCTCTTTCTTCTCTCCTCCTCTCTTCCCTCGTTTTCTTTCCTCTGCTCGTCTCCGTGGTGATGGATAGATGTGCCCTTGTTCTTCTTTAAACACAGACCCACAAAGCGACAAGTATCGATCTGCTTCTGATTACAGCGCTCTTCCTCATCCACTCCTCACATTACCACAACTATAATAGAGTCAAAAAAGTGTGGAATCTGCTGCTTTTGTGCTTTTAGTTTAGTCTTCTTTATTTATTTAAATTTATTACAACAGTATGTAACTTTTTTTTTTTTTTTTGCCAAAAACAGACTAAAACAGAAGCTTTTTTCACTTTAGTTGTGTTTGTTGAACTGAAAAACGCAGGGGTGTAGTGGGCGTGCTACACAGGGGTACGTCGACCACCCACTTCTCCCCAAGTGAGATATAAAAAAATAAATAAATATAAAATAGGCGTAGTCTTAACCAGGACTGAACCAGGTCTAAACCAGGACTGAACCAGGACTGAACCAGGACTGAACCAGGTCTAAACCCGGACTGAACCAGGACCGAACCAGGACTGAAGAAGAAATGCCAAAACTGAACCAGGACTGAGTGTCTGGATGGGCACAGAGATATATCCGGTAGGTGAAAGGACCAGCGTAGAGTTCCACGTCTCACGGAGTTAAGCACAAGTGTCGCCCGATTGCGCTTTGCAGGCACCCTGCTCCACGACCTTGGGGTTGCCTCTTTCACTCTCAAATCCATGGTTAGTCCTGGTTTAGTCCTGATTACTCCTGGTTTAGATCTATCTTAGACCTGGTTTAGTCCTGGTTCAGTCCTGGTTTAATCCTGGTTCAGTCCTGGTTCAGTCCTGGTTTAGTTCTGGTTCAGTCCTGGTTCAGTCCTGGTCTAGTCCTGGTTCAGTCCTGGTTTAGACCTGGTTTAGACCTGGTTTAGACCTGGTTTAGATCTGTGATTTATATTCTGTAGGTGATTATAAACGGTGTCAATGTTAATAACCTGATTCTGCATTATTTCGAGTAAAAAAAAAAAAAAATTAAATTAAATATTTCAGATTTCTATATGACACTTGTGTGTATTTGAGTATGTGGTTTTTGGGGTGGATGTGAATGGGGCTGGTGAGGGGACTCAGCACATCGATGACATGACAAATTGCACACCCCCACTGGAAAAAAGTACAAAAAAGTTGCAGGGTGACTGACTGTAAGAGCATTTGCATCTTCAAAAGTCTGAACTGCGTAAACTAAACTCGAGCCAAGTTAATATTACTTAAATTAAAAAAATGTCATCATGATTTGAGCAAATTTCACTTGACGAGTAAAATGATCTGCCAACGGAACAAGACTTTTTGTACTTAACATATGAAAATACATCTTTCTAAAATAAGAAAAACAACAACTTTTGTGATGGAGGGTCTGTCACCTGCTCGTCTCAGTGGAGTTACTGCTCTGACTGGAATATTCCACAGCATGACATTAAACTCATCAATCTCCATAGAGACAAACTAGTGACACCACCAGGACTAAACAAGGACCAAAACAGGACCAGACCTGGACTAAACCAGGACTAAACCAGGACGAAACCAGGACTAAAACAGGTCAAGCTACAGGTCAGATCTGTGGAGAGGCAAAACCACTCATAGTATTTTTATCAAGTACATGACCAATAAAAGCGTGTATTTTTCAATAAAATGCATGCATACATGAAATACCAATTCAAAAAGCACAAAAAAATATATATACATATTTTTAATTACTTTTTTGTGCACATAAATCAGATGTCACAGAAGATTATATATATATATATATATATATATATATATATATATATATATATATATATATATAAATGTGTTTCTCACCTTCCACGGTGGTAGGTCTCTCTCTCTTCCAGAGGCCTGGGAGCTTGAGAGTTCTGCGCAGTATCTTTGCTGTTCCCAGTACTGCACTTTTCTGGACTGAGATGTTCCATTGTTTTTCCCGGTATCTGTTGAAGCCTCTTCCAGTTTGGGGGTTACAGCCCCGAGTGTCCGATCACCACAGGCACCACGGATGCCTTTACTTTCCAGGCTCTCTCCAGCTCTTCCTTGAGCCCCTGGTATTTCTCTAGCTTCTCGTGTTCCTTTTTCCTGATATTACCATCTCTTGGTATTGCGATGTCCACCACCACGGCTCTGCTCTGTTTCTTATCCACCACCACTATGTCTGGTTGGTTCGCCATCACCATTCTGTCAGTCTGTATCTGGAAGTCCCACAGGATCTTGGCTCGGTCATTCTCCACAACCTTTGGAGGTGTTTCCCACCTTGATCCTGGGGTCTCCAGCCCGTACTCTGCACAGATGTTTCTGTACACTATGCCCGCCACTTGGTTATGTCGCTCCATGTATGCTTTCCCTGCCAGCATCTTACACCCTGCAGTTATGTGCTGGACTGTCTCAGGAGCCTCTTTGCACAGTCTACACCGTGGGTCTTGTCTGGTGTGGTAGATCTGGGCCTCTATTGCTCGAGTGCCCAGGGCCTGCTCCTGAGCAGCCAGGATCAGTGCCTCTGTGTGTCCTTCAGACCAGCCCTCTCAAGCCATTGGTAGGATTTCTTGATATCAGCCACTTCAGTTATGTTCCAGTGGTCCGCCCCATGTAGGGGTTTGTCCTGCCATGATGGTCCCTCCAGCATCTCTTCCTCTGGACCCCACTGTCTGAGACATTCTCTGAGCACCTCATCTGCCGGGGCCTTGTCCTTGATGTACTCAAGGAGCTTGGATGTTTCATCCTGGACAGTGGTTCCCACACTCACTAGTCCTCGGCCCCCTTCCTTCCGGCCTGCGTACAGTCTCAGGGTGCTGGATTTGGGATGGAACCCTCCATGCATGGTCAGGAGCTTTCGTGTCTTAACATCTGTGGTCTGTATCTCCTCCCTCCCTGGCAGGGCATAGCTGTTGATTGCCTGCACCTTGTTCTTGCCATTGAGCTGCTTCTAAGAACTTGCCTCACTCTTTGCAGGTATTTGGCCGTAGCCGCTTTCCTTGTTGCCTCTTCAAGGTTGCCATTTGCTTGTGGGATACCGAGGTACTTGTAAATGTCCTCGTCTGCTATTGTTCCCTCTGGGAGTGACACCCCCTCTGTGTGTTCTACCTTCCCTCTCTTTGTCACCATCCTGCTACATTTCTCAAGCCCGAATGACATCCCAATGTCTGTACTGTAGATCCTTGTGATGTGGATCAGTGAGTCGATGTCTCGCTCACTCTTAGCGTACAGCTTGATGTCATCCATGTAGAGGAGGTGACTGATGGTGGCCCCGTTTCTGAGTCGGTATCCATAGCCAGTGCGGTCGATTATTTGGCTGAGGGGGTTCAGGCCTATGCAGAACAGTAGTGGGGACAGTGAGTCTCCTTGGTATATGCCACATTTGATGGACACATGTGCAAGTGGCTTCCCCTTGGCTTCAAGGGTGGTTTTCCACAACCGCATCGAGTTCGCAATGAACGCCCTTAGAGTCCTGTTGATATTGTACAGCTTCAAGCACTCAGTGATCCGTGTGTGGCATTGAGTCATAGGCTTTCTTGTAATCAATCCAGGCAGTGCACAGGTTGGTCTTACGGGTTCTGCAGTCGCGGGCGACTGTTCGGTCAACCAGGAGTTGGTGTTTGGCTCCCCTGGTGTTTTTGCCGATACCCTTCTGTGCTGCGCTCATGTATTGATTCATGTGCCCACTTATCTTAGCTGCAATGATGCCTGACATGAGCTTCCATGTTGTGGAGAGACAGGTTATTGGCCGATAGTTAGATGGGACTGCACCCTTTGAAGGATCCTTTAGGATCAGGATCGTACGCCCTTGGGTTAACCATTCAGGGTGAGTCCCATCCCTTAGCAGCTGGTTCATTTGTGCTGCCAGGCGCTCGTGGAGGGCAGTGAGCTTCTTTAGCCAGTACGCATGGATCATGTCAGGGCCCGGTGCGGTCCAGTTTCCAGGTCTTCCCTGGATGTCTGCCACTGTGATGGTGACTGGATTCTGTTCAGGGAGGTTGCTGTGGTCTTCTCTCAGATCCACCAGCCACTGTGCATCAGTGTTATGTGATGCCTCCCTTTCCCATATGCCTTTCCAGTACCTCTCAATCTCCAGCCTTGGTGGGTATGCTCTGGTGTTATTACCCTGCCACTGAGCGTACACTTTCGCCGGTTGTGTTGCGAACAGCCGGTTTATTCGTCTGGCCTCGTTATCTCGTGTGTACCTCTTTAGGCGGCTGGCCAAGGCTTGGAGCCTTTGTTTGGCAGTTTCGAGTGCTTCAGGTATGGGCAACTGGTTGTACCTCTTGGGTACTTGCTTTTTCATTGCACCTTTCTGGGCCTCTGACAGTTGGCTCACTTCTCTCCGCACCTCCATGATTTTAGCCTCTAACCGTCTTTCCATGGTGGGTATTGTATCGCATGGCTCCCATGGTTGCTCTTATAGCCCAACACATCTAGGATCACTGCTGCTGAAGTGTATATCAGCTCATTGGTTTCAGTGATTGTTGCTGAGAGCGATCCCTACCATACCACAACAATCACTGATATATATATATATATATATATATATATATATATATATATATATATATATATATATATATATATATATATATATATATATATATATATATATATATATATATATATATACACACACACAGCACAACAAGTATATTCATTTTGTGGCATATATCAAGTATATATACACAGGCACAGACACCTACCTATGCTTATACATAAATACATATATATACACATACACAGACATTCGCATACATATATATACATATTTGCATACATATACATACACACATATATGCATAAAACATATACGTATATATACATATACACCTATATACATGAATATACATACCTACATAAAAAATAATAATAATAATACATTTGTTTGTTTTGTTTAGTAACAGTCCTCTGTGGTTTTCCATATAATCAAGGAATTGTTTCCATATCTTGAAAAATAAGTCTTTCCGCTGCTGTAATCTATAAGTCATCCTTTCATAGTTTCCAGTTTTAAGCATCCATTCTAACCATGTACTGAAAGATGATTGATTGGTAGCAAAAATATATAAATTAATAAATAAAAAAGATGAGCACATAAACTGATCGATCATTTTAAAGTCGAATCTTCTCAAATAAAGTCAAATGTTTTTAATTGAAGTCCATTAATCTGACCTGGATGTTGCTTTTTGCAGTGTGACTCTCGTTTGGCCTGGAGACAGACTTCCTGTGGCTTGTTTCCATGGGAATGCTGTTCCTCTGGCTTGAATGTTCTATCCAAGGGTCCAGAATGATGAAAAATTAGGACGGTTGCCATAGTGATTAACAGTTTAAATATATCTTGAAAGGGGAAAAGTCCTCAAAATGTTGATAAGATAAGAAGAAAGTTAAAACCTGGGAACAGTATGACACAAAATAAATCTGAATGTAATGCTCCAAAATATGATTCTATTTTAATGGAATCATGCTTCTCCATAAAGTGACATACTGTAGCTTTAATTTGGGATTTGGGGAGTATTAATTCAGTATAATATATAAAGAAAATATCGAAGTTACTTAGATTCAGAATATGTGATTTGGTCTGATCCTGTTTAATTCCTGTTTTGGTCCAGATCTGGTACTAGTTTAGTCCTGTTGTAGTCCTGTTTTAGTCCTGGTTTAGCCCTGGTTTAGTCTTGTTTTAGTCCTGGTTTAGTCCTGGTTTGGTCCTCGTTTAGTCCTGGTTTAGTCTTGTTTTAATCCTGGTTTAGTCTTGTTTTAGTCCTGGTTTAGTCTTGTTTTAGTCCTGGTTTAGTCCTGGTTTAGTCTTGTTTTAATCCTGGTTTAGTCTTGTTTTAGTCCTGGTTTAGTCCTGGTTTAGTCTTGTTTTAGTCCTGGTTTAGTCTTGTTTTAGTCCTGGTTTAGACCTGCTTTAGTCTTGTTTGGGTCCAGGTCTGGTCCTGTTTTAGACCTGCTTTAGTCTTGTTTTGGTCCAGGTCTGGTCCTGTTTTAGACCTGCTTTAGTCTTGTTTGGGTCCAGGTCTGGTCCTGTTTTAGACCTGCTTTAGTCTTGTTTGGGTCCAGGTCTGGTCCTGTTTTAGACCTGCTTTAGTCTTGTTTTGGTCCAGGTCTGGTCCTGTTTTAGACCTGCTTTAGTCTTGTTTGGGTCCAGGTCTGGTCCTGTTTTAGACCTGCTTTAGTCTTGTTTGGGTCCAGGTCTGGTCCTGTTTTAGACCTGCTTTAGTCTTGTTTGGGTCCAGGTCTGGTCCTCTCAGTGTGGGCTGGGGCACACAGATGGTGGGGTTGGCAGACTCTTCCACTTTCATGAGCACTTTGATAAATGACAAACACTGAACTCCTCCGTCCTGTTACACCACAGTCCAGGACCCGGACCAGAACCAGACCCAGACCAGAACTAAACCAAAACTTAAACCAGGTACATAGCATATAGCTGTATTTATTTAAATTTTTTGAATATCCGCTGTGTATTGTCTGCATCTAATGATAAAGCGCTTTATTGTCTGTTGATCAGGAAGTGCGTGTTAGAATGCATAACGTAAATGAGGAATAACTTTGAACCACTGCAAACTGTTTCAAATGAACCAGTTCTGATTTTTGTTTTTGTTTTGAGACAGTAAAAAGATACAGCACCTTTAAAGGGCCCATATTACACTATTTTCTGATCTGTGTTATGTTTTCTCATCACAAACAAACCTTGAATTGTGTTTTGTGATGTCATGTGGTTATACAGGAAGTGCACCACTGTGTTAATGTTATTAGGTTCTTTTTTTCAGACCAGTTTGTTTTCATACCTTTTGGTTTTGGAGGCAGAACGCCCCCTCGTCCCGGTTTTATATTTCTGTATGTTGATTGACAGAGGAAAACAAACATCGTCGCTTGATTAAAGAGGCAACTGAAGTACAGAAACGTGCTCACTGGACTATAAACCAGGACGAGGGGGCTTTTTTACTCTCACACAACTGGGATACTGTCATGAGGAAGTTGGACTGCAGATTTTCGCGCTGACTTCCTTTTGTTGGAGGTAGGAAGACAGCGCCAAAACTTGTTTAAATCAGCTGAGCGACACATCACAGCAACATCACATGGCCACTCTGAGGAAGAGTACAGGCAGCAGTCCAAACTGTCAGCTATGAAAACAAACTCTTGGTCTGAAAACAGAACCTAATAACATACTGGATTTTTCGGACTGTAAGGTGCACCAAATTATAAGGCGCAATATCAATAATGTTTGAATTCTCTCGTCTATTTTCATATATAACAGGCACCAGATTATAAGGTGCATTAAGAAAAACAAACAGACAACACTTGAGACTGGTCCTTACCCCAGGCGTCCACCATCCATTGGCAGATCGTGGTGTAACTCGCTCGTTGTTGCCTTTCTGTTTTGGTGAATGTGTATTATGAATGTGAATGTGGGTGGATCATTTAAGTTTTTTTTTTTTTATTTCCTATGAGGAGGAAGCAAATATACATTGAGTAATAATGTGTTTAATGCAGCTTTGCACACATTTGTTTACGTTTTACAGAAACAAAACTTAACACCACATGGCTCATTTGTATAAACTATAAGCTCTGAAAAAAGCAGCTTGCTCCTTGTGCGCTGATGTGATTCAGCTTCTGTCGGACTAAAGGACACAACTCACATACTCCACGACGTTTCTGACTGCAGTAGCCGTAATGCTTCGACAATCCATCAAGCGGTGCAGCTTCATAACTTACCAAAGTCATACCAAAGTACTAAAACATTTTGACAGATTTCTGAGCGTCGTGTAGCACATAAAATCGATTCAAGATCAGTAAGCACAACCAGAATTAATATATATGGCTCACTGTCAATTTTTGAAGAAAAAAAAAGATTTTATATGCGCCTTATAGTCTGAAAAACACAGTAAATTATTGAAAGACCAAATGAACCTATTGGACTCTCCACTGTGTTTTTAAACTCCACATATCTTCACTAAAACCATTTCAGTTATTTCTGCCATGGAATTATTTCTGCTGAACTAAAGGTAAAAGGAGCTGTTAACTTGAAAACTACTGCTTCAGGACATCACAATGTGGAACGGAGCATCTTGAGATTTGGAGATGTAGACAGACTAATAATAAAGAGTCACTCAAACATTTGTAAATGAAACAAAACACAAGTCCAGGTTGGTTTTTGACGAGGTAACAACATTATAACATGGTCTCAGTAGTAAATTTTGTATAATATTGAGAATTTCTGTTTCTGCGGCATCCCCAACTCTCAAACCTGCATTTTTTTCCCAATCCCCCTCTCCCTCGGTCTCTCTCCTTCCCTCTCTCCTTCACCGGGTATATTTGTACGGCCTTGGTTTGTTTTCCATTGAAATTCATTGCTCTGTCAGTGCGCGTTACTCCTCCTCGCTCCAGTTTTTCCTTTTTCCACCTCAAATCGGCTGCAAATGAGACGCTTTTCAAACAGGTGGAGCATGGCCAAGGTTAAACTGCCCTACACATAAACGCACCGCTCACAAACGCCGTGATTTCCTCTGGGGGCATGTGTCTTTGAACGCAGCGCGCGCTCCCCGTCGCTCGTACAGTTATATGCTGATTTGAATGTGGGTTTATGCGTTCTTCACAGACAGTATTTCTCTTTGTTCTAAAGTTCACTGCAAAAAAAACTGAAGATATGACTTAATGTACCTCATTTTGTTCCCATATGTTTGAACGAAAAACGTGTCCCAGTACAGATATCTGGTATAAGCAGCTCTTGGGGTCATAATAAGTTCACTGTGAACGGTCTGCAATTAGCTCATGGTGCTGAAGACGAGACTTAAAACCAAGAGGAGAGGAAAAAACCCGCTTTTATTCTCTGGCTTTTAACACTGCGTGAGTTGTGAGGTCCTCTGTGTGTTTTATTTATATGTACTGTTTTTATTATTGCCTTTATTTATTGATGTTTTTCCATCCATCCATTTTCTTCAGCTCATCTGGGGCCGTGATTTTTATTATTTTTGTTAATTTAATTTATTTTACTATCATTCTTTTATCTATTGATTCTATTAGTTCCTCTTGTTGAATTTTTAAAGTGAAATATTTAACTTTGTTATGTGCAGCACTTTGGAAACAGTCTTGTTTATAAAATATACAAATAAAATTGGACTGGTTTGGATAATTCTTACATTTCATTAATAATCAGGAAGTGCACATTAGGATGCTATTAGTTAACAGCTTCTTGCTGGATGCTCTAAATCAGACATGTCAGGCCCGGAGAGCAAATTTGGCCCACAGTATAATTATATTTGGCCTGTGAGATCATATCAAATCTGTATTAGAGCTGGTCTGCCGGCTACAGATAAACTATAGAGACGTTATTTATTTAAAATTGTGTTATTATTTTATATTTTGCTTGTTCTGGATTCAATGTTTAAGTAAAACTATTATTAAACATTTATTTATATCTCGATAATTAAGTTTGGCCCATGACTTAGTCTCAGTTTTTAATTTTGGCCTCTGTCAGCTTGAGTTTGACACCCCTGCTCCAAATGCTCAAGGTAAGTGAGGAATAACTCTGGGCCACTGCAAACTGTTAAAAAGTGAGAATTCTGAGGCTAACTGCCAAGCATTATAGAAGAGTACAGGTACATACAGGCTACGTTTACACAGAGCCGGTATGTTGAGAAACAAATATTTACCTCCCTCCATTTTCCAAAATAACATCGTGCACACAGCATCGTTTTCAAAAAAGTTTTTGTTTACATGAACCTGCATAAATCCTCCATCGAGCTCTGTCATAACTACACCAAGCTTCTGGGTGCCACTTGGATTAAACTCACACCTGTAGCATTTATTTCATTACAGTTGGAAGTATTACTCAAAAATACTTTGAAAAACGAGCATTACTAAGCAGGCTCGCCTCTCCACAGATCTGTTAAAGAAGTGGCAAAATCGCTGACCTACCTTGTCTCTGGTCATGGATATGAAAGCTGTGTGTGCAAATGCAAACACATGAAAAGTGTTTGGACAAGAAGAAACGTGACTGCTGCTCTGATGCTTCATCATCATCATCATCAGAGCAACATTGGTTGCACTGATTTATCTCACTTTACACTCAAACGCAAAACTGTAGTTTCCTAGAATCTCCACACTAGCTGCAGTTTCTTGGAAAATTCGTTTTCAGCAGTGAATTCACTGTTTGCGTGTAAAAGATGGGTACAAACGAAGGGAAATTTCCATTTTTAAAAATACCAGTGTACGTGTAAACAGGACCACAGTATAATAGTATATACAGTATAATCCCACAAGTAGATCCACCAGCAGAGAATCACCGTTCCACTGGTGGTTCTCAGATTGTACAATGTGATGATGTCATACTTCCAGGTCAAGAGACAGTTTTTCCTTTCCCTGTTTTTCCTACATTGTACTTTACCATGAAATATTGGAAAGGTAAATTCAGTAGGTAAATAAGGAACCTGATTATTTCTATTATTGACTAAACCCAAGACCAGGATGTAATACAACAAAAACCTGTATTTGAACAATATTCATTTTAGCTGCCTCCATCTGTATTAAATAATATTGGCCTATAGAATAGTGTGGTGTGAAACCGTGAAACGCACTGATAGCATTGACACCAGAGCAACGGGTAAACAAATGAAGTACTGTCAGGAGGGACTAGCTTCAACTATAACAGAAATAACAATGGATTTGAACATCCTTGGACAGCTTAAATGTTGTCAGATTTAAAAGTCAGTTGTTTTCAATGTGTGGGACCATGGTATTACTTACTTACTTCTATTTTTTTACATTTTTAAGACAGCAAAAGTCAGGTATGGCACCTTAGCTCATAAGCTCATAATGAGCTTTAAACTTTATATATCCATGGGGTGGATTGTTTTGTTTTTTTTCAAATCCAAAATAAAAATAATAACTACATAAATATCTTAAAGAAGCTTCAAACTGTAGAGCAATAAATCTGAAAAAAGAAAAATAGTTTCCTTTTAAAATGTTATTCCAAGCATCATAATTATTCACGGTGATGAGTTTATAAACGCTTTTCACAACTCCTTGGACACCAGTGAGGAGTTTTGCCATCACATTAAAGCCAAACACTAGCATGCAAATGTGTAAATCCAGTACAGTAAAATGCTTCAGAATTAAATACAGACAGCACATGTGGATTATTTTGATCTTAAAAGTTGCTTGTACCATAGATCTGTACCGGGGTTAGACACATTTCACTCAGACATGTGGTTAAGACCATTTTAACGTGGCTGTAATGTTTTTCAGAGTTGTTTTAGCCCCGCCCACGCTCCGCTCGTCTTCTTCTTTAACCTCAGCGACATCAGTGACACTAACAGCCGCAGATTCAATTTGAGTGGAGCGAGGAGTCGGCCATTGTTTCACTCCGGAGCGTTTATTCTGTCAACATTTAGGAGAAGATTAGAAGATACAACATCTGACACTTGAGTATACGACACACTACACACTTCAGTACACACTACACACTACACACTGCTCTACTCTGTAAAGACAAACGCACCATTTGTTTGGTTATCTCATAAAAATTACCACAGGATTATTCAATGAACTTAAAGGGCCCATATTACGCTGTTTTCGGATTTGTTAGAATCTCGTTTCATCATCAAAAACAGACCTGGAGTTGTGTTTTGTTTCATTCACATGTTTAACACACAAACCCTGCACAGTTCTTCTCTCAAACCGAAAACTTTGCTCCACCTTGTGATGTTATATTGTAATCCAAGTGCCCCAGTGTGTTTCTGAGCTCCATACACCTTCACTAGATTGACCATTTCAGCTCTTGAATTTCCAATCCAATTTCCTTTTTTTTTCTCTACTGAATGAAAAATAAAAAAATGTTGTTAAGGCCCCAGCTCTAAGGACCACAGCAAAGAAAGGGGGACACGACAACGGCTGCGTTTTGAACCCCTTGAGACGGCATTTATTATAAAAACATGATGTTAGTGGTTGTGGCGTGTGACGGCGTGGCAGGCCCGGGGAATGGAGCGAAGCAGGAGAAGAGGGCATGTGTACGAACGCTGCTTTATAGTCCCGCGGCGATCAGGGGGCGGGGCGACACGGGGCAGCCGAGACAGGACACAACACCTGCAGAGAGAGGAGAGCGGCAAGAAGACGCAGGGCAAGATGTTAACTTAAAAACTACAGCTAAATGATATCACAAGGTGGAACAGAGCATTTTGAGCTTTGGAGATGTACAGAGACTAATAAACATGTCGACAGATGACTCAAACACATGTCAATGAAACAAAACAACTCCATTTCTGTTTTTGATGTCCTTTATAACATGACTTAAAGCTCATGAGTCATTTTTGTGTAATATAGGACCTTTAAAGATACGGTATGCAACTTTGGAAAAATGGAACCTTTATGTTTCTATGGAAATAGAAAGTTAAAACTATATTTTGTAACATACTCCACTCCATGTTCTCTGTTCTGTTGTTATTACAAGAACTTGATGAAATGTCAGTTCCTAGTCTCTGATTTTATCAAATAAATTTACCCCCAAAAAGTGCAACTTATAAATGTGTTTTTCTTCTTCATTGTGCATTTTTGGCTGGTGGGACTGAGGCTATGTTCAGACTGCAGCCTGAAGTGACCCAAATTCGATTTTTTGGCCCCTATGTGACCCGTGTCTGATCTTTTAATGACAGTCTGAACGACACAGATCAGATTTTTTCAAATGCGACCCAGGCCACTTGGATATGTGCTCCTGAAACCGATACATATCTGATTGTTGCGTGCCACGGGTGTCTAGGGGGTGGCACGCAACTGAAACAGAAAAAGATGTTAAAAATGAACCAGGTGTGGAACAAAACGGGAAGCGTGGCGAGGTGAAAAAAAAGGATATTTATTACAAAAACAAAAGTGCCAAAAAGGTGTACAAAACGTAGATAAAGGTAAAACAAAAATAAACAACTCAGGAACGCTGCAGTGGAGGACCCACTGGTCACTCTTCTTGGGTTGGCTCCGGCTTTTATACCCTCGCTGATCAGGCGACCAGGTGAGGCTGATCAGCGGGGCGGATCCGGGGTGGGTGGATCTGAGGTGGGGTGAGGCAAGAAAAATACAACGAGGACGGCATCAGTCATGGGACTGACATGGGACTTCAGTGTGAACGGCCAAAGCGCATTCATCTGACCTAAACGTTATCAACAAGACACAAACGTCACTATTCTGCGCTGAAGTCACCGAAAATTGTTAATGAACTCCGTGTCACTGAAGTGAAGCACATCACCACTCACCACTCTTGGCTCCGTCTCCACATCCACACGTTCCTTTCAACGGACGTCGCTGCCGCTGTCCCACAAAACACCACGGCCAAAAACCTCGTCCTTCTCCTTCTCAATCTCCTCCTTAAAACAAGTAAGTTGTTCATGTTCTGGCTCCGGTACGAGAGGAACTTTAAAATCTCCAGGTGCTCAATGCTGCGTCCATGTTTGGACAACTTCCGTAAACACAGAGACGCTCGCTGTGGTTGACATCATCGTGTCTCCAGTGCACATGTGGGACACTTTCAGGCCATTTAATGTTCACACTGTAGTTCACATACAAGTCACATTTAATTGGAAATGTGAACGACCTCGCAAAAATATCGTATTTCACCAAAAAATTGGAATTGAGCATCAAGCCCTGCAGTCTGAACGTCGCCTTATAGTCCAAAAATATGGTAAACTATTGAATGGAAACAAGCAGGAGGCAGTCTTCCCTTAGGCTAAATAAGAGTCAGGTTTGTGGAGATGCAAGCCCGCTCAGAGTGGAGACACGTGTTTTCCAGTGCAATAAACACAACATGTTTTTATTATATTTTTGGCTAAAAAGTTGTGCAATGTCACTTTACATTGGAAGTAAACTGTATCAAGTAACTGTTCATGTTGACTTAATCATCTATGGGTGCAAATTTAAAAAAACATGTGGTTGTGACTTTGGAGGATTAAATTGTTTTATTTATGGCATTGAATGATCAAGTCTGTCTTGAAAAAGTGTACGTGATGGATAAGAACAAGAAAGAAATGTTTTATGATGTATTGAGTGCAAACCAAAGCTTCCTTACCTCACTGTGCAGAGATGTGCAGTGAGGCATGCTGGGAGTTGTAGTCAGACACTGCTTTTGGCCACAGAAGTTTTGCACGGCGTGACTTTGAGCTTGTTCTTCA